>NW_017306543.1:80408-121983 GCF_000935625.1 Nanorana parkeri
AAAAATAATAAGATACAAAAATTAAATAAAAGATAATAAGATAAATAAAAATGTAATAAAGTAAGAAAAAAAATAAAACTAATTAAAACTAACCCTGCTGCCTTCGTTATCTGGCTGCCATTCTCCATTGGGGGGTTGGCGGGAAGGGGGCCACATAGAGGAACCTGGCCTTAGGGCAGCAGAGAGAGGAAATCCGGCACTGAAGACACGTATCCAAGTTTACTATATAACAGACAAACATAAAAGCTTGTTTTACAATAGTGTTCTTTTTCATGTTGTGACACCTGCTGAACGTATTTTAATATGATCTGGCATCTTTTTTGTATCATACCTATCTATGCATGCACTTTCTTTTGGTTTAGCTTTCCTATACTGATACAACTTTCTACTGCATTTTCTTTCACAGAGAACATTACATCAGTCCCTGACTATGTAGAGTCTACAGTCTAGAGGATTTTCAATACAGATTATGCATAACACAAGTTATAACCTGTATATGTTTGAGAGAAAATGTTTTGGAATACTGGGAGATCATACAAATTCCCGTAAATAATGTCAGAGTGGAATTTTGGGGGACTACTTATCTCAATTATAAGTAGCCTTTCTGAAGTGTATTGTAAGTTGAGAGGTGACTGATGTCCTGGCTATTCAGCTAAAAGAAGAACTGGGGTAAAAGCCCAGGACCTGATGGATATACAAGAGCCTACTATCACACTTTTTTCCCCATCCTGGGAGATCACCTGTGTAGATACCTCAACGCTCTAGCAAACGGTGGAAGCATTCCCCGAGAGGCGTTGATGGCCCACATCTCGGTCATCCCAAAGGAGGGGAAAGATCCCATGCAGCCTCAAAGCTATCGCTCCCGATTTCATTGATCAATGTTGACGTTAAAATCTTCTCAAAAATACTAGCCAACAGACTGAAATTTCTCCTACCGACCCTAGTCCACCCTGATCAAACGGGCTTTATCATGGGGAGGGAGGCCAGAGACAATGCTCTCAGAGCCGTTCATATCTTACACTGGTCCCACAATAGGTCACCTCCGCCTTCCTGCTTGTTCCTCTCGGTAGACGCAGAGAAGGCGTTTGACAGGGTGGACTGGGCGTTTATGGAGGAGACGCTGCGACTTCGGGGGTTGGGACGCAACTTCATGGCCTGGATCCCCACGCTTTATGCCTCGCTTACGGCCCGGGTGAAGGTGAACGGAGCTCTGTCGTCGCCATTTCCGATTCGGAGCGGGACCAGGCAGGGATGTCCACTTTCACCCTTGTCACGGTGGGGAGTGCGGAGCACAAACTCGCGGCATACGCCGATGACCGACCGACCATTTTCCTTCCCAACATTCTTAAAGAATTCAAAGATTATGGCATCCTCTCTAATTTCAAAATCAACTCATCCAAATCTGAAATTCTCCCAGTAACAGTGCCCCCCACTCAAGCCCTCCAATTGAAAGCCAACTTCCCTTTTGTCTGGACGGCCACTAGTATTAAATATCTAGGAATCCAATTGCCATCCCAGCCAGCTAATCTATACACCCTAAATTACCCGCCCCTCCTCAAACGAGTGGAGGGAGACCTCAAATCCTGGGATAGAGATGCTTTCTCCTGGATAGGCAGAGTGAACATACTGAAAATGTCGATCCTTCCTAGACTGCTGTTCCTCTTCCAGATGCTCCACGTGGCGGTGCCCCCTCTATTCTTTCGTCAACTGCGGAGCCTTTTTTTAGGCTTTGTCTGGAGACAGCGAAGATCCAGACTTGCATTTGCCATTCTGAAAAGAACTAAAAAGTCGGGAGGTTTGGGCCTCCCGGACTTACAACTATATTATAAGGGTGCAGTCCTCCAGCGGATTTTAGACTGGCATTTTCAAGTGAGGGACAAACTATGGGTAGCTCTGGAGAAGGGTATGGCAGGGAGAAACCTAGCGCACGCCCCCTGGTTAAAACCGGAGCATAGAGGTCTCTCTCCAACCACCTCCCCACTTACTGCCCACACACTTCGCCTATGGGATGTTATTAATACACATGGCACCTTGGCGCCGGATATGTCACCTCTAGCTCCTGTCGGGGGATACCTGTGGTTCCCGCCGGGTGAAGACTTGCGTTTCCTGAACTGTTGGGCGGCAGACGGTGTAGTGGGTATTTCAAAATACCTGGTAGGCAATAAACTAATGCCAAAGATGCGCCAGCGATGGGGCTCGTTCCCATTTGATTTTTGGAGACACAGGCAACTGACACACTTTCATAATTCTCTGAAAACCCCAGTTCGCCCGCTAACCTCTCTCACACCTTTTGAGAGTCTATGTAGGGCCTCGAGCCCACCTTCCAGGTCCCTCTCACTGCTCTATAAGCTGCTGCTACAATTGGACTCCCAGGGGTCGCTACACTTCCTAGCAGAGTGGGAAAGGGACATGGGGGTAAGATTCACGGAGTTTGAAACTTCAAATATTCTCCGATTCACTCATTCGTCCTCCATCGATTCCAGAGTCCAAGAGACAAACTATAAGCTACTCACCCGATGGTACCATGTCCCGCACACTTTGCACCGTATTTATCCTTCGGTGTCACCTTTATGCTGGCGAGACTGTGGAGGGCGGGGTACGCATTTGCACATCTTGTGGGATTGCCCCAAAATCCAACCTTTCTGGCGACAGATTCAATCTCAGATTCATACCCTCTTGGGAATAGAGATGCCTTTCCTCCCGGCCCCCTTTCTTCTACACTCGGTACCTCAGGGTATATCCAAATATAGATCCAGTCTTATTCCCCATCTCCTAAACGCGGCCAAGCGTTTAATCCCCCGACATTGGAAGCAGACAACGGTGCCTTCGGTGGAGGATTGGAGCAGGCTGGTCTCGGATATGCAGAATTCGGAGGAATGGCTGGCTACATGTAACGATAAGTACGCAAAACACTATTCTGTTTGGGCTACTTGGCTTCACTATAACCAGGATTCGGCTACTACCAAACGGCAATAGCATGCAGAGAAGTGAACCTGATCTGCCTACCAATGTCATATTTCCTATAGCACTTGGCAGGAAGTAAAGTGATTAAGTAAGTTCAGTTAAAGTCAGTTAGTGGTATCCTACGGCTGACCAATGTTGGTCACATGCAGGATCTGTATGGTTTTTTTTGTTTTTGTTTTTTACCTTGCACCCTTGATCCCCTCCCCTCCTACCCTCCCTCCCAGGTTCCTTCCCTAGTTCCCCCTGATAGGGTAATTTAATTCATTGATCACGGCCAGGCAGAAAAACCTTGTAGAACATGTATAAGTTGGGCCAGATGGCACTCAGCTAACTGATTCATCCGACCTGTACTGTCTCTGATTGTTTGACCCTAATATCCTTGTTTTCCCTGTTTTCTCTGTCATAAATGTATGAAAACTCCGAAATAAAGATTACATTAAAAGAAGAACTGTTCTAATGGAAATCAAACTCTGGACCCAATAGCTGCTCATAAAGAAAGGTTTTGTAAATGTTCACCAATTCTAGCAAATGTACAGTATGGAGGGCAAACTATTATATTAACTGCACTAAATTCTGCTAATTGTGTTAAAACAAAGGTGCTAAGCATTACACAAAGGGGTTGATTTACTAAAGGCAAACAGGCTGTTAAATTTGCATGGGAATGTGTACTTGCAGGGCAAGTTTCCCTTAGCGTAGTGAATATGGTTAAACTTCACTTTGTAAAGATAAGCCAATCGCGTGCAAAAAAAACAAAAAACAGCATTTTTTCTTGAACATGATTGGGTGATGGAAGTCAGCAGAGCTTCACCCTCATTCACTAAACTAAGGACAAACCTCCATTGCTAAGTGCAAATTCCCTTGCAAAATGAACAGCCTATTTGCCTTTGGTAAATCAACCCCAAAGTGTAGCCACCAAAACATACCCTCACAGAGCCTAGTATTACCGGCTAATCCATGCATTTGCATCATGCCAAGCTGACTGGCATGGAAAGTACTCTATATATACACTTTTAGGGGATGATGGCAATACTTATTCTTCTTTACAGCTGAGCTACCCAACTTTTGTTATACTGGGACCCAAGTGATTTACATTTATTTTTCTGGGACTTCAGCTGCCAGCTTGCAGTTACTCTTAAGGTTGGAAACTGTGCTTCTCATTTGAATCCTATTTATTGAATATAGATTGATCAATCTACACCCAAACATCTTCACGTAATGCTTGACATTAATATCCACCAACAAGCATTGCAAATAAGTTTGTTTACTGTACATGGCTAGCAAAAGGTCAAGACGTTTCAGGGAAGTAATACTTGGAATGGAGTTGGCCTGGCCCTGGAACTATCTTGTGTTAATTCACCGCTTCTGGAATTCACTGGAATGAAGTACACAAGTCATCATGAATTTGTTTCCTGTTTTAGCTGTTTGCTGACAAATGAAGTTTAACTTTATTAGTATTAAAATCATATATTTCCTGGTTATAGGTTTAGGTGGGACTGCAGTTCAACAGCTCTTCAAACAAAGTAACAAGTGGTTATTTTATTAGCGCAGTAGAAGGTATACTTTCCAAGTGCAACAGAACTCAATAAATGTAATAGAAACCTGCTAATTTAAACAAAGAGTTGATCCACACACCAGATCAATGAAAAAAGAAAGCAATCTGCAGTCTAAACAGATGCAATCTCATGTAGCTCTATTGACTACAGACAACAAGCAGGAATGGTATGTCCTACAATGTTTCCTGATACTCACTTAATCTCACTTAATCATTGAGACACATATTTTAATCAGAAACTTATCTGAGAGGACTATAAGACAGGCTATGCTACAGTCCAGTTAGGTGATAAGGTTAATACAAATACGATATATCATATGCAGTACATTTACAGAATGTAAGTACAAAAGATGCCTTTATAAGTATGGTTAGAAAGCAATCCAGGTTTTGAATATAGATTTTAGGCTCAGATATATTTTACTTGGAGTGAATCCTGGAACTACAAAATGTGCCTGAAAATTACAATGTTAATAATAGCTCGATGTGTAATAGAATTACTGTTAAGAAACAAAATACATAAGTTAATTTTTCTTTATTTAAATGTGACAGAAACGTCAGACATTGTACCGAAACAAGAAGAAATCACTTTTTTTCGTTCAAAACGTTTTTATTTGTTTTAAACGCAAATAAAAGGATCACTCTATCACATTCAGTGTGGAATACAATAAGGTAGCGAATAGAGCATACAAAATTAGTCTTTCATAGTAGAATGCTACAATCAAGTAAGGTAGTCCAGAAGGATATCATGCAAACAGCATAAGTACAAAGAACATTGTGGTAAAAAACTGTAAGGTTCAGAGGCTTACTATAGCGCAACTGGTGTTTAGACAGAGAAAAGGGATTGGGGGGGATATGGGAAGGGGATCAATAAGGGTGGGATAGTAGGGAGTATCTATTGATTAAAGCTTCCATTATTATACATTCAGAGGATCAAGGACTCCATATTAAAGGAGGGAGGATGGTATGACTCAATCCATGGTTCCCACAGCTTCCGGAATGACACCAAAGTATCCCTTTGGAGAGCTGTGAGCTTTTCGAAAAACATCACTCTCGATTCTCTATGCTTGACCTCCGCAAATGGTATGTCAGGGCACTTCCAAGCTCTTGAAATTACCCTCTTGGCCTCTGTAAGTATAAACGTGACCAGACAGTGTTGCCGAACAGTACACACCGACGGTTTCTTGTGTAATAAGGCTTCCAAGGGGTCCTTGTGAAACGTTTTGCCTGTGACTGTGTACAATAGTTGGTATACTCTATGCCAAAATCGCTTCACTTTGGGGCAAGCCCACCAAATGTGATGAACCGATTCCTCCACCCGGCAACCCCTGAAACAGTTTGGTGAATAGGATGGGATGGCTTTGGAGATCCTGAGGGGTACCAAATACCACCTGAGGAGCAGCTTATAATTGGTTTCAATCGCTTGGACATTTGCTGAGCTCCGAGAGGTTGTCATCCAAATTTGGGACCATGTTTCAGCAGGGATAGACCAACTCAGATCACGTTCCCATTTGGAGGTGTATGCTGGGAGGGGGGTCTGTAGGTGTTCAAGTATCAAAGTGTACAAAACTTAGATGGGCCCTGCAGTATTAGTGTCGCTGAGTAGGAACTCCTCAAATGGGGTAAGGGAGGGAGGCGGAATTGACTTATCCAAATGAGTTTGAATAAAGTGTTTAATTTGCAAAAACTGGAAGATGTGTCGTGGAGTCAATTGGTGCTTGGCTTAGAGTATTGGAAATTGAATAATTCCCATCTCAGAACAGAAATCTTTAAGTAAGCTCAAGGACTTGACACGCCAATGTGTGAAGGCGGCCGGATCAGTATAGCCTGGCTGGAACATTGGGTTACCATGGATAGGCATCAGAGGCAACTGAGGGGACACCCAACCTAAGTGACGGTGTAGTCCGTCCCATATTTTGAAGGTGTGGGTAAGAATTGGGTTATTCAATGACCTGCCTATTTTGGGGGGCAGCCAGGGAAGATTGAGGAGGGATATTGAGGAACAAGCATAGGCTTCCAATGAGACCCACAGTGGCATTTCGCCCCGAAATCAACACACTAAAGGGGTCAACTGGGCAGCCTGATAATATTTGTGGAAAAAGGGAAGTCCCAGACCCCCCCTCGCCTTGCTCCGGTACAGAACCAGTTGGGAGGCCCTCGGAATTGACCCCTTCCATATGAAATGCAGAATACGATGTTGCAGTTGTCTAAGGCGATAAGAGGGGATGGGGACAGGTAGGACCCTTGCATGGTATAAAAATTTAGGAAGCAGGGTCATCTGCACTGCCGTGACTCTGCCCAGCCATGAAATAGGATGTTTCTCCCAAGATGACAGTAGGGCTTCCATGTGGGAAAATAGATTGGGGTAGTTGGCCTGGTACAATTGGGCATAAGATGGGGTAAGGTGGATCCCCAGGTAGGGTAGTTCAGAGTGAACTCACTGGTATGGGAACGACCGTTGTAAGGAGGTGCGCACCGAAGAGGGGAGGGAGACGTCTAGTGCTTTAGATTTATCCATGTTTACGCAGAGACCCGAGAGGTTACCAAATAATCTCAGTAGTGGCTGGAGGTTCGGGAGTGAGATCAGGGGTTCCGTAATAATCAATAACGCATCGTCCGTGAATAAGCTGATTTTATGGTGGTACCCTGCGACTTCTAAACCTTTAATATCGGCATGTTGCTGTATCGCCTGTGCCAGGGGTTCTATGGCCAGGGCGAAAAGAAGGGGGGAGATAGGACTCCCCTGTTTCGTCCCTCTAATAATTTCAAATGAGTTAGAGCGGAAGCCCTGATATTGAATGTAGGCAGTCGGTTTGGAATATAACGCCCCTAACCATCTCTTAAAGTAATTTCCAAAGCCCCATCTGTTAAGTGTATAGTTCAAATAGTCCCAATTCACTAAGTCAAATGCTTTACTGATATCTAAAGCCAGGAGCATGGCGGGAATATGTTTTTGATGTGATATGTGGAGTAGGTGGGATATTCTCCGAACACTGTCACCCGCCTGACGGCCCAGCATAAAGCCCACTTGATCCTTGGATATCAGATCCAAAAGAGGTGATCTGAGGCGAAGGGTCAGAATCTTGGTAAGTATCGTCAAATCTGCATTAATCAGTGAGATTGGGCGAAAGTTGGTGCAGGACGTGTGATCAGTATCCGGTTTGGGAATCATACAAATGGAGGAAAGTAACGATTCTTCGCTCAACTCACTCCCCGTGCGTAAAGCATTAAAACATGCTGCCATAGGCACAGCCAATATGTCAATTAACTTTTTGTAGTAGGTGGACCAGGGCGTTTTCCGGTGCTAAGGAGTTTAATTGTGGTGGTAATCTCGGCTATTGTAATGGGGGAGTCAATCAGTTGTGCAGATTCCTCAGAGAGGGTGGGAAGGTTTAAGGTGGCGAAGAATGTGTCCATTTTAGATTTATCTACGGTACCCGTGGCACGATAAAGAGTTTGCAAGTGGGATTGAAAGGCATTCAGTATTTTGATGGGGTGGGCAGTGACAGGGGCCCCTCCCAGACGCAGTTGGATAGGGTTTTTCCTGGGATTGGCTTCCCTAAGTCTATGGGCGAGCATTGTGTCTGGCTTATCTACTTTGATATAAAATCTATGCTTGGTCCAGGCCAATCTATCATTCGAGAGATGCGTTAGGCAAAGATTCAGTTCTGTTCTGATATGGAACAGACGAGATCTGTGTTCTGGAGTGGGCCTCTGTTGAAAATTCTGGGAAGCTATTTTTAGTTCAGATTCTAATTGATCAATGCGAGATGTCTGTTTCTTTTTGGCTTGGGATGCAAGTTGGATCAGCCGACCCCTAATTGTAGGTTTATGGGCTTCCCAAACTGTGATTGGTGAAGGTACCACTCCGGTGTTCAATTGGAAGTATTCAGTCAGGGAGGCTTGAGTCGAAGCCAGAATACCAGGGTTCGCAAGTAAGGAATCTCGCAGAGACCAAGAGAAGCTGTTTGGGCGGGGATAGTTAAAGCAATTTTAATACACACTGAGTCATGATCCGACCAGGGAATTGGGTTGATCTCCGCCGAGGACACCTGAGTAAGGGCGTCGGGTCGTAATAGAATGTGGTCGATGTGTGAAAAGACATTATGGGGATTAGAGTAGAATGTGTATTGTTCTTTAAGTGGGTGGAGCTCTCTCCAGGAATCAACTAGGTGATATTGGGTCAGCAAGGTCCTGAAGCGTTTGGCTGTAGATAAGTCCATAGAGGAGGTTGCCGGGTGGTTAGGATAATGTTGATCGACATGAGGGTGTAGCAATAAATTGGAGTCCCCACACATGATTATAGTCCCCTTAGCATGGAGGTCAAGAACCTGGAGTAGATGATTGAAAAAAACAAGTTGGCCCGTATTTGGGGCATAATAGGATACCAACGTAACTTTGCAATCATGAATCGAGCCTACCAGTATTAGGTACCTTCCCTCTGGATCCTTGATCTCTTTCTGACAGATGAAGGGAATTGAGCAACCAACGCTATCAGGACTCCTCTGTGTTTCGTTGAAGCGGAAGCTGAAAAAAATAGAGGATAATTAGAATGCAGGTATGAGAGATTGAACGACTGAGGGAGGTGAGTCTCCTGGAGACAAACTACATCAGCTTTAATTTTTTTAAAGTGTCTAAAGGCTTTGACCCGCTTGTTGGGCTGATTAAGTCCCTGAACGTTGAGAGATACTATCTTGAGTGGCATGTTTACACTAGGAGAGGGAAGAGAGATTGTGGAGGGGGCTGGATTAGAGGGAAGACAAAGACACAGGCAATTGGGAAAAGTGTGTAGGGGGGTACAGGTTATACCAGTTGACTGTATCAGTCAAGGAGAGGGTTAGACCCTGGACAATTAGAGGGAAGACAAAGACACAAACATTTGGGAAAAGTAGGGAAGGTGGGGGGGGGGTACAGGTAATACCAGTTGACTGTACCAGTCAAAGAGAGGGTTAGACCCTGAAACAGTAGTGAAGTCGTTCACCCCACCGAAACCAGGCCAAACACCTGGGTCGAGGTAGTGAAGTGTTGAGCGCATGGGGAATACCAGAATTGGAGGCTGACCTCCTAACAATAAACTATACAATCTGATTAAACCGGACAATAGTGCTATAATGTGGTCATCGGGCATTTCCCTAGGGGTTACACTTGTGGCATAAGACCGGTAGGGCTGACACTAGGTAAGGCAAAGCAATAATAACAGTAGAAAGTGCAACCATTAACCGTGTAAATAAAAAACTATTCTACACAGGAGAAATTAAACATTGGAAACAACTCGAACAGTTCCAAGATCCTCGGAGTGGGTGCGGGCCTGTCGGACCCTTCAACCGCCAACCATGGCAACTGTCTCATCCGGAAGACCCAGCTGATCACATCAGCGGCCTTTGGGGAGAGCCACAGTTCCCCCAAACGAGGTGAAAAAGCAAACCCAGGTGCGGAGTCATCCAAATGTTCCCAAGGCGGAGGGAGGATTTTGTGTCATCCATGATGTTTTCGGGGAGGCCGTAGGGGTCGACTTGGGATATGATGGGTGGGCCCTGCCTGGGGACATTAGTGGCATCGTAGGTTCATCGTCAGGGGCCACATCTGTACGACCCAATAGATGTAAAGAGTCAAGGCATTCCTTCATCTCATCAACGGTGATAAAGGTATAGGACTTGTTGTCATAGAAAAATTGTAGCTTAAAGGGAAAGCCCCAGCGGTACCGAATCTTCTTGGCCTGTAGGACTTGCAGCAGGGGCCTAAATTCCCTCCGGCGTGCAATAGTGGTGGGCGAGAGATCTGTGTATACTTGGTATGAGTAACCCTGGAATTGTAGGGTCCCGGCTTCTCTAGCCGCTTGAAGCAAACGCTCTTTGGTGCGGTAGTAGTGGAGACGCACTATAATGTCCCTTGGCGGGCGGTCAGGCGTGCGTTTCGTTAGGGTCCTGTGAATCCTCTCGAATTCCATCCTGTCGATGGGAATATCAGGTGCTAGTTCCTGGAATAGTGCAGTTATTGTGGATTGAAGGTCTAGCACCGCTTCCAGGACCCCTCTGATGCGCAGGTTAGATCTGCGATCTCGGTTCTCATTGTCCTCTAGTTGTGTAAGCAGGGCCAAGTTCATTGAGCAAAGTTCTTCCAATTCATCCTCATGACCCTCAATAATGGTGGTGATGTTGTTGCAGCGGGATTCCAATGTGGAGGTTCGCTTGCCCACATCCATGATTTCAGTAATGAGCTGAGAGGTGATCTGTTTAGAGACCTTATCCAAGGCCTTGTGTAAAGTTATCTCAAATTGGGCCATCAGGGATGGTGTGAGCTCAGAGTCTGACTGGGCTGTCTGCGAGCTGTCTCCCTGTGAGTCTTGGGGTTCCACTGAGGAGTTAGAATCCTCTTGATGCAAGGTTGGTGACGCTACAGCCAGCTTGTGAGCCGCGCGGCCCATGTTGAAGGGAATTCCAGGAGAATAGCTGACCTTTACGGTTGATTTAGCTTACCGCCCCGGCTTCTGGTTTGCGACATTTCGGTAGTTACCGATCGGCGGCAGGAGCCCGAATCCAGTGATCCGTGTTGGGAGCGTAATCGAGTCCGGTGATCAACTGTAAAGGTCAGCTATTCTCCTGGAATTCCCTTCAACATTCCTTATTCTTGATGATGATATGTATTTTAAAGGGGAACCCTACGCAAAAAATGGCATGTGGTCCAACTCAAAATCCATACCAGACCATTATCTGTGTATGCAGCCTGGCTGGCCTGGAACGGGAGTGACAGTGTGTTCCCCCTTTTCTGAAACTTACCAGACCATGTGTCCTCAACATGGGAAGGGCACCTTGCCAGGGGGCTACCCAAAAAGAGAGAGTGTTAGCTGCTGGCATCCAATACAGCTGAAAAATGTGTTTCTGCAACGTGCGGCAGTGCAGGCAGTGGGGGCAGGCAAGTAATAATTGTTTGCTTTGCAGTGATTGACTCTTTTAAACTCTAAAAAATAGCAACAGAGTCACTTTAAGGTGAAAAGCTGGTTTCAAATAAATAACCATTACACTATAGTTTGTCATTGCATTGTTTTATGATCCAGAATAAATACTTTTACATAAAAAATATAACAGTTTGGCATAATAACATTGACATTTACCTTTGCAGCAAAAATACCAAGTATTATTATTAGTATATGCGTAGTATAAGTGAATATTTTGTAAAGATATAGTCATGTGTGATATACATTCATCATTTACAAGTAGGGCCGGCCTTAGGCCTTCAGGCGCCCTGTGCCCCTCAGTGACCACACCCTTCAGTAACCACACCCCTCAGTGACCACACCCATTTGTCCAATATCCGCACCATTAAAGCCTCCCATTTTGTTAAGCCCCAAAGAAACAAATTAAAATGTATGATAAAAATAAATTTTTTATTTAAAAGGTATTAAACTTGTAAGCACAATATAAATATTATTATGAAATAAAACAACAGCAGGCAAACAAGTGGTAAACATGTCAAGTGGTAAATGTCAAACTAAAATAGAGCCCCTACAAATAAAGTGTCAGGATGTCATGCAAACCCTTTTTTCAAGTAAGTTAATCTAGAAAAGTAAAAATAAAAAACAGAACACAAAACCTAGACTACATATTAAATAGTGCATACTGTTTACTAGAACAAAGAGCATGGTGCACACTGTTGCATAGGTATAATATGCAGACTTGTGCATTCGGATTCAGACAAGCCTGCACATCAACGAAATTCTGTTGATTCGGCGGTTCGTCTGAATTAACAAATTATTATGTGCACGAATATATGAAAAATGTATTTGGGCACATAATTTGTTTGAGAACGTGCAGCGGCCATGTTTGCCACCGGCACATTCTTACCATGCGTGCAGCCATCTTTGAGGAGGGGCATATGACATCACATGACACCATGCGTGCGCGGCGTCAGGTGGCGCCGCACCTCAGCCACGAACAGGTCACAGAGCTGCCGGCCATCCTGAATCTGACACCCGGCGGCAGTGCTGTACTCACCACTTGGCCACTTGACATGACAGTGCTCCCTCCTCCGCTTCAGTGCTGTATTTCTCCATGGAGGAGGGAGCGCTGCCATGTAGGATGGCCGAGTGGTTAGGAGAGCAGAAACTGCAGGCTGTGCCGCCCCGAGGCCGAGCTGTGTCGGCCCCCTGGTGCCCTTGTTACCATGGTGCCCTGTGCAGCCACACAGCTCGAGCACCCCAAATGCTCACCCTGTTTACAAGTATTAAAGGCTAAGATTACCTTTTGGACTATGTTTCATGTTACACCCATATCTAGGGTGTAACGTGAAACATGGTTACAATAAGAAAAATGTATTATTCCCCAGTTGTATAAATATAAAGTATATCTAAACCCTAGAAAAAAATGTAATATATTACAGTACTTTTTCTGCAAATACAGAAAAATAGCTGTTGATCATGCTAGGAATCATGTGTCCTTGTAACTTGGGGTACACTGTGGTATATCTAAGAACAATCCTATCAGCCTTCCCATTTTTCTTCTCTGAACTACAGAACACATCTCGTATATCTTTTTGTTTTTAAATTTGTTTATTATCTGAGTAAGTATAGAATACTGATAATACAGGCATGAATACATAGAAGCATGTCACAAAATTACACAGATGGTATTCTTGGAACATAACAAGAACTAGAATATCTATACAATGCATGTAAACCAAAATCTGTTGTTGACAGCATACATGACAGAAAACCTTAATAATAACAAGAAGATTGTGCGGTATGTCGCATAGCTGTATCGTATATGTAAAGTAAAAGTGGTTGTGTAGGAACAACTTAAATGCAGAACTAATTGTTTATATCTTATCATACATCGTTATAAGAAAAGGAGCGGAGTCATAAAGATGCAGTACTACCATCGAGAAGTAAGATTTATAGGCTCAGGAAAGGAGACAGGGAGGGAAAAGGTACCTGGATCACTGCCGGCACCCCACAGGAGAAATAAATCATTTTTGCTTGCTTTTGGGGGAAGGTGTAATATCCACTACTAGATCCCCTCATGTAAAGCGATTATTGGGGGATGGGGATGGGGATGGCTGGAGGAGTGAGTGCCTGCGTTCCCCTGGACAGGAGATCAGCGTAGTGATCAGAATGTTGGACATAGATCCACGCTCCCCAGGTGGACAGGAACTGCCTCTCCTTGTTTCTGAGGATGGCCGTTAGGTCTTCCATGGCGTATACCTCTTGACCCTTAGACAGCCATAGTGCAATCGACGGGGGACGAGGTTGTTTCCAAATCAGAGGGATAGATGCTCCGGCTGCATCTAACAGGTGGCATGTGAGCAAGTGCCTGTTAGTGGTAAGTGGGGTCGCGGACATGTGTAAGAGACATGCCGCCGGATTATCTGTAAGGTCTGTCATGGTCAGGTCCTGGATAACAGACAGCACCTGTTCCCAGAATGGCCTCCAATCCTGGCATGACCAAAAGGTATGTAGCATTGTACCTGGAGCCGAGCCACAGCACCAACACTTATCCGAGATGGTGGGTCTCAATTCATGTAAGAGCCAGGGAACTCTGTACCAGCGGGACAATATTTTGTAACCAAGTTCCTGCACTTTGCTGGCCATGGAAGATTTGAAAGACATGGTGATGATGGTGTGGATCTGTTGTTTCGCACATCTCATATATCTTAAGGAAAGGACGAGGGGGTATTTGTAGTGCAAATCAGAAGAGAAACCTAGGTAACAACGATGCTCCTCCATAGATAGAGTACAATGAATGAGTGTTTTCACCTTGTAAGACAGGAAGTGTGTTACTGGCAAGATCAACAAGTGTAAAGAGGAAAACATTATTAAAATTAAGACAATGAATGCAACCACCATATGTAAGGACTGGTAGGTTGAAAAATAGTCATTTTTTGTACTTGGGTTTAACCCCTTCGTGACGGGAGACGTACACTGTACGTCCAGCCACAAAGGGACCAAATGACTCGTCACGTACACTGTACGTGACGAGTTATTTGCTGCACTAGAAGGCTGCTAACCGCTGAGAATCAGCGGTTACCTTTCAGTAATAGATGTCTAACTATCTAGAGATCCATTACTGAAAGGGTTAACCTTTTTCAGACACCCGATACCTTAATATCGGGTGTCTGAGAGTCACAGCAAAGCAGACACACATGTCGGCTTTTGCCGGCATTCTGACAGCTCGTATAGATCGAGAGATATCTCTCTCAAGCTATACTGGCTTTTTTTTTTTTTATCTTTTGACTTTCAAGAATAGATACAAAATGTTATGTATTAGACACATAATGTATCTATTCTTGAAAGTAGAATGTTTAAGTTTTCTGAAACATTCACTGACAGCTGAATCCTGAACTGCTGCAGGATCAGTGTCACTAACTTATTATCGGCTGTTCTGAAGTTTGAAGCAGCCTGATAAAAAAAAAAAATGTATTAATTTATCAAGCAGTAATAGTGAGATTAATTCACAATGACTGCCTGATATAATTAAATAAATAAAATTTGTCAGTATAAAAAAAGTGAAAAGTGTAAATAAATTCAAAAAAATAGTGAAAAGTGTAAAAAAAATAAAAATAAGGGACAAATAAATGAATGTATGTATTGCATTTTTTTTAGCTGTGCTGGTTTTGTTTAAAAAAAATACTACAAATCAAAACTGGGAAAAAAAGTTTTTTTTTACGTTTTTTCCTCTTTTTTTTAATTTGTATTTGTGCTAAGTGAGGCGTTAGACACACATATGTGATATAAATATATAGCCCTATCTGTCCTCTAAAAAACAATATATAATATGTGTGGGTGCACTTTGTAAGAAAGTATATTACTGACGTGGAAGAATCACACAGCAAAAATGTCAAAAGTGTGTCAGTCATTTACGAACAGAAACCAAAAACAAGCTCAGTCATGAAGGGGTTAAATACACTTTAAGTAAATTTCGTGTTTTACCATTTTAATTTACACCTTGAGTAATTTTCATGTTTTGCCATTTTAATATAATCTTTAAGCATAGCCAGTTTTTTACAATTGAAATTGTCATGAAGCTGCCTGGTTTATCATTATTATAGAAGAGAAATAACAAAGCGAATTTTAAAAACACAAATGACCCGAATAAGCTTAGACTACATGTATAAGATGTTGTTCAGTGCTATACAGCTTATGTTAAAGGGGATTAGATATGTTTGGGTGTTGGCTCAAAGGGCTTTAAGGAGCTGTTGTGTATACATATACCTTGTAAAGTTTATTGAACCCACAGAAGAGCATAGTAACAAACTGTAAGGTATTCTATCGCAGTGCACTTATTATGTCATTTTGGGAAACCTCTTTTAGATAACTAATTTCACCTCTTTGCCTTTAAAAGTCATTTATATCCATTGGAGCGAAAAATCATCTTATTTCTCAGTCTTGTATGAGTATGAAAAGATAATCAAATGTAATACTTTAGAGTCGTAACTGATGTCTATGAGCTTTGTACAAAAATATGCAAGGGAAATGTATCCTCTAGGTTAAGGGCAGTGACTTAAAATTGTAGCTTTTGTTTGTTTTGCAGAAATAACCATTTTCAATGGAGGGCTTTTGTAGCCTTGCAAATTTACAAGGCTTTTCAAGTGTACCCTGTAACAATAAGCTAAGTGTACTTTGTAACTATCAGCTGTTACTTATGCTCTATAGTTAAAGGAGCTTGCTCAAGTTATTTTTGACATTCCAATGAATTCAATTTAAAGTAAACCTGGTCATGGCCCATGGGGGCAGGTTCACTTGAAAGGTGTTACCTTCCTCTCTGTTCAGCTGTCCGGACTGAAAAGTGTTAGTCCTGTGTGAGTTCTAGGTTACAATTAGAAGCTCACACTAAGCTTAGGACTCTCTACCTGCCCCCATGTGATAGCACTTTTTGCCTGATTGGCCAATCACCAAGCACCAGGTTATGGAGCAAGACACATGAGCCTCATACGTGGAAGTACTAATTTTTTCGTTTTGCTTCAAGTGGCTGAATGGAACAGTGGGAGAGTGAAGGGAAGGTAAGTATAAGCCTAGGGAAAGCGCAGGTCCGTTACAGCAGAAAAATAGAAAAAAAAATAGCAGCCTCGTTATTTATTCTAAATTGCCATGGCAATATTTAGCAGGAAGGGTATTAGATTAGTGAACAATGCTGAATTGCTCATTCTGTTTTAGTTATCAAAACACATTTGCAGATATACTTCATAGCTGCATAGCAGTGTCCAGGTTCTTCTGTAACATGCATTTCTGCTGGCTGGTGATTTTCCAGTCAGTTTTCAGGTTGAAGACACGCAGGATATGATCACATATATGTCTATAGGGACCAACAGCGCTGATGAGGCCAGTGGCAAACAAGATTTCTGCCGCACCCTCTAAATATTGCGGAAGGTCATTGGCTATTAGATTCAGGTAAATATGAGGCAGAAGGTGGTATTCGTTTGTTAGGAAGGGATAGATAGGCAAGACAATTGAATACATTTTATAATGCTGTGTCCTCTTATATAACTATTTATGAAGCATTCACAAAACAGAAAGACATCCAGTAGCCGTCTAAACACACTTAGGTCCTGTACAACAAGATGCAAAGGCTGATAAAATATTTTGTTCTTTCCTTTTTCCCAAGAAAGGTGATTGCACCACAAGGATTGGATTGTTTAAGTAAAGTTAGCTGGTACATTCTCATCAAACTCCTAATGTTGGCAGGCAAAAGTGTGGCTTCTGCTTTAGTAATCAGAAAATATTTAAATAGCTTTGGTCTTCTTGGCCTTCTTTGCTTTGGTATCCATATCAATCCTCTTTATATCAGGAGTTCCATTTAGTTTGAGTGCAATATCTTTTTTTACCCATGCAAAACCACAGTAAGATCTTTCCCTCGCTGCATAGGTCTGTGGCAGCAGAAGAAGGTTGCACTGTCTGTAATTCAGCAGATAAGATCACTTGAAAGCATTTGGCCTACAGCCTTGAAGTCCATGTGATAGCAGAAGTCTTAACTCCCACCACTGCCATCAGAATGTATCAATTGCATATCAATTGCAATTGCAATGCATCAATGTGGAAATGTTCCATCTTGCAGGACAACAATCTAACCCTATACACACCAAACCATAGGATCCACCATATGTTTTAAACATTCACCATTCATAATATCAACTATAGCAACTCTGACCTTTAAGAAATATTTGTGACACTTGCTGCCACACCAGACAGGAATATAACAAGGTTTAAAATACGTTGGCTTTCTTCAATGAGGCAGGGATCCTTTAACTTCTTATTTAGAGCATTTAGAGATTCAGCTTAGCAGTTTTTATGTTTTTTTTTAAATCCAGCTTTATTATTCAAAAAATGCAAACTGACACAAATATTGCAAGTATAGGTCTGCACGCAGGCAGCCAACTGTTATACATTAAGAGTAAAGTATACGTATCATCATAAGTAACAAAACCTCAAATGAGACAGTAGTGTACAAGGCACAGCGGCACAGTGAGTCAATGCCAGTCTAGCTACAGCATTATAGTCATGCCACTGGTCAGACGTGGTAATTCAGCCGCCCCTGTGAGTGTTCCACTTTCAATCCCGCTCAAGGTGACGACCGAGCGGGGTCCCCGCCATCAGCGTGGGCAACCCACATACAAGAGGAAAATCCTGACTTCCTGCCAGTGCGGAGCCCCACGCTCGGAGGCCATGGACCCCGAGTGACCATCAATAATTCAATTGGGTGGCTGCATAATAGTCTACGTATGAGGTAAAAAGAAGAGCAGTTAGAAAAGGTCAAGGCAGGTGTGGAAAAAGAAAGGAGGAAGAGAAAGCAGAGGGAGGGGAGAAGAGCAGCAAAGAGAAGGGAAACAACCATGGATTACAGTAAGGCACACATTACAGTATTGGTTTATGTTAAAAAAAATCTGAGGGTTTAATGTCACTTTAAGCTGACACTCCCTTATTGCCACATGATCAATCTATAGCCATGATTTTAGATGGCACAGTTTTATAATCTGAAAACCAACGTATTATTGACTAGCATGAAATATATTGAATGCATATATTGCATAGGAGATTTAATGTGTGCCATCCTCCTTCTCTACAAGGGACTACGGAGAATCTGATTGTATTTGTCCAACTCTATGTTGCGGCCTTGTAACATTTTCCACCTGAGTTTTAGTGCGTTAATTGTCTTAATTGCCAATAAATCATCCACATTTGCATTCTTATTGATCTACTGTACAATATGTTTTCCAATTCAATACTGGGTAAATACTTTTTATTGGATGGCTTTAATAACAAATCTCTTCATTGATCTACTTTACAATACTGTTGTATGTACTTATTACTATTTTTACTGTTCACTTTAATTGAGTTGCAAGAGTGAGACTTCAGTGTCCACCGTTTCCATATTGATATCAATACCCTCTATTTACATTTCCAGAACAGCACAGGCATGCAGTTGAGGCCAAATCAAAAAGCTATTTTACATCAGAAAACAATGTACAGATAACGCCAAGATAACTCTTTGTCACCATTATCACCTCTGTGAGGCCAGTTTTTGAGCTGGAGGCTTTACTTTGCAAGAAACCCATTGTTTACATTTTTGCATAGGGACAGCGCAGTGTTTAGGCTTACGGCTCCCTTTTTTTTTAAGATAGTAGCAGGTTGCAATTATGTCCCTCTCTGTGTGTGCTGAAACAGGGTAGTGACAGCCTTGCATTGAAAAAGTAAATCAGTGTGGGGGACCTGATCACGAAATGCAGCAAAGAGGTTCTTTGCACCACATTCTCTAAGTGCCGCATTTTGGGCTCCCTCTGGGATGGTGGCAGTTGATCTCCCAATTTTACCCTTGTATTGGAGTGGAGTAAAATATCCCCCTTGATGGTGTCACTATAATTCCTCATCCTCTTGACCACCAGCAGTGCCAACCATCCACCTGCTTACCACCATCACATCAACCCTCCACCTAACCACTAGCACTCCAACACTCCTCCTTCTTACCAGAGGTCTGTGGATCAGACCAGGAAAAAACATTCAGAAAATTCCATCAACTCTTCCTATCTAGTTGCCAGTTAATCGTGCATATGGCAGGATTAGGTCAAGAGGAGGAGAAAAAGGCTGCATTAGGAGTACAAAGAAATGGGAAAAATACATGCCCTTAAGGAGGAGGAGAAGGGAAGGGCCAATCATCAGCCTAAAAAAATGGCTGCTATAGGCCCTTGTGGGGGAGGAAAAGAAAAAGGCCCAATGAACTTTCAGCTAGATTATATGGTTGGTTGCAGTGCAAAAAACTTGGCCAAATAAAAAAGTCACAGTTGTATGCCCTTGAATAGAAGGAGAGGAAAGGAGTGCATGAGCAGGCACAACAAAAACAGCTGCTATGCACCCTTGAGGAGGAAAAGAAAAAAGGCGCATTAGCATTCCACTAAAATAAAGTGGCTGCTATGTTCCCCTGATCAGGAGGAATTCATTACTTTTGCTGTCAATATGTCTTAGTGAGGTGTTACTCTCTCCAAGGTTTTTGGTGCAAAGTCATGTGTTTGCTCATGCAAATAGATGGTACTGTTACCACAACTGATATACTGCAGCAGAAGCTGCATACCACAATTGTGCTATCAGCAACAGATACGGTAAAAATGCCCACACTGCTCACATACTCTCCTAATGTTAGTCAATTTCTACCAAACACATGCCTGGGGGCTATATTTAGAATATTATGGGAACAACTAGGGATATGGGAATGCAAGGGGGTTTGGGGAATATGGGGTTGTGGTTTTGAAGTGTTTTTGTGCATTTTGTTTTGTTAATTTACTGGGCGATGAATGCCCTGCAAATTAAACCCAGGCACATTCAGAAATCCCTACTTATATTAATGGAGCAAAAATGTTTTCTTATTTTACCAACAGTCACAAAATTAGAAAACTCCCCACAAATAGTACTTATTTGTGGTGGTGCTCATATAGGTGAAATAAAATCTACTACAGTGAGGAAACTGATTATTTTTGTACCACTAAGCAGAGTCAGTAACCTTGAATGATTTAGTTTGAATGGCCATAATAGTAAATGACCCAAAAAGGCAGCAACAGGAATACTGATAGCAAAATGATATATGATAACATTTGAATGAGCTGCAATAAGGAAAAAGGTTAAGAAATAGCAGGAAACATAATTTTATTCTTAGTTATAAACACAGAAAATGAGTTATCAAAGTCTGAAGGGCAAACAATAAACTTAACAGCCGCTCATTTTAGATGGTATATGAAAGCATAAAAATATTAACCCTGCTTACTTATTGCCTATCGGTACAGGATTTTTTTATGTTAAAGGGACACTAAACTCAGGAGTTAAATCTTAGAAATGCATTTACCAAATGCAAGTACCTTAACTATTAACAGAAATGTAGCTTATTTGTGTGTCACTCAACTGTAGATCCTCAAATTATCTCTGAATTCATGCTGACACTGTCCTTCCTTGCAAAGGGTGGCTACTTTTGTTCCCCATGGTCCCTGTGTGCTTGGGAGGGATCCTGGAGTGGTGGCTACTTTACAACACACACAGAGACCATGGGGAACAAAAGGAACCACCCTCCAGAAGGAAGGACAGTGTCAGCACCAATTCAGAGATGATTTGAGGGGGGCGTGTCCTGCTCATGGCGGAGTAAGCAGCAACCTCAGTGAGCTCCGTGGGTTTCACTACTTCTATACTACTTATACCGACTTATACCCCTCCAAACGCAGCAAAGAGGACAAGCCAGCTTCACAACGAAATACCCCCTCGATGCAAGAATTTTTCACCTCCACACATAACAGGCCTCGTGGCCGGGACCAATCCATCATGACCTCCGAGCCCCGTCTCCTACGCACGTCACGAGGCAATGCCCGTTCCCGATCTCCTACTCCCACGGGAACCCCGCTCTAGGACGCACTCACCTTGGACATATGACTCAGACTCCACTGACGCTGACTCGTACCCGTCCCACAAGCAGCTAGCCGACATCCCGCAGGAGTTCCGGGCCCTGTTGAACTACTTACCCACCAAAGAGGATTTTGCAGCAATGGTCACCAGAGTGGAGACGGCCCTACAGAGAGACTTGAGCAAGATGCGACAGGAGATCCAGGCAGCGCTGTCGGCCAACATTGTAGTGATCCCCAAGCCAGACAAGGACCCCACGGTCTGTCCCAGCTACCGGCCGATATCTTTATTGAATGTAGACACCAAGGTACTGGCTAAGGTCCTATCAATGCGACTGCTTCCCCATGTCCCCTCCTTGGTCCACACAGACCAGGCTGGGTTCGTTCCCTCCAGAGAGGCCAGGGACAACACCACCCGAGTCCTTAATGTTATACACTCGGCCATGTCGAAGGCCATCCCGAGCTTAATTTTGACGCAGAGAAGGCCTTCAACAGGGTTGACTGGTCCTTTCTCCGACTCACCATGGAACATGTTGGGTTGGGCCCGGGCATGCTCGCGTGGGTGTTGGCCTTGTACTCCCATCCAACGGCCAGAGTGTACATGAACGGAATACTGTCGACTCCATTCCCAATTTCAAACGGAACCAGGCAGGGATGCCCACTCTCACCCCTCATTTTTATCCTGACCCTCGAACCCCTACTCCGGACCATCAGAGCCAACCCTAACATCCAGGGCATGCGGGCGGGGAAGACCACGCACAAGGTAGCAGCATTCGCTGACGACCTACTATTTTTCTTAACGACCCCAGACACAACCATACCCAACCTACTTGCGGCTCTACAACAGTATGGGGATCTATCCAACTACCATATTAACACCCAGAAGTCGGCAGCCCTTAACCTTACGATCCCACCACCCATGCTGTCACGACTCTCGCAAAACTTCCCCTACCAGTGGTCCTTCACATCGATTAAATACTTAGGGGTTCTCATACCTCGGAACTTGGCTGACGTGTACAGCCTAAATTTCCCCCCATTACTGCAAAAAGTTAAGACAGACCTCCAAGGATGGTCCCGTTCCACGTTCTCCTGGACAGGGCGCTGTAACATCATTAAGCAAAATATCCTCCCACGCCTCCTATACCCCTTCCAGACCCTCCCAATACAGATCCCATGCTCGTTCTTCCGCTCACTGCAAAAAATGGTTTCTGACTTCATCTGGGCCGGTAAAATCCCTAGACTGAGACTACCGATCCTGCAACTCCCTAAGGCGGCGGGAGGGCTGGCCCTACCTGACGTCCACCTCTACTACATAGCATCTCACTTATCCCGAGTGATAGACTGGTGCCGCCATGGTGACGTCAAGCCATGGATTAAGCTTGAGCAATCTACAACTGACATTCCTCTACCAGTCTTGCCATGGTGCAGCGGGCCAGTTCCCAGGTCTGTTAGATCCCACCCGACGGTGGGATCCACATGGCAGGTGACAAGTCGGGCGTTTACTAGGTTGGAATTGTCTGTACAGCCTTCGCCCATGCAACCTATCATAGGTCACCCCGGATTCCCCCCAGGTTTGGAAGATGGCTTATTCCGCCGTCTCCTAGACAGGGGCAAATTCAGGGTCTTACATTTTTTAAACGGCCCATCTTGGCAGACGCTCAGTGCCCATTCCACAGACCCTGATCTTCGGAACTTGGGAACATAGAGATGCCTACAACTCACTCACTTCCTGACATCCCCCCCCAACTCAACCTACTCGCTGAGCCTCTCCACCTTCGAGCAAACTTGTTCTGACACAGGACCAATAGCGAAAACGCTATCTCTTTGTTACCAGATAGCTCTCAACATCGACCTAGACCCCCCACTATACTTTCTAGACCAAAAGCCACCTGGTTTTACTGGATAGATTATACCTCTTCCTTGGAATACCGCACGATCATGGATTCCTAACTTATGGCGATGACATGCAGCGATCAACCCATCCTTCTCCATTTCAGCCCCCTTACCCCTTCCCCCTCTCTTGTCTTGTCTTGTGTTTTCCACCCCTGTTTATACTACATTCCTTCCTTTCCTCTCCCATAAACATGGTAGCATCAGCAACATCCCATGACTGCACCCCTCACACTTAGGCCGGGGCCGTGAGAGGGTACCCTCCCCTCAGCTGCGTTCCAATGACGCCAACGGGGTTTTTTCATGCTTCTCTGTACCATGTATGCTACTTTCTTGCTCATGTTTTAATGTATGTATCCCATATATGCCCGGACCTGCGAGTCCCCACAGGCACAGTTTCCATTTTTCTATATACAACAAATAATCTGTTAACCTGAAATAAATAAAGAATTTATAAAAAAGAGATGATTTGAGGATCTACATCTACATTGATACACAAATAAACTACATTTGTGTTAATAGTTAAAGTAATATTATTTTTAATTTTTTTTAATAAATTGGAGGCCTGCATTTTTGCAGATCTTTGTTCTTTAAAAAAAAAAAAAAAAAAATTCCTAATTTTCTAGTGGGTCCCCGCATCACTCTACTGCATTACCCTCCCACCCCATGCACGGGTGCCTCCATCAGCTAAGCGGCTGCAGCTGAGGCACCCGTGCCTGTGTTTTCAGCCGTGCCTCCAGTAGCTGTGAGTGTCCATAGACACATACAGCCCTGCAGCAGGCCACGTCCCTCCTCTTCACCCAACAGTTTGACAGACAGCAGAAGTAGCCTATGGCTCCTCTGCCCTCAGTATCCTCCACCACAACCAGGAAGTTCAAGGAATGGAGGATCGCTTTGGGGACCAGCAGCGGTGACAGCAGTGACACAGGTCAGTGTGGGGGGGATGAGGGACACAAAAAGGTACTGGGCGTTTTTTACCTTAATGCAGAAAATGCATTAATGTAAAAAAAAACGACCAGCCGTTACCTTTAGTACTACTTTAAGGTACTTGATTGCACTTTTAAGATTTAACTTCTGAGTTTAGTGTAACTTTAAAGGCACACTCCATTCAAGCAGGATATTCACATTAAACTGATTTAACCCATATGATACATAGAATTCATACTTACCGTAGCATTTATTTTGTTTTGCAAGCTGCCTTGCCAGATAAATCCCTATATTTTTCACATTTTTGAAGGGCCCATAATCGTAACCAGCCGAAATGCAGGGCAGTGGGTTCACTAAAGAAGAATTCTGGGCAGTTAAACAATTAACCCTTGCAGTGGGGCTACCAATTCAGTGCAAGAGTTATGTGATTGTTCTGGTCTAGGATCTATGATATAAAAGATATACTCATCTGATGCTTGGTCACACAGTGGTGACCACTCACTTCGCTCCGCCTTCACTCCAGCTGTGGAATGTCTCTCGGCGTTCTCACGTCCAATGCAAGTGAATTGACATGATGACATCATGGGTCCTTAAACCGCTGGAGCCCAGGGGGAAGAGGTTTTGGAGACTTGTGCAGCCAGCCGGAAATTAGGATCAGGTGAGTATATCTTATTTCTTCTCTATGACTAAGAAACTTGTCAGAGTGAAGAGGATCCACGGTGGGACAATGTGTACCTGTGTGCTACAATAAACTCTTCGAAGTTTGTGGTGTGCGTTTGGACTTTTTGTATGTGAATAACTGCTGATGCAGGAGCAAGACGGGGTTGGGCGGTGTGCACCCGAAATACTCTCTAGTGCTGCAATTATATTGGGCTATGGAAGTTAGTATATCTTTTTTTTATTTTAGATTCTAGATCAAAACAAACACTTAATTCTTGCAGTAAGGGGGACGTTTTTTAACTGTCAAGTTCTTCAACTTGTGCAAAGCTCTGTCTTTGAAACACATAAATGCAAGAGAGCTTCTAAGGGGATGTAAAGCTTAAATTAAAGTGCTAAGAGATTGCAACCCTACCTAGAAGCCCAAAGATACTTTGGGGTCTATTCACAAAGCTGCCGAGGGCAGCCGAGTGAATGACCGATCAGAAGTGAAGTGAGCCGAACACTGTTCGGCTATTCACTTCAGGCTGGTACGGCTGATTTCAGCCGTATATCGGCTGAAATCAGCCGTACATCGGCTTGCTTCGTGTGGCTTCGGATCAGCCGAACATGCTCAGCATGTTCGGCTGACCCGAAGTGCAGAAGCAGTTCGCCTCAGCCGATCCAACATCTGGATCGGCTGAGCCGAACCTCCGGCAGGCTTCACACTGCTGTTCGGGCTATTCTGAAAGATCCCGAACAGCAGTGAGAGAATAGCCGAATGCCGCCGAGCGGCATTTGGCTCGGCTGTTCTGCTCGGTCCCTCAGAGGCACCGAGCAGAACAGAAAAAGAGTGAAAAAAGTAGAAAAAAGTTAATAGAAAACGATTGTGCAGAGCTAGCAGTGACAGCTAGCTCCGCCCAATAGTTTCCTATTGTCCGGCGGCTCTGCTGCTGTGTCTTTTTTTTTCTTTATTCTGACACGAGCATGTCAGAAAACAGAAAAAAAAAAAAAGCCATTCAAAAGCATTGGCAGTTTACTATTGGCTATTTCAATTTGCAATAGCCAATAGTAAACTAGCATTGTACCCGCCCTCTGCTGATGGACCTGATGGGGAACTGAAAAAGAGGGCGGGTACAATGCTAGTTTACTATTGGCTATTGAAATTGAAATAGCCAATAGTAATGTCCCAATGCTTTTGAATGGGAATTTTTCTTATTTTTCTTTTTTTTCTCTATTCTGACATGCTCGTGTCAGAATAAAGAAAAAAGACACAGCAGGAGACTCCCGGGGCGCCAGGGAGAGTTAGATGTTTGGAGATCAGTGTCCCTGGTTAGCAACCAGGGACGCTGATCTCTCTGAAAGTGGCCGGAGCCAGCCGGCCACTCGGCCAGCTTCGGCTTTCAGCACGGCTCAGCGCTCGACTGAGCTGCTCGGCCGTGATCGGGAGCTGTACGGGCTATTGTGAATAGCCCGTGCAGCACCCCCTCGGTTCTCCTGAACCTAAGGGGTCCTGGGGCCGAAGCCAGCCGAAGGATCGGCCGAAGCTACGGCCAGATCCTTCGGCAGCTTTGTGAATAGATCCCAAACTGTTTGAACTTTGTTTACAGCAATTTGTGCTGACGGATCTTAGATAATCCCAATCAATGGATTTATAGTCCATCGGTGTGCACTGGTGTCCAATGGCTATCCTGCTTTTATTGAGTGCCAAAGACTGCACAGGATTATGTCTCCCTTTTTCCTATGATGCCATATGCCAAATAAAAAATTTATTATGTAATCTTTTAATGAGGAAGTACCTATGGATCACAGTGAACCACTAAACCCCTTTGTTAATTAACTGCAGGTCTGGAGGAATGTGGTGGCTGCTCTGTGAAAGAGACTGAGTCTGTTAAAATTGTATGTAAGCCACTGTTTTGCATCTGATAAGTTTGTTGTAGCTGCCACCAGGAATGGAGTGCTGTAGAAGCTTCTCAACAACCCTAAAACTCCATAGGGGTAATCCTAATGGTTGTCATACCCTTCAGTGTCTCAGCTCCCCCATTACAGCCATCAGTAAAATATACCTACAGTATACCACATAATTGCGTATTTAAAGTGGTCACATTAAAAGTGACTTAAGAGCGTACATAAGTGCAGTTTGTCTTTGCCAAATCCATTTGGTTGGGAGCAGGACCTGCAAGAAACTTTAGTGCAGATACGCAAAGTTGAACATTTAGAAAGATAGTAAAACAAAGCAAAAAGCAAACCTTTCAGTAAAAAAATAAAGTATCCATTATGACCTCGCTCATGCTTACAAAAACTCCAGGAGGTTTTATTATTTTTGAACCAGAAGTATGTGTTTTTACTTTTTTTCTAGCTTTGCAGCCCTATCACTTCCTTATTCCTTACCTAGGCAAGGGTAAAGTGTTTACTGTCCTTCTACAGAATCCTGGGATATCTATGTTACCTATTTCAGGTGGTAGTAGCTGCTACACCCTGAAATCCCATGCTTTCTTGTTTCTCCTCCTAATAATAATAATAACACCACACCCGATCTCTGTCTGTGCATGTGCAAGATCTGGTGCCACATCATTGGGGGTGTGGCTGAAGAATCCAGAAAATAAATTTTGCTTTGAAAAAAAGATGGTGGTGCAAGACAAAATTCGAAGAGCAGCAGGTAAGACGAGGACAATGTTGGATTCATTGGGCTGGTAAGTACATTTTCGCATTTACATACAACAGTTAGGCTTTCCAAGATAAGCAGCACTGGTTCCCCAATTCCTAATAAAAAAACACAATTTCACAGCAGTACCAAGGACTGTGTACTATAGTGAAAGTATAACTTGGTACAATTTTATTAAAACAGAAGTACTGAAAATAATCGGTAGTTAGAATCTTCACTACACTTTGGTTTTAGTATGGGAGCTGCTTGTGAAATCATGGCTTAAAATATGCATATTCTCTTACTATAGAAGCTTGAAGCATTGCTTCATATTGGCAGTGCACAGTGCATATAAAGAGTATTTTTGTTGGTATTGGATGGACTTTTGTTCACTAATCAAACAATCCAAGATAATGCCTTGCCAGAAATTACTGCCAATATGGTGGCAGAGGGTGATCATATTCTGATAAAACCTTCAATTTTGTTCTGCTGGTGTTATAAGCTGGTCTTGGTGTTAAAAGCACGCACGGTAAAATAACCATAATGTATTCATTAACAAACGTAATAACATTGAATACATAAAGTATGATGAGGCATGCAATGTTACATGTTTACAAAATACATAGCTAACGTCTACATCTAAATAGATGCTAAACAGAGAATTGGTGCAACATAACATAGATCAACATTTGATTTCTGCAACAGATCTCTATCTGAATTTGTGGTAAACAGTAAACCAGGTCACTGAAATATAATGAGGTTTTCTTTTGACCTGGATTTTGCTGAGGCATATTCATTTCACCTGCCTTTCTCTATTGAGTTGTTTGTTTTAATAGAAGTAGGATTTTAAACTTCATTAAATTATTACCCTTTGAAGAGTAAAATGAATTTAACGTCAAACTGCATTATACATTAGAGGTATTTGGAAATAAAAAGAGGCATTAAAACCTTTTAGAAAGTTAGGCTAAAAATAGGAACAGTAAGGATGTTGATGACCTTACACGCAACAATTCCCAGGCAATTTCAAGGGCATCTGGATATGAACCAGCTACAGTGGTAGACACAGTCATGCAATCACCACCATGATCTAGTACTAACTGTATGGCCGCAGTTATTATACTCCAGTTTTAAAGATTCAAATTAAAGTGATACTATCAGCACAGGGTCACTTGTATCCAAAAGCATACCTGCAAAAAAAGAATAAAGATACTTACCTTTGTGACGGCCGGTATATCGAAAGACCACAGCTTTATTGCTCTCGGCTCCTGGATGTATTCCACACTTTCAAGTGTTTGGATTACCTACTCCCCAGTCAATGGCTGTGGTTTCTTGCACCAGCTGGGCAGCAAGGAAGCAGGTATGTTTTTGGATATAAGTGACCCTGTGCAGACTTAATTCAAATTAAGAGTCATAATTTTTGGCATTTCTATATTTACAGATGTGGGAATGCAATATGATCTCTGTGGCAATATAAGAATTTTAAGCCCCTGCAAATACAAAACGATACATGAGGAGGTATAACCATAAACAGTACACAAGCTTTTGAACAAATTGAGCTAAGAGCAGCACATAAATATGTAACAATTGTCTTACAGAATGCAAGTCTAATCTGTCCAAGACAAACAACCAGTTTAATATCAGATCTACCCTCCCTGTGGAAATCCCCGATGAAGAGAAACTTGGGCATACAGGTACTTTTCTGAAGGATAACACAACAGATATCTTTTGGATGCCTTTTTTCAATTACAATACTGTTTGCACATTTATAGCCATTGTTTCATATCCGTGCTGCTATTCCCCCTCAGCCTCTTTGCATCAAGTTACATTCTACATGCAATCTCTCAGTGATGGTTGCATTGCATTGCTCAGCGCAGGTGATGGGCAGGCCAGTTTCATGATGGTGACACTAGTGGAACATGCCTGTGCAATATGTATAATATGGCTAGTAGTAATCTTAATCTTTTAAAGCAGTGACAGGGAGACACAGCGGGGGCAAATTAGGAGACAGTTAAAGTAGAATTCAAGTTTTTTTAATATTTACCGCTAGCAAGCAGTAGATATATGTCACAAAATTTAAAAAAAAGTGGCCAAATAGGAAATATTTATCTGAGGCCGTGCCACTCACTCCCAGCTGAAGAATACAGACCTAAATGGCCAGGTGCAGGAAAATGATGGGACGGGTGCATGTGCAGTAGAGATGTTTGGCGGGAAGAAGAGGAGGGACACAGTGGAGGTGAATGCACGCAGCCAGTAGTGTGCACGTCAGACAGACACTGTGGGAGAGGAAGAAACAGCAGTCTGTGCTGGATCAGAGACTGGCACCAGCACTGGAGGGATTGCTGAATACAAGTGGAAGGAAAGGGATGATCGGATCAAGAGGCATCACATATGGTGAGTAATAAAAGCAGAAACAGAATGGGAAAAAAGAAAACATTACTTTAATGTCACTTCAAGGGCACTGTTACCCCAAAACAACAAGTGCCTGAACAAGGACTTTCATGGCAGGATCACTAGGTATTTGTCTAACAAAAACTGAAGATTTTATTGAAATCATTATTGAAATAACTTAAACATTTTAAAGCTTATATAAGATTTTAGTATTTAGGTTTACATATACTTTAACACCTACAAGTCAATATCTGGTAAATATTACATTACATATTGGTAAAAAAAATATGTTTCCTTTGTCCCTTTAAAGATGGATGGATAACCTTGGTTGAAAAGGTCTTTCTAGAATATATTAGGTAATTATTACCTACTTACATACTACTGGAAAGACCTGCTCTACCAGTAACATCATCATTCCCTAGCTATCACTATTGGCTTAGAATATATGGGTTAATAAGTAATCAGCAATCTAATCCTAACTGCACTGTGGAAAATAAATTAAAATAAACATGTTATAAATAAATGTGGTTTTCACCCTTCACTCTTATGCTCAATGCTCATAACTTCTAATGGTTCTGGAAGTAAAACCTAATGAATTGTGAGCAACACATAAAATGAAAACTACACTAGATCAATCTCATAGTTAATGATCCTTCTGAACAATTCCAATATTAACAAGCCCATTCTGCCCATCTGTGATCAATCTTTGCTCACACATCATTAGAATATCTTTCAATAAAATGTGTAATATTTCCAAACATTTTAACACTTACTGTGCTACCCTCTATTTTATTGTTCTTGATTAACTAAAATGTTTTCATAAAATACCAAACCTGGACAAGATTGATGTTTCAGATCAGTTGGAATAAAAAAATACTCCTTCCCACCCAGTTTACAAATCAATTGTTCCTTGTATATGGAATAAGCTCAAGATGGGCAATGAATAAGCAGAAAACAACTGGGGATTGACAAAAAAATGTCTCATTCTTTTTTTTTATGAGCTATGATAATTCTGCAAAGCCCTGTGTTGCTTCTATTTGTAACGCACATACTGTCAGATTCTCACACAGTTATGTTAGAATTTTCCACCCATTTTACTAGCTTAAAACTGAACTCCATTCAAAAATGTAAAAAAAGGGAAATGAATAGCTCATGCCTCTGGCACCTGTCAGAATACCCGATCAGAGCGCGCAGCACATTGAAAGATATCTGAAAAATAAAACTGTATTAAGTTAATAAATAAAAAATGATTGTAAATTTAAATTGTGCCTTTTTGAGAAACAGTAAAATAAGAAGTAACGCAAAACTGTAAATAAGCAACTTATGTTAAAAATAGTTTGTGCACTATGTTGGTGTTTGTGTTGTGATAAAATGATACATGTGTGCATTGAATTGCAACACGGCGTATCACAACGCACAACAATGCGTCACAATGCTTTGCCATGTGCTGCAACACAGTTAAATTAATGTTATTTAAAAAAAAGAAAAAAATCGGGGGAACTGTTCTGGTATAAGTTTATGGTCGCTAAAGTGACAATGAGCTTATAGCAGAACAGTAGAAGCCACCGACGTAAAGCTTACTGAGCTGGCCAGCTGCAAGCTGTTGTGTTTCACCGTAAGCCTTACGTCAGTGGCAGCAAAAGGGTTTTTAATGTTGATAAATGTAAAGTTACATGATAAAAACTTGCATGCATCATGCACTCAAGAGTACAATTAGGGGAGTGAATAATCAAGAAAGACCTCGGTGTTCTGTTAGATCAGGGGTAACCAAACTGCGGCCCTCCAGCTGTGGTGAAACTACAACTCCCATGATGCAGTTCTCTCCGGGAGTCACGTCTGTGGCTGTGAGAATCTTGCAATGCCTCATGGGATTTGTAGTTCCACCACAGCTGGAGGGCCGGAGTTTGGCTACCCCTGTGTTAGACCATAGACTCAATAATAGCATGCAATGTCAAGCTGCAGTTTCTAAAGCAAGCAAAAAACTTTTTTGAAGTACAAGAAGTAAAAGGGGTCTAGACTCCAGAGAGGGAGACATAATCCTGCCCTTGCACAAGGCATTAGTGAGACCTCCACTGGAATATGCATTTTAGTTTTGGGTGCCAGTTCACAAAAAGGATGGTATGGAACTCGAGAAAGTTCAGAGAAGGGCAACTAAATTGACAAGAGGAATGAAGGAGCTCAGCTATGAGGAAAGATTAGCTGAACTGAATTTGTTCTCTCTGAAGAGGTGATTAAGGGGGATATCCCCCTTAATCACCTTGTATCAATATATAAATGGTCCATATTGTGAGCTTGGGGCAAAAACCTTAATTTTAAGGTCACTGTAAAGGACAAGGAAGCACCCTTTGTGCCTAGAGGGAAAGAAGTTTAAACATTGCATTCAGAAAGGTTTCGTCACAGTAAGAGCTGTGAAAATGTGGAATAGATTTACTCAGGAACTAATTCCAGCCAGCTCAGTTAATTGTTTAAAAAAAATATCTGAATCCATTCCTAAATTCCCAAAATATAACTAGACGTTAACATTTTATAAGTAAAAAAAAAACAGACTTGTTGATCCAGGGAATATCTGACTGCCTTATGCGATCAGGAGGAAATTGTTTTCCTCTGTTGGAGCAAATTGAACCATGCTTCATAGGTTTTTTTTTGCCTTCCTCTGGATTAACTGAGGGTAACTGTGGGCGTAGCGTTTTGTGTAGGAATGTCCCGATACCACTTTTTCAAGACCAAGTACAAGTACTTACCCTCATGTACTTGCCGATACCAATTACAGATACTTTTTCTTAAAGGGACAGGTGACATTTAAAAAAAACAATACAGACTAATGATTTTAGGCCAATTTCTTTATGATTATGAAGAACTTTAATTTAAGACTGTTTTACAACAATAAAACATTTAACCTATTCATGTTTTCAACCCCGATCGTGTGGGAATGGCCAGGCGGTATTGCAGGAGGGAAACGCCAACGCGATCAGTGGTGGTGTGCGATTCCGTGACCGCCCAGCCATCCGCTCGGTTTGGTGCACAATGACCAGGCGGTCATGGATTGCACACCACCGCCGATCACGCTGCCAGTGCCATTATTTTCTAATGGCACCCCAGTCGTGCCAGGCAAATTGTGTGGTTTCCCGCCGCAATACCGTCCTGCCCAAGCGGTTGCACACAATCGCGGTTGCAAACACTACGGGTTTATTCGCATGCAGATCGGGGCAGCGGGGCTGGTTTTCATTTTTTTCAATTTTTATTTGTAAACATTTTTAATTTCCATTTATTTTATTATTTTTACTTCGCAATTAATTTTACTGTGCAAGCATCAGCGTTATGCATCGGGGCATTTTCACAAGTACAAGTATTTGTGAAAATGCCTTGCATCGGTCTTGATTCCGATGCTAGCATCGGTATCGGGACATCACTAGTTCTGTGTATGGAGGTTTTTCTATTTTCTTTTTCTATAGGTTGAACTCGATGAACTTGTGTCTTTTTTCAACCTATGTAAGTATGAAAAGGCCGTGTATGGAAGGCGTGCGACCGTTTCTACTGTACGGTCGCACGACTTTTGTATTTCGAGCAAGTTGGAAAACCAGCCGAGAATCGTACGATTTTTGGCTGGTTTTTAACATGATCGAGAGATGACTGCCGAACGGGCCGGTGTGCGCACACGCACACTGCCCTTTAAGCATTGCAGTCATCGGAAGCTCGCCCCTCAGGGGGTCGGGCTTGCGATGATCACAAGTACGATCTGCCTGTCCAAGATGGGCAGATCGTACGCTTTTTTAAGTACTTTACAACCCTCGCAAGACAAAAGTCTTGCGAGGGTTGTACAGTGTATGGGCACCTTAAGAGTTTACTCTCCACCCTAAAGGTGCCCATACACCTTACAATTATCTGGAGATTTTAGTCTGCGATTGGGTTTTCGTCAGAAAATCTGCCAGTTGATGGGGAGTGCACAACTTCAATTACTTTACAACTGGCAGATTTTCAATGAAAATCAGGCAAGTGATGGTGCTGATGAGCGTTAATTGCAAACTTTATGGGTCTGTGCATGATGGGCCAGTTGTAAGAACATTGAACGAGGGTGAGATGTCCAAAAAAGAAAAGTTGGACAATGGTTGTCAGGTGTATGGCCACCTTTATGTGACAGTAATCGGCCTGACAATTAGCTGTTTGGCACCAGCATTGCATACTGGTAGGAAGGGGAGATAATTACATGCTCCCTTCACATACTTTTCACCAAAAATTCACACATTTATCTAATTTGATTCAGTTGTAAAAGAGTGTGAACAGTTGTGTGTTTTTTCTAAAGGGGTTATTCACAAAGCTGCCGAAAGCTTTAGCCTAACGTTCGACTAATCCTTCGGCTCACTTAGGGTTGGAAAAAGCTTTTGGTTTGGCTGAACTGAATGTCTGCTATACGTGCTATCCTCAATCAGCCTTAGCTTGTCCGGCTGAGCTGAAGGGAGGTAAAGTGAGCCGAATGCAGCTGATGTACGAATAAAAATAGCTGTAGACGGCTGCAATGAATAGCTGAAGAGGCTTCGTCTCCCTTGGGTTATTCATTCGGCTGCCTTCGGCGACTTTGTGAACAACCTATGTCCTCTTTGCTTTAGCCAAAAAAACAACAACAAACCCATGTGGTTGGAGTTCCACAATATAGTTGCCCATACTTGGTATCAGCCAGAAGCTGATTGGTCACCCTCAAATGTCTTTTTATCTGTTCTAGCAGTCATATCTGTAAATGAGAAGAACAGTGGGGGGAGGGGTGGAGGGACATTGGGGAACCTGGACTTGGGGTAGCAGAGAGTAAATGTGACCCAGGATAAGGGGAAGATCAGATAGAAAGACACATAATCTCCTGTCACTTGTCCTGTTCTATAGACTTCTCTCTGTATCCTAACACTCACACAGACACACAGAGCTATGACTCATCCCTTTTCACAGAGCAGAGAGGGGAGGGGAGGGGGGAGGGAAAATAGCTGATTGCAGTTTAGAGATAACAACCTGACCCTCTGAGAGAAACGGATTGAAGATATTGTTGGGGTAATCTTTAAATTCTAGGCCTCTGGCCTGTAAAAGAATCTATAAAACAAAGTATGAAAAACAGCCCTGTGACTCCAAGAATGCACACACATGTACATCCCCCCTGCACCTCCCCATTACCACCAAAAACTCAAAATCACTTACAAAGGTGCAAATGTTCTTTAAGCACACTTGGGTTTGCTGAATATCATCACTGAATGCTTTCATGTGTTTCCATGAATTGCTGTATGAAATTCAAAGCCAAGACCACTATCTGAATGTCCTCATAATTAGGCAACCCCTACAAAATAGCATTTAGGTACTTTGATATCAAATACTTCATTTGCTAGAATTGAATGCTTGTAGTAAGATTTTTTGTAAGACAATTTTACTAATATCTACAGCCCTATAATTTCCTGCAGAGTTTAAGCATTTTATATCAGCTATCAGCTATGTTGATGGAACTTACTGGGACAACTTTATAGGGTCATGAATAAAATATTTTTAAACATAATCGGTCACAGTTTTATCCACTCTGCCTCCTATCTCTGCATTACAACCTCATTGATTGTATCCTTAGAGCCTTTAATTTCACGCTGCAGTTTAAAAATAGCCTTGTGAAGAGCAATGATTTGCCTCAAACTACATGTCGTATATGTGTTCAGTACTATCGGGCTATATGCATTAATGCTGTGTGAACTACTGTTCATATCCAGCGTGAGCATTGTGAAGCAGTCTTTGTTCTACACATCTAGCATCTAGTTAGACCTATTTAGAACTCTGTCTCTCTTTAGGCACTTTGAAAACCCTCTGATTAGGTACACACTGATCATTTATGAATAGTGCTTAATGCATGATCAGTAATGTAATATATGTATTTGTTAACAAAATTTCTGAAAAGGAAAATACATTTGTAATCCATTTTTCACAAAAGCACATTTTCAGCTCCCTCTTAAGTATATGTGACTTTTGAGAGTTAAAAAGCTACTACCCAGGCACTCAGCAAGTGATAGACAAGACACAGAGAGCGCCTCCATCGCATAAAAACGTTTTAATAAACGAATAAAAAATGGTATAAAGGTACTCACAAAGGACGAATAAAAACAGGCATAAAAGGGTCAGAACGAAAGGTGCATATCCACCGGCTGTTCGTCATCCTCAGAACCTTCCTCACACCTCCTTCCTCAGAACCAATTGGGGGCGTTCCACGGTGGAACACCCCCAATTGGTTCTGAGGAAGGAGGCCTGACCTCTGAAACGTGTAAACCACTTCACTACCAGGGAAGACGAACAGCCGGTGGATATGCACCTTTCGTTCTGACCCTTTTATGTCTGTTTTTATTCGTCCTTTGTGAGTACGTTTATACCATTTTTTATTAGTTTATTAAAAAGTTTTTATGCGATGGATGCTCTCTCTGTGTCTTGTCTTGCAGTGCTGAGGTTGTTCTGAACCTGGTGAGAGCCACCCTGTTATCGCCCTGCACACCTGAACATCATTGATTAATACTCTCTTGAACCGAAATCTGCTGGCGCGGTGTTTGATTTTGTCCACTCAGCAAGTGATGCCTGACTGGTGACTAGGATTGGCTTGCTAAGGCTTGGATCTCATAGTGGAATACTAAGTATGGAGTGCTGATAGAGTAACCTCAGAAAGAAATCACTGGGAATTATCTGTTTCACCAGGTATTTTTGCTCCATGTAGGAGAAGAGATTAGTGTATTTAAGCAACAGACAGGATGTAGCAACTGAAAAAGATATGCTTGGGGACTGGCTGATTGGTGCCTCTAAAGATCAGAAATGACTTTAGGGTCTCCAGAAGATCTTCTGGGTGCAGGAAATGGGGCTTATATGGGGGATATACCCTGTGAAGTCTAAGCTTGCAGAATCATCCCAAGAAGTTAAAGATTGGAAGATTTTTGTTGCAAAAGGCTAAAACCAGAGCCAAGACATAGATCAGTAAGAGCAGTATAAATACCTGCACATTGAATTTTTTGAGAGATTCATGTTCAGATTTAGCTTGATGTATAATTGTATGTTACCTCCTGTTGCTACCAGTGATTTGTGACCTTTCTGAGCAGAACTGTAAATTCTGAACAGCACTACTGTGGAGCATCATTAACTAATACACTCCACTACCACATTTCTATCTCTCTTTGCCTACCGTGTTTCCCCGAAAATAAGACAGTGTCTAATATTTTTTTTTCTACGAAAAAAGACACTAGGTCTTATTTTTGGGGGATGTCTTACCTGGCTGCAGCTGTCCGCTCTGCCGTCCAGGGAGCCAGGCGTGCGTGCGTGCGGGCGGGCGGGAGGGAGCTGCGGCAGGGAAACACGGTATATGCTATCGCGCTAATAGCTAGGCTACCACTAGGGCATGAAAGCTTTGAGATTTCCACAAAACCACATGGGTTCTTAGAAAATAAAGCAAAGGTATCATTTTTGTATTGTAAATATGTAAAATATCCCCTTTAAACTGAGATTACATTATGTATGGGGCCTTGAGGAATATTGTTGGTCCACTTCATGTTACACATATCTCTTTATATCTTTAAAGGTTCCAACATGATTTGACAATTATCACACATGCAGAATAACTCTGTCATTAAATCCATTTAACGCCAAAGATTTGCAACAATCAAAAATACAAATGTTATACTTGAAGCTGACCTCTGCCTGCCACTCCCTTACCTTTTCCATACCTCTATACCTCTATACATACATCAGCATACATCACAGTCCAGTTCAACACCCTTAAGATTATACCAGGCCTTTCTGTCTGACAAGACATGGGATGGATCTGCTTCCTTAAAGTGACACTAAACTGAGGAGTTAAACCTTAAAAATGCCTTCAAGTACCTTAACTATTGACAACAATGTATCTTATTTGTGTATCACTCAGCTGTGGTACCTCAAATCATCTCTGAATTGGTGCTGACACTGTCCTCCCTTCTGGAGGGTGGCTACTTTTGTTCCCCATGGAACAAACGGGAGTGAGCTTGGAGCGGTGGGTACTTTACAACACATAGGGACCATGGGGAACAAAAGTGGCCACCCTCCAGAAGGAAGGACAGTGTCAGCATGAATTCAGAGATGATTTGAGGATCTACAGCCGAGTGATACACAAATAAGTTACATTTCTGTTAATAGTTAAGGTACGTGAAGGCATTTTTAAGTTTTAACTCCTCAGTTTAGTGTCACTTTAACTGCCTTTGCAAAATGACCTTGACCTCTTAGTATTGGTGGCCCTTTTGTTTTATTGATATAGAACACCCTTCATGCAGGTACAAAATACCTCTGTTACCAACTACAGTGCGAGAGTGCACAATTACTCCTTATATACAGAATTGTATCACAAGAGCCTGCAGTCCCCTGATTGCATGCCTTGATTAGAGTTGAATCAACTTTGCGACATTAGCACAGTTAAAGTAGCAACATCAGGTCACTAATCAATTTTACTTGTTGCCCAGAGTTGCCCTTTTATAGTATAAAAGTAAACAGCAATAACGTGCTATAATGTGGCAGAAACTGTGAAAACAACATCATTTTACCCTCCATCAGCTTTTTAAAGTTGTTTCAATGCCATGGGTTGGTGCATATAATTATTAATTGTCCTTATTATTGGTAGAAATATTGTTTTTGTAACCTATTAAAAAAAAAAGTTTACATGCTACAAATTTAAATCAATGAATTGCTCTAATTGCCACGTACGCATCCATACCTAGGCTGCCTGTATTAATTTTTCTCAGCATCACACTGGGACGCTTGCCTTCATGTGTGGCTGCACGTAGGAGCAATGGGTGGATCTACTTTGGTGGTGGCTTCCATATTCCAGTTACTGCTCAGCCCAGATCAGGAAATAAGAATTTATTCTGTAACACATAAAGTGAATGCTCTCACGCATATTCTGTTATTTGTTGCTGACGTGGCTTTAAGGTAAGACTGACATTTGATTGTCAAGACTTGCCTTTTCTTGAAAAGTATTTCACTCAACATATAAACACACAGGAGAATCCCCAGAGTCACTGTGCCAGTGTGAGTCATGTTAAAACAGTTTTGACTGAGTAAAAAAAAAAAACTTTGAAATATTCACTTGATGTTGGACAAAACTGCCAATAAAATATCAGAATATATTTATGAATTTCTGTTTTTTTTACTAAGATCAAGTGTGCCTATTTTTTATGCTGCTGGCAAATAGGGGCTACAATAAGATGTGCGTGTTGGCTAGCTTGTTGTATGTAGCACACAGAAACAGCACCTTGTCTGAAACAGAGTTTTTCTAAAAGGTATGTAAAGCCCAAACTTTTTATTTTATTATTTTTGATAGGGTAGGGAATGGTTAAGATTCCATTAGGGCTCCTTATCATCTGGGTCCCATTGGGGAGACTTCCCTTCACTTTCTGGCCTAAAGACACTTACTGTTACTCTCCACTAACTCTCCACTACCTCCCTAATTCACCATCCCTAAATAGGTCCTTTGCCCCGAACAGTTGAACCTCCCACCCTATGTATGTCCCTCTATCATGTGATGCTTCTGACATATAGTTCAGGAAGCCAGGTGGCGAGTCATTACACGTTGCCTGGCTTCCTGATTGGCTGGGAAATCGGCTGCATGCCCCCTTATCATCAGGGAGCATGGAGCTGGCATTTGGACAATCAGAAAGCTGGGGGGTGGGTAATGACTCGCCGCCCAGCTTCCTGATTGGTCAGGAAACTGGCCAATCAGGAAGCTGGTTGGCAAGTTATTACCCGCCCCCTGGCTTCCTAATTGGCCAGAAAGCTGGCTCCATGCTTCCTCATCACCTGGTGACGAGGTAGCATGGACCCTGGCTTACCGGCCAATTTAGGAAGCCGAGCACAATGCCTGGCTTTATGATTGGTAGGTGTAATGACCCGTGAGGCTATAACTGGACGGTCAACTGCGGAGTTACTGGTGTAATGACAGGGTTCAGTTTTGATTCCTTCCTTCACACTCCATTTAGTGTTTGATGGAGGGTTTGGAATCACTTCACATCATTCCCTGCCACTTGGGCAACTATGAGTTTAGTATCGGCAGAGGGAAGCTGGCATTACTTGCCCCCCTTGTTCCTGATTGGCCATAAAGCCAGCTCCATGCTTCCTTGTCACTTGTGACGAGGGAGCATGGAGATGGCTTCCCGGCTAATCGGGAAGCCGGGCGGTGAGTCATTACACGCCACCTGGCTTCCTTAATGGGACTTCCCGGTGTCAGTATTTGGTATCGGCAAGTACCGAAAGAGAATATTGGTACTCGTACTCAATACCGAAAAACTGGTATTGGTGCATCCCTAATTAAATCAATCTATATTACAATCAGTTTTCTAGCACAAAGACACACATTAACGCAAAAATTATTACCTAAGCTACAGTGTATATGTGCAGCGCTCTTATAGAACCATATATAAAACAACAACAAACATAAGTGCAAATATATAGTACAAAGAAACAGCAGTTACATAAATCAATGTCCACAATCAATTGATACATGTAATCTTGAACAGCAAATACAATCCCCCTAAGTAATAGCAAAGGCACACTGACAGGTCCTCTTTATGGAGACATTAGGGGTCTCTAGGACCCCTAATGTCACCTGGGGAAGGGCGGACAGCAGGAGGTTAAGAAATTTAAAGTTATGCATTTGGATGCTAAAAAATATGCATGCATGCTACTCATTGGGGGGTGCTTATCTGGGGAAATCAAAGATGGAAAAAGATTTGTGAGTCCTAGTAGACCACAGACTTAGTAATAGCATGCCATACTAAGCTGCAGTTAACAAAGCTAGCAAACTACTATCATTCATATAAAAGGTATTTTTCTCTAGGGACAAATTCATAATTCTACCACTTTACAAAACACTGGTTTGATCTTGAGTATGCGGTTCAGTTTTGGGCACTGATATACAGCAATGATGTCCTTCAAGTCCAAAGAAGGGCAACAAAATCAATAAGTGGGCTGATGGACCTATGCTATGAGGAAAGATTATACAAATTACACGTATTTACTATGTAGAAGAGGACTTTCAGAGGGGATATGATCTCAATCTATAAATTTTTGAATGTTGACAGTAATGTCGATAATAAACTGTTTTCTCTAAGGTCCCCGAAGAAGCCAACAGGCCACCATCTGAGATTGGAGGAAAAGAGGTTCAATCTCAAACAGCAAATGGGATTCTTTACAGTTAGACCAATAAAACTGTAGAACACTCTTTACCAAGCAGTAGTATCAGCTGAGAATAAAGACACATTTGAAAAACTTATAGATGTATAGAGTGACTCGTACACACACACACACACACACACTGAACTGGATGGACCTGTGGTTTTATTCAACCATAACAACTATGTAACTGTAGCATATCTATACATGTGTGCAGGCCCGGATTCCCCACCAGGCCGGCGGCAGGGTGCAGAGGGGCGGCAGCGGTGTCCTTGTGAGGAAGTTGCCCTCTCTACATTCAGTCTTGCTTTGTACAAGCAGGACTAAATGTAGAGTGAGGCAGCCAATTTTTCATTTACATGTGAACTCGGCGATGTCGCCGAGATCACATGTAAACAGTGTGCAGCCTCCTCCCCTCCCCCCTGCACTTACCTCTCTCCTCTGAATATATGAATATATATATATATATGAAATATATGAAATAATTAAATAAAAAAATAAAGAGGTGATTAAAAAGTAAAAAATAATAAGAA
>NW_017306543.1:121999-135161 GCF_000935625.1 Nanorana parkeri
AAGAAATAATTACATAAAAAGTGATAAAAAAGTAAAAAAATAAATAAAGAAACAGTAAAAAAAATTGACACTAACCCCGCTGCCCTGCCATCTGGTTGCCATTCTCCATTGATAGGAGGGGGGGTGGCCGGCGGGGGGAGGGCTGTGCAGGAGAGCTATGCATGGTCTTAGGTGGGCTGTACAGGGTCTGAGGAGAGCTGTGCATGGTCTCAAGTTGGCTGTGCGGGGTCTCAGGAGAGCTGTGCATGGTTTATGGTGGGCTGTGTGTGGTCTATGGTGGGCTGTGCAGGGACTCATGAGGACTGTGCATAGTCCCTTTCCCTGCATACATGTGCTGCTCCTCTTACCTGCAGCTCGATGTGCCATCAGTACCAACAAGATGCATTGCATTCCCCAGCCTGCTTCTGGGACATCCCGCCATCAGATCACATGCTATGGCCAGCCCCAAGGAGTCAGCTGCTTTTCCTCCACCTCCTGTACAAAGCCAGCCAGACTGCATTTAACTGGGCCCTCCGTTCCACTAGGCAGCTCTCTAATTAGGCAGCCGCTCTTAGGGCCTTGTGGCCGCCCAGTTTGCCTCATTAGGAAGCCGCCTCTGCCTGATTCTGTGCTGCCCAGCCTCGGGCCACCAGGCAAGTGCACAGTATGGCCAAGGGCAAGTCCGGCCCTGCCCGCCTTATTGGTTTGGGGCAGCGTTTTCTGCCGCCCCCCTGGAAAGTGACGCCCTAGGCAAATGCCTAGTTTGCCTTGCGGTAGATACACCCCTGTGTCTATGAAGAGCTGCAAAAGGCATTTGGTGAAATTTCCCCCAAATATCTACTAGAAAGGTCTGAAAAGCTGTAATTGCTGCAAATGTAGGATACTTTAATGAATGTAACATCTGATGGCTAAAACAGATACATGAAGTTAAAAGAATGTTATGACATTGTTAATGTATTGACCATCATTTCTCATCAATCACCTTGGTTTAGTATCAATTGCTATTAAAAAAAATTACTTTCTGGGTAATTTCAGACTAACATAGAAAGCAGAAAACTGCTCAGTTAAAACAGCAATTGAGTATATATATATATATACTCCTTTTGGCTGAATCAGATTACATTTATGTTATATCCAGTGGAAAATTGATTTAGGGCTCATAATCCAATGTCTAGCTCCTATGGACTTTGATCCAGGCGTGAGCAGTCATTCACATTGATTATTATTGTGCGTCACTGGTATCATGGATTGTCGGAATAAAGCACAGTAGCAGTGACATTTACTTGTGCATCTGCTGCTCTTATTGCAAAAGAACCTTCAGGCAAGAGATTGTCATAGCAGGAAGCATTTAATTGGGTTTTTTGACTTAAAACCCAGAAAATTGCTTTGCTTCCATCTGTTAGCTATTCACTCTGTCAATACTGATAAGAGTGGACATTTTTCCTGGTCTTATGCAAAGCTAAAGTATAAGTATTACATCAAGACACAGACATATATCACAATAACACAATCGCCAGATCGCTTCAGAGATTAGATCATATTGCACAATGACATATAAAGCTCTCGAGCTCCTGCATCAGTATACCCCTTATGGACAAAAGCAACTGGTATTTAAGCTATTTATCTATGGATTTAATACAAAAGTCATGCCTACATTATTTTTGGCATTTCTTTTGGCATATTGACATAACAAAATATGCATTTTTCCAGTTTGACTAGTGATAGATTTTGAATGACTACTACTACTATTTAGAGTTGGCATATTGAGGAATAATAGGCAGTGTGTGAGGAGGTGAAAATTGGCTAGATGTTAGGAGGGATTTGTGTGCAGGGACCTGAGCTGCTGGATGTTTTTTAGATGTTGGGAGGGATAAAAAAGATGTTAAGGTGGCAAGGAGGGTTGGGAGAGGGGGTGAGTGTGAGGCAAAGCCAGCTCAGGCTGCGGGAGGGATGTAGCCATTGGTGCTGTATGCTGCTGCCTCTATCTATAACGACTACTACTACTGGGAGTTGACGTATTGAGGGATGATAGACAGCGCGTGGAGGAGGAGGTGGAGGATTGACGTATTGAGAGATGATAGACAGGGTGTGGAGGTGGAGGAGGTGAGGATTGGCTAGATGTTAGGAGGGATTTGTGTACAGGGACCTGAGCTGCAGGATGTTTTTTAGATGTTGGTAGGGATAGAAAAGATGTTAAGGTGGCAAGGAGGGTTGGGAGAGGGGGTGAGTGTGAGACAAAGCAAGCTGAGGCTGCGAGAGAGGGTAGCCACTGGTGCTGTATGCTTTGCTGCGTCCATGTATGTCATTGCCCAATGACCGCTGGAGCTTAGGGACCATCAAATTACTAATGCACCACTCACCACCTCCCCCCCCCCCCCCCCCCCCCCCCCCACCCCACTGACCCCCCCACCCAACCACCTCCCCCCCACCCCCCCATCCCTCCCCAAACTAACTGACCCCACCATCAGACATCCCTCTACAACCGCCTCACAGTCCCATTCACCCTTCAACATACACTTCCAGTCAATGATTGGCTTTTGTTAGATTCACTGCTTTATAAATATGTCCCTTAGTCTTCTGCTTGACAAAAGTATACATACAAGAGCTATTTTACCTGCCAAAAGGATTTGCATTTCTGACCATGCAATCCTGCTTTTACATAGCTCTGCCCCGCAGCACAACCCTGTTTAGCAGAGAAGTGGAATTAATCTTTCTCTGCTGCAGTTGTTTAGCTTTTATTTACAGGTCCCCACTCTGTGACTGGACAGTGAAAGAAGAATCAGAACACTGATGAGGCCATTTGTTTGTCACTCCGCTCTCTTCTCCTATTACCTCTTTGCACTTCAGCACACTTGGCTGACTGCATGTGCTGCTGCTTCTTCATCCTCCTCCCTGCTGTACAGACTGTACAGTAGACTTCAAGAGGCTGATATCAAGTCAAATTCAGGAAGTTATACTGCTTTAGTTACAAAAATACAATTAAAGTAGTATTTTAATCTCATTTTTTTCAGCAATGAATCCAGATCAAACAAATATACATTGCCAAATAAAGTATTTATTTACATTTTTGCCCAAACACTTAGTCATCATGTTTCTGAACAGCTGACTCCAACTCTGTCAACTCTGCTTCCCTGAACTTTGTGTCCAGTACAAGATCACAAAGGACTGTGCAGTCTCCAAAAAGCTGTTTATTTACTAGCTTGGAAACTGGAGAAGAGAGGAAGGGGGAGTGGGGAGCAGGGGAGAAGCTTGCCCTGCTGTGTTTGTTTGTTTGTGGAATTGAAGTCCATAATAAAGTCGCACTCCTAACCGTCTGGTCCCTTGAATATAGGCAGGTGCTGCAGTGACAAATGGGACGGCGTAGTCACAAGTACGAAGATAAAAAGACACTAGCACTCTAAGGTTGCTGAAGAACACGTTTTTTTATTGATGCATGTGCATATAATCACAAAGAAGCAACGTTTCTGGGTCACGCAGGATCCCCTTCATTAGGCAAAACCATGTGATCATACAAGTGTGGAACAAATCAACCAATCACAGCATTGCATTACCTCATCTGACATCATTATGATATCACATACCCACCATAATCATGGTATATATGTGGCAACATAAACATATTGAAGCTAGTTTAATTAGTAAATGATCGCTACATGTATAAGGAAAAAAAGGGTTACCATTAAAGTTCATACTGTAACTTTAAACATGCTCATTGCTAAGAGTTGTCCAGTGTAGCTCATTGGGCATGAGTGGACACAAATAGCTTACTAGCACACACAACAGTAGCTCCATAGGGCCCTGCATGGGAAAGGAGTCACCCTATAACAGAATATTAGAGCGAGTGCTCAGAGAACCAGCTGACTCTGCAGGAAACTTTTAAACATCAATAAGCAGCATCTATTATACGTGATATAATCAGCATTTGAAATAGACTTTAATATAACTTTAATCATGTCTTAATGATTCAAATGTGCATTTTTACCTCCTTGTTTAACACAGTTCAATATAAATTCAGTATTATTGAGAAAATGGTGCCAATCAGATTACTCATAAACTCATGGATTAAAAATATAATGTTACATACTGAACGATGATGTATCCAGTTTAGTAACAGTAGCTTTGTCTGACTGGTCTTTATTCCTCATGATGCATTAGTTACCGGTAATGTACTCATGAATTCAGCCACACATGACTTTGATCCAGGCCAGAAACTCACCTGGTATGCAAAGCAATTTCCTTGTTGTCAAAGATTCCGCAATGATTAGGAAGTGTATATTTTATTCTTCCTCATATGTAAATAGAAGTTCATTCATTGCTCTTGAGAAAATCACACACCTCCTCCTTTTCATGGTAATAACAATTCTTCCTGATGATTTCCCAGAATAATAGCTTTCAGCTGCTGTGCCTTGTGAACAAAAAAAGCAGTTGAGAAAACAAGGAAGTGTTGATCAAATATATCTTATTACAAGACACATAAGGCTAATTTCACAAAATTATATTGTTCTGATGTTATATCCCTGATATTGCTTCTCACATCGCTCATAACTCTAAGGGCTTGTTCACACCATGTCCATTGATCATTGTTTTTCTGCACACCACCACACATGTATGGTGTGAACAATTAGTTACCCATGTGCATTGTTCACACCATGCATGTGCGGTAGTGTGCAGAAAAACACTCAAAGCTCAATGGTGTGAACAAGCTAAAGGCTGTGCCAGCGCTGGATTTTAAAAAGGAACTTCACCTGCCTATCCAAAAAAGTAAAAGTCAGCAGTGTCTTCCTAGAACCCAAAATCATCATTATTTATTTATTATGGCTCTTTTTATTCCCATGCCAGTATCTTGGATTCGGGAGCCAGCTGTGACTTCCTGATCACTCACAACTGACCCCCCAACTGCACATGCGTGAGATCCACTGACTGGGGGAGACAGTCTTAAAGCTTTCTGGGATGTGTGACGTGTATCCCTGGAGGCTACTGGTAGGGGACCAGTGGGCTATGTCATTCTCGCATGAGGAAGTGAAAAAGTGATGAGTCGAACACCCCCCCACCCTGTTCAGGTCGAATTCGAACTTTCGAACATGGAAAAAGTTTGAACTCGAACTCAATGCAAGTCTATGGGGTAGAACTTTGAAATACAATTGACCCCATTTTGAAGGCTTATTTGCAAATTAATGGCCATAAAATGTATATGGCGATTTGGGTACCGCCCTGGGGGACATGTATCAATGCAAAAAAACACTTTTAAAAAATAATTTTTTTAAAGGATCAGTGATTTTAACATTGCTTAAAGTGAAACAATAACAATGAAAAATTCCTTTAAATATCTTGCCTGGGGGGTCCCCTTAAACTGCCTGTTAAGTGGCACATCTGTACAATGTATAGAACCTGCTACAGCAAAAATGACATTTTTAAAGAAAAAAATTACATTAAAAAAAAAGCATGTGGTACCCCCTCCCAAACAATACCAGACCCTTTAGGTAGGAATTTTAGGAGGGACCACATTCAAAAAAAAAAGTGTGTGGGTTTCCCCCTTAAAGTCATACCAGGCCCTTAAGTAGTATTAAAAGTTATTTGGAGACCTTGTGAAAATTTAAACACCATGACCAGAAACCAGGAAACTAGCCTTTTTTTAAATTAGAGGTCAGCAGTTGCACCCTTATACACAACATATGCAAACATATCTGTCAAAGATATGCATAGCGTTCCCAGGCAACAGATCAGTGTTTACATTCCTTCGGTGAAACAGAAAACATATATAGTGTTGAGAAGCAGAGAGGAATCCCTCATCAGGAAATATCAGAAGTAAAATCTCTGACGCAATGGAAAAATAGCATGCATCCTGCCAAGGGTGAAAAGTAGGCAGGTATTTTTAGCTATAGAAATTGCGTATTTTCACTTCTCACATGAGATTATTTTTTGCTCTTTACATCCGCATATTTAAAGGGTTTCAAAAAATTTAAAAAAAATGGTTCTATGAGGCGAGTCCTTTATTTGAAATACAATCACCCATTCATTCAAGTGACCAAATGTCACATGTCATGAATTCTGTCCATTTTACTTCCTTTTTATGAAAATTAGGATTCAAATGTAATTGCATGTATTATTATATTTCATTTTGCTAAACTAAATAAATTAAAACACTAATGCAATATTTGATCAATAGTTGAAAATCAATAGCACCCAGAACTGAAGTTTAACACTGAACTCCAGGCAGATGTAAAAAAAAAAACACACTAATTATTTACGTTATGTGTTTATGAAAAAAATCAGTAAATACATGTTTATATGCAATGAATTTGATTTTGACTTTATTTCAGCCTCTTGTACTCCCCTGCACAACAGACTGTTTGAGGGAGGGGCGGTTTTTGGAGCCAAACAGGTGTTTAACATGCACATATGCTGACAAGGAACACACTTATAGAAAAAAAAGAAGAGATGAGTTCATTAGTATGTTTCTGCTTCTTACTTTTCAATTGCAGGCTTGAGGTGAGGAGGTAGCCTAGCTGTTTTTCTTAACTTTGTTGGTTGTGGGGAAGAGGCCCTTGTCCTCATCAACATGGGGACCTTACCCCATGTTGAGGACAAGTGGCCTGGTATGGTGCAGTGAAAAGGGCTACACACTTGTCCTCCCCTTTTGTGCTCTGCTGGGCCGCTGCTTGGATCAAGGGTCTGGTAAGGGATTTTAGGGGGGACCCCACACTTTTTTTTTTGCATGGAGTCCCCCCTTAAAATTTCTACCAGACCTAAAGGGCCTAGTATGGATTGGGAGGGGGACCACACACTGTTTTTTTTAAAACTGTGAACAATAGTATGAATGGCATTTGGAAATTTGGATGCGCAAATTTTTCGTTACTGCAAAATTCAGATTGTTTTGCATTCGATATTTGCTTCATTCAGAAATTCGGATGCATCCGAATGTCTGAATTCACGAAAATTCATCTGAATTTGCAATCAGCATGGAAGGAAATATACATGTCTAACTGAGATAGACTTCATACAGAAGGGTCTAGATCAAAGTAGGAGACATATTGTGTGCAGGAATGTCAGATGGTTGGTTAGTTTCAGTGATGTAGTCCTTGGCAACCAACTAAATTGTAGCCCATATGATTCTTTGATCCTCTGCTCTTTGAACTGAATGTTACTTGTTCCCAGCTGTAGCTGTGATTATTAGCCTGCTACAGATAAATTCTGCTTGGTCCAGTCCTTTTCTATTCTACTTCAACAGACACTGAATGTGGGCCTTTTGTTGGTTACTGGTATCATTGGGGTGCCATTCCCACCAAACTCTTTGTGTATAGTCATTTGTTTTCTCATGCATGTGTTACATGTCCCCTAGGGCAGTGCCCAGCTCTCCACATCCATGTTTGGTATGTTCTTGCTTATTAGCCTTGAAAATGGGCAGAATAGATTATCCATATTCACCCCATAGACTTGAATGGGGTTTGGATTTTAGTTAGCCATTTTCAAGATGTATGATAGGTTTGAGGAATGGCCCACAAATCAAACACAAGCACATTTATCTATCCCTATAAAAATGTTTTTGTTTTTTTATATCAGTCATAATCCCAGGAGCACATGTGTAGATGGGAAACCTACATGACACATATACACTGTCCACAATTCTGCCAGCCAGTGCTTCACAGTTTGTATGACTAATTTGCAGAGATAAATCAACTATCCAGGAACTTTGCACAAATAATTGTTAATTGATTGCAAATACATTTGTTAGTGTTTTAGTCTGTTCACATTATGTTCCTGCCCAGGAAATGATTGAGCATTGTTTACATAGTGATAAAGTAGCCACAGATACTGCATCTAGGCTTGCAACATCTCTGGTATCACAGGATGTGTGTTCATGCTTACAGTATGCTTCCAAAACTGGATGGATATTTTTGATGGAATTGCTTGCCTTATGTCTTCTCCAGCAAATATCCTTCTCTTTGCAGCTTAGTGCATTATTGTAATTTTTAACTTCCACACAGAAGTCTCCAATGATTAGCCTATTGCTAAGTGCACTCAGGGTTGTAGTTAATGGCGCTTACGGGCCAGGGTTTAGGGCAGCAGGATTAGAGAAGGGAAGGACCAAGCTTCAAAATTCATAAACGGTAGTCATTGTTTCCTTTCTAATTTTGCTTCCCTCTTTTAGTCACGCCTGGACATTGAGGATATTGCAGTTGAGGAAACATGGATCCATCTCTTTCATCAAGTTTGGTGGTCTGTACAACTGAAAATAAGTTTTTCATATAACGCACAGTGCATGCTTCCTCTTAAACATATTAAAACATTACCTTTTATTAAAATAAACACATGATATGAAAGAGGTGGAGCTTATTATTCAGGTCTGTCTAGAGGACAACACAATATCTAAATATGGCACTGGGTGCAGTAATGTTATTATCAGGCATCTACAGTTCCATGTATTTTCACATGACATGTAACATTCATAGCTTTGGGAGACAGTAAAGATATATCAGTACACTAAGCTCTGGGCCAGCCACTCAAGAGGCAACATCTCTGTATATGTCTTATGCAGGGTCGTCCCTAGCCTTTTTGCTGCTTGAGGCGGGGGGGAGGGTAGTGCATTCCTGCCCAGCTCTTAGCAACCTGAGATGCTCTGGCTGGGAAGGGGCAGCAGGTACACAGCAAACATTATGCCGCTCTGCCTGTTGCTCCCCCACATGACCCAAAGAGATGACGCCTGAGGCAACAGTCTCAGATTGCCTCATTATACGGATGTCCTTGATTTTAGGGGAGCACATCTGGGTAATATGGAAAGCCTAGTTTTTGTTCTGGCTAGTGTTTACACCCATGTTTGCCACCCTAAACCAGGGAAAAGTAATTACTTCCAGCTTCTAGAGAAAAACTTTGCTCAAAATTATATTTTTTTTCTACCACATTTTTGTATTTAGTTTTTCCATTTTTCTTCAATTGTTTTAAATTTTAATTTCTAAGTTCAGTTTGACTTTTGAACATTTTATTGAAAATGTATTAACAAAAGAAAAAGTAGTGGCAAAATAAAACAAAGTGGTTACAGTGTAGCCAAACAGTATTTTAGCCAACTTATAAACAGGCAACCAATTCTTCAAATTAATTTCTTCTAATGGTGGAGGAATGTAAAACTGACAAACATATCAAATATGTGCTCTGCGACTTGTATTTACGAAACAGATTATTTTACATATTTGCTCTCTAACTGATGCTACTACATTTCAAAAGCAACCATCCATCACTTTTCGCACAATATTTATGCCTTAAAATAGCAATGTTTCAGTCAAATAAGGAATTCATTGTGTTCATATTTGTTTATCTTTTGTTAACAGTGATAACGGTGCTTTAGCTTTAAATAGGAATGTTGCTTAAATCTCTGCATTGCCATCTACAAGGTTTCTTAAAGTACAGTATATTGTCATTCTACAGACTGCTTCTTCAGGTATAACAGGTTCCCCTTGGTAGGTCATTATTGTTTCATAATAGAGCGGTAGAATTGACACAAATGGATAACATACCTTGAAAGCAGCTAATGATCTGCTTCCCCTCTATGACGCAGAGATTTAGCTGAAAATGACAGTAAAATATTCTTTGCTGAAAATGTGCCAACAAATATTTTGGGTTTCCTTGAGCAAAACATCAGCACTTCTGATACTACTCAGAAGGTCACTCAATGCAGAAAGTACTAGACTGTATTTTTTACCTTTCAGGCATTAAAGTGACCAAAACTCTTTTCAGATGTTTAATATTTAGAACAGCTACAGAGGTGCAAATGCTCCTGGGCCAGTAAGGTCTGAGCAAAGACAGGTTTAGGCAGAATTGGGAACTGAGCAAGGTAGCAGTTTTCCCCTTGTGGATGTTCTGGCTTTGGATCTGGGCCCTACATAACCAGACCGAAAAACTATATTTGACGTCTTTTAACCAGTAGAAATAAGTAAATCCTTTCCATTTTTCTGACAAACTGCCTGCCCTATGATTTATCTTCATAAATGATGCAGTTGAAACCATGGAGAAATCTCAGTTTAAAAATTATATTACTAATATGTTTTTTGGCTTCCCTGTCTGCTTCCTGAGTCATTGTTCATACTCGCTACAACATGCTGAATTTGTTGTCCTCTCTCTCTCTCTCTCTTTGTTCTCTCCCCCCAATGCCCAAAAAATGGGGGGCAAATGGGGCCCCCCTTAAAATTTCCAACCAGACCCTTAATCCGGGCACTGGCTTGGCAGGGCAGTAAAGGGGGACGAGCACCCCCTCTCCCTGTGCCATGCCAGGCCACATACCCTCGGCATTGGAAGGGTACCAACTGGTTCCAACTAGTTGAGATTAAAAAAAACCCTTTAACAAAAAATCCATCATGGCTTAAAAATGTAAAACCACTGAGGTTAATAGTTTATTTAACACAGACTTTTCCGTTTAGATTGTTTACAGCCTATAGCTAGTTATATATAACAGGATGCTGGCTTTAAAGTGCCTCTGCCATTTTGACAAAAACATATTTTTTTTGAAGATTAAAGAGCAGGCACCTAGTGGTTACTGCACATGCTTGCAGTTTTTGGTTTCCCTGCTCTACCTGAATGTGAGGCTTTTCTTAACCCCTTTGTGACGGGAGACGTACACTGTACGTCCCGGCACTTTGTGCCTATATGACTGGCCACGTACACTGTATATCAGGCTCTGTAATGCCGGTAACTGCTGATTCTCAGCGGTTACCAGTCATTAATGAATGCCTCAGTATTGAGGCATTCATTGATGAAATAGTTAAGCTTTTGTAAAATGAAGCCGTTACATGCAAATAAGGGAGCGCTAAATAGCGCTCCGGTATTTGACAGCTGAAAATAGCAGAGAGGCAGCAGAGTGACTCACCTCCCTGCTATTTGTTTTGACAGCTCCATAGACTGGCCTGATGTTTATGAAGCTATGTGATACATCTCAAGCAAAGAGATACAAGAGATACAGTGTATCTCTTTGCTTGAAATGTATCATTTCTGATCGTCTAGGCACGATCAAAGAGCTTTAGTGAGATCTGAATCTGACATGCTGTCAGGATCAATCTCTAAGGTTATTATTAGCTGTTCCTAAGTTTGGTGCTGCCTAATAATAGGCAAACATTTTTTAAAAAAGTTAATTTATCAAGCAGTCATAGTGACTGCTTGATATAAACTGACAAAAAAAAGTTAGTTTTTTTTACTTTTTTTTTACAAAGTATAAAAAATAAATAAAGCGTAAAACAAAATTAGGAAAATAAAAATGACATATAAATATATTTTTATACTATAATTATTATAAAAAAATTTAAAAACAATAATCAAAACTTGTGAAAAAAGTGTTTTCTTCTAGTTTTTTTCCTCATTTTTTATATTTGATTCAAACTAAGTGAGGCGTTAGGTACATGTTTGATATAATTATATAGCCCTATCTGTCCTCTAAAAAACAATATATAATTTACCTTTCAGGCATTAAAGTGACCAAAACTCTTTTCAGATGTTTAATATTTAGAACAGCTACAGAGGTGCAAATGCTCCTGGGCCAGTAAGGTCTGAGCAAAGACAGGTTTAGGCAGAATTGGGAACTGAGCAAGGTAGCAGTTTTCCCCTTGTGGATGTTCTGGCTTTGGATCTGGGCCCTACATAACCAGACCGAAAAACTATATTTGACGTCTTTTAACCAGTAGAAATAAGTAAATCCTTTCCATTTTTCTGACAAACTGCCTGCCCTATGATTTATCTTCATAAATGATGCAGTTGAAACCATGGAGAAATCTCAGTTTAAAAATTATATTACTAATATGTTTTTTGGCTTCCCTGTCTGCTTCCTGAGTCATTGTTCATACTCGCTACAACATGCTGAATTTGTTGTCCTCTCTCTCTCTCTCTCTTTGTTCTCTCCCCCCAATGCCCAAAAAATGGGGGGCAAATGGGGCCCCCCTTAAAATTTCCAACCAGACCCTTAATCCGGGCACTGGCTTGGCAGGGCAGTAAAGGGGGACGAGCACCCCCTCTCCCTGTGCCATGCCAGGCCACATACCCTCGGCATTGGAAGGGTACCAACTGGTTCCAACTAGTTGAGATTAAAAAAAACCCTTTAACAAAAAATCCATCATGGCTTAAAAATGTAAAACCACTGAGGTTAATAGTTTATTTAACACAGACTTTTCCGTTTAGATTGTTTACAGCCTATAGCTAGTTATATATAACAGGATGCTGGCTTTAAAGTGCCTCTGCCATTTTGACAAAAACATATTTTTTTTGAAGATTAAAGAGCAGGCACCTAGTGGTTACTGCACATGCTTGCAGTTTTTGGTTTCCCTGCTCTACCTGAATGTGAGGCTTTTCTTAACCCCTTTGTGACGGGAGACGTACACTGTACGTCCCGGCACTTTGTGCCTATATGACTGGCCACGTACACTGTATATCAGGCTCTGTAATGCCGGTAACTGCTGATTCTCAGCGGTTACCAGTCATTAATGAATGCCTCAGTATTGAGGCATTCATTGATGAAATAGTTAAGCTTTTGTAAAATGAAGCCGTTACATGCAAATAAGGGAGCGCTAAATAGCGCTCCGGTATTTGACAGCTGAAAATAGCAGAGAGGCAGCAGAGTGACTCACCTCCCTGCTATTTGTTTTGACAGCTCCATAGACTGGCCTGATGTTTATGAAGCTATGTGATACATCTCAAGCAAAGAGATACAAGAGATACAGTGTATCTCTTTGCTTGAAATGTATCATTTCTGATCGTCTAGGCACGATCAAAGAGCTTTAGTGAGATCTGAATCTGACATGCTGTCAGGATCAATCTCTAAGGTTATTATTAGCTGTTCCTAAGTTTGGTGCTGCCTAATAATAGGCAAACATTTTTTAAAAAAGTTAATTTATCAAGCAGTCATAGTGACTGCTTGATATAAACTGACAAAAAAAAGTTAGTTTTTTTTACTTTTTTTTTACAAAGTATAAAAAATAAATAAAGCGTAAAACAAAATTAGGAAAATAAAAATGACATATAAATATATTTTTATACTATAATTATTATAAAAAAATTTAAAAACAATAATCAAAACTTGTGAAAAAAGTGTTTTCTTCTAGTTTTTTTCCTCATTTTTTATATTTGATTCAAACTAAGTGAGGCGTTAGGTACATGTTTGATATAATTATATAGCCCTATCTGTCCTCTAAAAAACAATATATAATATGTG
>NW_017306543.1:135451-145195 GCF_000935625.1 Nanorana parkeri
GAAGTGCAGAAGGAGTTCGATCAGCCGATCCAACATCTGGATCGGCTGAGCCGAACCTCCGGCAGGCTACTCACTGCTGTTCAGGCTATTCTTAAAGATGCCGAACAACAGTGAGTGAATGCCGAGCGGCATTCGGCTCGGCTGTTCTGCTCAGTCCCTCAGCGGTACCGAGTAGAACAGAAAAAGAGTGAAAAAAGGTTAAAAAAGTAAATAGAAAACGATTGTGCAGCGCTAGCAGCGACAGCTAGCTCCGCCCAATAGTTTCCTATTGTCCAGCGGCTCCGCTGCTGTAAAAAATAAAAACTCTCCCGGGCGCTCTGGGAGCCTCCCGCTCCCGGCCGAGGCTTCTGACATTGCTCGTGATCTCTCCTGGGCGGCCGGGAGCAGGAGACTCCCGGGGCGCCAGGGAGAGTTAGCTGTTTGGAGATCAGTGTCCCTGGTTAGCTGGTAACCAGGGACGCTGATCTCTCTGAAAGTGGCTGGAGCCAGCCGTAAGATCACGGCCGACAGCCTGCTTCGGCTTTCAGCACGGCTCAGCCGAGCCGATGCATATGCGTTCGGCTCGACTGAGCCGCTCGGCCATGACCGGGAGCTGTACGGGCTATTGAACCTATTGAACCGAAGGGGTCCTGGGGCCGAAGCTAGCCGAAGGATCCTTCCGAAGCTACGGCCAGATCTTTCGGCAGCTTCGTGAATAGACCACTTAGTGGAAGTGACTTGGAGTCATTGATCTGGAAGAAGAATGCATCAAGCAAAGATGTAGTGAAGTCAGAACTCTTGATATGCATACTTAAACGTTTTGACTCAAAACAGTGAAGACATTAGATCAGCATAACAGCCAGATAACTCGTATTTCCAGAAGGAACAATTTTCAGTGTATCAGTGTAATAAATTTAGCATGTGAAAAATCTCATGAACAAAGCTCGGAAATTGCCATAGGGCTGCACTTTGCATATAATTTTTTGCTCTTAGTAAATGAACAGTCTGATAATTTTGTAACATTCTGTTGTAAGTTCCTCAGTTTTAAGCACACTCCCACAAATTGATTTCCAGAGCCAATCTCTACATAGAAAGAGATTGCAAAATTAGCCAAAGTAATGAGAACATGGTTCTCATTTTTAGACGTATTTAGGTTTACTGTGAAATATTCCTTAGGAAAATGTTTTTTACGTTAATCTGTGTGCCAATCTCAAGAATGAAGTTCCATAGACATTTATGAGTCATGGCAAAAAAATACTAGGCTTCACGTGTTAAAGGGACACTAAACTCAGGAGTTAAATATTAAAAATGCATTCAAGTACCTTAACTATAAAAAAATGTATCTCATGTGTGTATCACTCAGCTGTGTATCCTCAAATCACCTCTGAATTGGTGCTGACACTGTCCTTCCTTCTGGAGAATGGCTACTTTTGTTCCCTATGGTACCTGTGTGTGTTGTAAAGTGCCACCACACCAAGCTCACTCCCAAGATGGATTTCAATCTTAATACAAATTAGTAAATTAAACGTGAAATTGCAGGTCCATCAAGGGAGTCAGCTTGAAGCGGTGGCTACTTTACAACACATAGAGAGACCATGGGGAACATATGTAGCCACCCAGAAGGAAGGACAGCGTCAGCCAGATTCAGAGATAATTTGAGGATTTACAGATGAGTGATACACAATTAAGCTACATTTTTTTAAATAGATGAGGTCCTTGAATGCATTTCTTAAAGTTTACTTCCTGAGTTTTGTGTCACTTTATCATATGATAGCAAACAATTAACTAATTAGAGTTATAAATCAAGGTGTTAACCGAATACAGTATGCAAAACGATACATTACAACGTTGTATTTATTCAGGGCCCCTCCCATGCCATTCAATCAAGGAAGTGACAGTATGTGTTTACTCCATCCTCACTCTCACTTCCTTGATTTTTGCAGAGTTGCATTTGGACTTCGCAGCCAAGTGTACATAAAGGGATATGGACATGCAATTATAGTTTTCTGTCAAATGCCACCATGTTACTGAGAACACAATATTCTATATATTCTGTCCTAGGTACCTGGCAGGAAACAGCGCTATTTATGGAAAACTATTTACTTCACATGTCCTTGCCAGATTGCTAAAAATCATGGCTGTCTCTAGCCCTTGGCCGGCTTGGTATCCAGGGTCATCAACACCCAATTTTCAGAAGCATTGATAGGTAGTCTGAAAAATCTTCATCCCACTGACCACCAATGTAAGAGAGCATTTATTTTTAGCATCAATGTAAAGGTATATGTCTCCAATTACTAACAATGAAAGGAGTCATATATTGACCACCAATGTAAGGAAGAATTTACATTAACCATCAATGTATGGGAGCATTTCTTTACTAGCTACTAATGCAAAATCATTTACACTGACCAACAATGTAAGGGTGCACTTCTCTACCAACTACAAATGCCGAAGCATTTACACTGACCACCAATGTAAGGACTCTCTTCTAGGCCACTGCACTCTGTATACTTCTGCTCTACTTGACATACTCCTGACATATGCACTCTGTACGCTATTTTGTGTTCTGCATACTCCTGACTGCTGCACTATATGCACTTTGTTGTACATATTGTGACGACATGGTGATAAGTTTATAGATTAAATGTGTATTGGTGTTGGGTTTTGTTTAAGTGCGCTATGCTGTGTGACCTGGTTATGAAAAGACTATCAGCACCATCCTTCGTTATCTCCCTTTGTACTCTAAAGGAGCTCAGAACAATTACATTCTGGCCAGGCTGCTGCTATGGCTGTCTGGAGCTCGTTAGCAGGGGAAGCCCTGTGGTGTTGAGCAGACCAATTGTCTGGGAGGGGAGGATGGATGTGATGGGATTATAATCTGATCTCATCACTTGCTGTATAAAAGTTTGTGCAGTCGCTCAATAAATCAGAGTTTGTTTCCCCGTACACTTGAGTCTCGACCAGTGACTGGGGAAACTGGGAGCTAAGGATCTTCAGGTTGCAATATCTCCTCAGCAAGGAAGGATACAGCGGCGGACATACTCATCCTGAGTACCGAGGTCTGTCACACATATATTCCTCACTTCTATATTTTGTAGACTATGCTCCAAATTAAAAAAATCTGTACTCTGCAAATCGCGCTGTAAGTTATGTACTGCAGATTGCTGCACAATGCGTGGACCACCACAGGTAGATGTTTTCATTATGTTCCTCTGTGCCACTGTGTTCTGTATGCTGTGTGGTATATTGCACCACAGATCAGGGTTAACAATTTATTTTCTGTGAGTCCTTGTGGTGAGCTGCACTTTTCTACTGCTGAAAACAGCTCTCTGCATAAGTGTGAACGGGCCTTAATGTGACGAGCAGCCTCTCTGACTATTTAAGTTTGAGAAATTTGAGGGCATACCTCCCAACTTTCTGAGATGAGAAAGAGGGACATCTTCCATCACAATATATTTAGACAATGGACACACCCTGCTGCACCCTGGTTGTGCAGACCAGTAAGAATTTATATGCCAAAAATGATTGCTTAAATCTAAAATAGTTTTTTTACCAGTACCTTTACTTTATACTGAAATCTATCAATAGCAAACATATTAAAGAAGATATAAAATAACACGTTTGGCAGTTAAAATCCCCACACATACCAGAGACCCCATACAGCCCACCTGAGAGTGACCCTGCAGAGCCCACTATAGATACTGCACAGCCCATCTGAGACTCTCTATGGTGGGCTCTGCAGGGTTTTAGGTGGTCTGGTCGGGGTCATTTTCCCTGCACATGCAGCTCCTCTTACCTGTTGCTGCTGGCCTCCTCCGCTGCCTGACCAACACTGCTGGGCCCCAGCCTACTCTGCTGGGCCAGCGTTGCTGGGCCCTGGCCTACTACGCCGCTGAACCGGCGCTGCTGGGCACTGGCTCCTCCACTGTCACCTCTGCCATGCTGCCCCTGCTAGGGGCACAGGCCCCCCAGGTTGCCCGGGCCCCTTACAGGGGTATCTGCTATATCCCCTTGATGGTGGCCCTGCTTGGTATTTTTACCTATTGTGTGAAATAATATATTTTCTTCCTGCTAGTTCAAGGAACCTAAACTAATTATGGGGGTGGGTTGTTGCAGAACATTGTGAATTTCAACATTATTGTGTTCTCCATCTGTCTGCAGCCTGACTCAGCCTTGTGAGTCAACGCTGCCTGAATACTGTCTACCCTGACCTTGGCCTGTTCAGACTATGACTCAGTACTTCTCTTCAGCTGCCTGTTAACTCAGCAGCTGTCACCAAAGTGGTAGACACAAGGGCCACAGCCTTGGTGAAGTTGATATATAGGAGTGCCACATATAAAGGGCATGGAATCCGAATATCTGTATGTTTATCCTGATATTTTCTCATAAATGCAAATTGTGTTTATTATGTGTACACCATTCTTCAGTGCTAAGATTTGTTTTTAGATATTTGTATATAGCAATTCTATATCATGACTTACCCAAAGCTATATAGGACCTTCATTAGTGAGGAGAGACCATTCTTTGAGAGAATCCTTGATCAGGACCTTTAGGCCTTGTTCACACCAAGCGCGTTCCAGGAACAGAGCAGTTACAGACTGGAGCAAAACTGCGTCCAATGTATTCCAGTGGTATTTTGGCTCACACAGCAGCGTTCAGTTCCAGAGCATGTAAAAAAACTGCAGCAAGCTCTATTCTACCTGCTCTGGAACGCATGCAAACGCATCAAAAACTAATGCAAACGCCCTGGAACGCACTCAAAGCCCATTTTAAACTAAAAATATATATATTTTTCTTACCAAAAACAGCCCGGAACGCATCAAAAACGCGGCACAACCCACTCCACTGCGTGTGCAGAAACTCATGCAGATCTGATCTGCATTTGGTCTGAACAAGCCCTAAAAACAACTAGTAGATATGTGCGATTTGTTTTGGAAAAATTCATTTTTCGGATACATTTTTGGTATGTATCGGAATCTCTGAATAACAGAAATTATGAATGAAAAGGAATCCGAATTTCCGAAAACAAAAATTTCGGACGAAATTAGTTAGTGGTAGTCTGTACGAATTTTCGTTTGTGAACAAATATTTGTTGCAGCAAAGTGACATCATTTTTTTTTTACAGTCTGCAGAAGAGAAAAAAAAAGCATGTGGTTCCCCCCAAATGATACTAGACCCTTTAGGTCTGGTAGGAATGTTAGGAGGGACCCCTCCCAAGTAAAATAAAATGTGTAGGGTCCCCCCTAAAATTCCTATCAGACCCTTGATCCGAGCACCGGCCTGGCAGGGCAGGAAAGGGGGGCAATGATCACGTGCCACCCCCCCCCCCTCCCTGCCCCTTACCATGCCATGTGCCCTCGGCATTGGAAGGGTGTCCCCATGCAGATGGGGACAAGGGCCTCTTCCCCACAACCCCGACCCGGTGGTTCTGGGGGTCTGCGGGCAGGGGGGCTTATTTGCTTCGGGGTACCCCTTTAATTAAGAGGGCACCCAGATGCCCCCACCCTTGTGAATGAGTAAGGGGTACTTGCACCCCTACTCATTCACTAAAGGTTTAAAATTCAATGTAAATAAACAAATCAAATTTTTAGAAAAAAAATATTTCATTGGGAAAAAAAAGTCAATTTTTAAATATTCCTTTAATTAAAAAAAAAAATGGCTCCATCGATGTAATCCAGCGTCAATCTTGATGCACAATGCCCGCCGACCAACCGAAATAAAAAAGGTCCCGCCGCACGACCGCCTGTCCGAACCCGACGAAAACTCGCCACAAAATGACATCTCCTGCCGGAATGTAAACAGATGGGTGGTGCGAGCCATGATGTCATGGGGCTCGCTCCGCCCATTTGACATTCTCAGCTGTCAAACACTGCATAGCATACATGAGCTCCTGAATGCCATTTGGGCCTGTGACCTGAGGTGTCATATGAATAGTATTCATATCACATAAGATTACATGCGGTGTGCCAGCGTTCTGCCGCGTTCAAATGCAACCGCTGTCACCCAATCATTAACTTGAATAGGTGACAGCTGTCACTTGTAAATGGCAGATTAGGGATTCCTGCTTCCTCCTGCCGCAGGAATACCTAATCTCCCTTATAGTATAGGTATAAATGTAGCCTAATAGAATGAACAACGTACACTACTAGTAAGCAAGATATATTTAAGTTTCTAACCTGAAATAGCTAGCGTAACTAAACAATAAACTGTCAACTAAAGTAAAAAGTTAAGGTTTCTGTAAAAACAACCATTACCTTCAAAAGATTCTCAAATATTTGCCTTGTTATTTGCTCAATGGCAAAAATACATAGCCAGCTTCTGTATTACAAAGAGAAGCTAATGTCAATAATATTGTTACAATATTCCAATTTCAAAGCTATTCAATTGGCAACATAGAACAAGGAAAGTAATTGTTTATACATACACAAGAGAACTAATACACTGTATACAGCAAGAAGTCTCACAACTTTTGTTTTATCTTCTATTGTTGCTAGCATATAAATGCAAGCTTTTTATAATTATGTACAACACGTTCTTTATTACTATTAAGGCAACATTTACGTAACAGTTAACTGGAGTCTTTGGCACTACAATTGATTCTACTAAAATTACAGCATCTATTTTTTTTCCTCTTGCTGTGCTGATAAATTCCACATCGGGTCAGCATAGATCAGAAATTAGATTGTTATTCCCATTCTGTTACTGTAAGAGAAATAGTTGAGTGAGTAGAAAATGCTGTCTGACGTTACTGCGTTTTAGAAGCATTTCTAGGGTATGTATATGTTCCTAGTACAGAAAAGCGAGACCAGTCAGCTGCATATTACGATTTAATTGTGTCCCTTCTCATATGTCTGGATTTGAGGAGTGGAGTGTAAGCATACCTGGTGCCGCTTAGAGTAGCAGTCTACCAACTTTGGCCTTTACCAAAGTGACCTTTCTCACAGTACATGTAGGCTGTTCTTTCCCAAACAGCTTTTGTGTCCCACAGTGTTATTAAGCTAAAGATGCCAAAATATAAATATTACTGTTCCATTAGTCCTGGCAAAGCCAATGCCAAGGCTGCTTCTCTCTTGTAGTTTGCTTAACTCTGATCTAAATAAAAGGTTATCTGGAATAATTTTTGATATTTTAGATATGTATGGAATTTTTTTCTCTTTAAATTGCCGCTTCTATCATTTTGTTTCTACATATTTTTAATGTAGAACCTTACCTTATACTGGCTGCCATCCAAGCTTTTAAGCTTTCTGTGTCTGATAATATAATCACTCATTATCTTGGGAAACGTGACAATATTAATACTCTACTTGTTGAAATTGTAGTTCTGTTGCATATGTTGTCTTGTCCTAAGACATGCTCATAGAAAAAGTACATATTTACGTAGAGAAGCACAGCTTTATAATAAATTTGTGATGCAGTATTGAATTTATAAGGCCTCATTCACACTAACAGCATGTATTTGTTCAGTGTTCTAAAATAAGAAAAAAAGTTAAAGTAGCTGCATAATGGTTTTGAACAGATTTTCTTTCTATCTTATAGTAAGCATCAAAAATTAAATAAAAAAATCTTGACAGGTAATTATGAAAGGTTAAATATGAATATTATGTTGTATTTTTCCAGCCAGCTGGTGGAGCTTTAGTCTCCTTTTCAATTTGTTAGCATTTTACCCTTTTCAGTTGTGCTGAAAACCAGAATAAAGGTGGCCATACATTGTACGATTTTTATTCAAAATGTTTTGTTTCTGGCACAATCCCTCGTTCGATTATACCTAGACTTCCATAGTAACCAATCAATTCTTGACGAACGACAGAAATAATTTACTTGTACGGATGTGCTGTATTCTTCCTGAAATTTTGGACCACCGAAAACCCCACTGATTCATGGATTCTCGTTCAGTCAGAAAAAACGATCGAAAAAATTTTGATCACATTATCAAAAACAGAAATCGGTAATGTATCATCAATTGTTCCATTTTCGTTCGTAGTCATCCCTTATCAGACAATAGAGCTGTCTCTTTATCTATGTATACACATAAAAAAAATACTAAAATACAATTTTCCAAAGGTGCTATTCACATGATTACCTGTCAGGGATACCGGCACAGGTGACCCCACACCTGCACAGGTACCCACGCAGGAGGACCAAATGCGTGACCATACGAGACAAGGTAAATTAGTTTGTATATATTTTTAATATGCCAACCAAAATAATACAAACAGAAACAAGTAAAAATAACCAACTACAACCAAACCACATGCAAAAAGTAACAGGCAAGTAAACCCAGGGAGCAAAGCAAAACACCAGGGGAACTAAGGGACAAAAGGTCAGGGTACAAGGAGGAAACAGGAGTCAGGAACATAAGCAGATCACAGCTCCGGACAACAAGCAGGGAACAGGGCTCAGGACAACAAGCAGGTATCAGGGCTCAGGATTTGCAGGAAATGGAAACAGGACTTCAAACAGGTAACAGGACTCACAGGAAACAACAGGATACTGAGCCATCATCCTGACTGCAGGGAGGGTTTAAATACCCTCCGAGGAAGCACCAGGTGATGGCTAAGTGCCGGCAGTTGGGAGACACCTGCAGGTGAGCACTAGAGCTGCAGGTTCCAGCACCACCCAGTGGCGGTCTGGTACCTAACAGTTCCTGGCTGCCTGGAGATACAAATTTCATTATATACCTAATTTAAAATAACTGAAATCTAATGAATGAACTGGACAGGCAAGGGACAATGAGGCTGGGGAGGGAAAGAACTAGATGATGTTTGACATCCTCCAGCCAGGAAATAAGGCAGGCGCTATCTGATTTGTTGTTATTTCTAATGCACACTGTGAGAAACCTGCAGGGTGCAGTGAAATCAGACTAAGCATTTGAAGCACAGGAGATGAACCTGTACAACTATGCAGGACTGAACATAAGGTGGAAGTTCAGCTTTAAATGTAAGTATAGAACTGTCCTTGTCTAGCTTACCTGCCAAATTGTAAAAACATTTTTGTGATCCTGTACATTTGCTCCTGGGTCTTCCCATTTCACATGCAACCACAATAGCTGAATGCCGCTGAGTGAAATTAATGAAAATAATCAAGACTTTTTTTAAAAAATAAAGATTTTTTTTAAAAACAAAACAAAATTGGGCGGAGCTAGAAGTGACAGCTAGCTCTGCCCAACTGTTTCCTATTGGGCGGCACCTGCTAGAGTCTTCTAACAGGTCTCGGCCAACGAATAACAACTGGGCAGAGCCGGCCCTGATGTTGCTATTGTTTAATGACAGTTCAGCAAAGGTCATTTGGGGATGCTGATCTGTCATTACAACTTCAACTATTTCAAAACCTAAACACAGACCAGATGTGGGATTGTTTTAAAAACACAGTACATACTGCTACTTCAAAGTGTATACCTTTAGGGAGCAAAAATAAAAAATCAAAGACTAAACCAATATGGTTTAATAAAACTGTAAAACAACACGTCAAGGACAAGAGAGCGACATTTATAAAATATAAGACGGAAGGGACGGCATTGGCGTTCCTTAACTACAAAGAATGTAACAAAAAATGCAAACTAGAAATCCGGGCAGCTAAAACTGAGTGCGAAAAGCATATCGCCGCAGATAGTAAAAAGAACCCCAAAACATTTTACCAATATATTAACAGTAAAAAGGTGAGAAAGGAGCAGATAGGCCCAATAAAGGATGGAAGCGGGAAGCTAGTCACAAACGACAAGGAGAGGGCCGAGGCGCTGAACGCTTTTTTCTCCTCAGTATACACTCG
>NW_017306543.1:145391-149837 GCF_000935625.1 Nanorana parkeri
AGGGCAACCAAACTAATTAGGGGTATGGAGGACCAGAGCTACGAGACGAGGCTACTAAATTTAAACATGTTCACATTAGAGGTGAGGAGATTAAGGGGGGATATGATTTCCATGTACAAAATGTTTAATGGTGGTAGCAACATTAGCGATAAACTGTTTAAAATTAACTCCATTACAAAAACTAGAGGCCATCACCTAAAATTGATGGAAAAAAAATTCCAGCACAAGGGGCGAAGGGGGTTCTTCACAGTAAGATCAGTTAGGGTCTGGAACTCACTGCCACAGGCGGTGATTTCAGCAAATAATGTGGAATTGTTCAAGAAACTTTTGGACGATTTCTTAAGGGACCGTAATATACAGGGGTACGGGTACTCCTAGAATGAGATCCTAATAGGTTGGACTTGATGGACTAATGTCTTTATTCAACCTCAAATACTATGTAACTATGTAACAACTTGGTGGAGCCAGCTGTGAGATCTATAGTGAATAGCCCCTTCGGTTCGAAGGGCTCCGGTGGCCAAAGCTACGGCTGGATCCTTCGGCTCCTTCGTGAATAACCCCCTTCGTCTTTGGCTTGCTCCATTGCTCTCCTGGTGTCTGTTTAGGTTTTTATTCTCTTATTTCTGATATTGTTATAGTCTCTGATGTTTTTGATATTGTTGTTTATATACACATTTGATTTTGGACGAGAACAGATATTTCAAAGTGAATCCCCTTTGGGTATTTTATTGCTTTATTTGCATGTTTCTGTTATTAATTATGTGACTTCCGCTCTGTGCCTTTGTTTTTGCATGTTGATTTGTTTAATTAAAAGGAACTTATTACAAAAAAACATTTTAGTACCAGCTAGTTTGCCAGTTATGTCTTCTGTTTGAGGCATGTATTAGTGTTCTAACTTTATCGCCTTATTTACAGTTGGGGTAATTGTTTTACCCATCTGCATTTTGTATTTAGGATTAGAATTATTTTAGTCAACAAAAGACATACTTGTATTCATCAAGAATATCAGAGTATCAGATCACAGATTGTACCAATCAATAATATTTTTGAATGCCAGCCATGTTGAGGAGATTTCAACTGACTTCCTTTTCCTGTGACAGCAGGACAAGTAATAAGGGGACCGATTGTTACTGGGACAGAAAAACATAGACAATAATAATAACCTGACAGAAGTCTTCCCCATAAAAAATTGTTGCAGCCTCTGTCCACATTGGAGAGGTCCATGACAGAAAGTGAAAGGAAATCTGCCCATTGTAGACAACAGGCCACAATAAAACCTGACAGATGCTCTATTCTAGGCTTGTTTGGTATCAGCTGGGTTTGAACTACATCCAAACTCTGAGCTATAGCACTGGGTTAGCCATGCTGTTTACAGTGTAAAACCTCAAATTTTGTTTGTTGCCTTTGGAAGTAGAGCTCGAAGTGCATATTCCATTTACATTGGTCTCAAGCAGATTTGTATAGTCCTTTTTTAGTATCAATAATTGGTTTGGAAAGATTTTTTCTGTTTAAATATATTATATATTCAAAGGAATTATATTGGCTTGAGCAATACTAACGCCATGTAGTGGGTGCTATGGTGGTAGTTCAGCCACTGTGTCCAAACCCTCCCGCCCCATGTTGTTTCCTTGTCCTGGTGCCAGAGCTGGAAGCTGGAAGCAACTGGTGCCAATAACAGACCTCAGCATAATAGACCTAAGAATAAGTAAGAATAATATCAACATGTTTGATGTCTACTTTTGATTTATGTATAGCCCAAGTTTTGGATATTGTAGGGAAGGAATAGAACCCCTATCAAGTTTATGAACAATAGAAATCATCACACATCTATGCCCTGATGAAGGGACCCGGCATGGTCCCGAAACGTTGGATTATGCGATATGTGTGACGTTTAGTCCAAATAAATGTACTTTTTTAAATTTAATTTGTTGAGTGCTGGTGATTTCTATTGTTAATTGACTGTTGTACACGGCGCCATCCGTGATTGTCACTGCAAGCACCACTATTTTCACTTGGACCAGAAGCACTGTAAGGAGTGCAGGGGGACCTACTGTTTTCCCCTATCAAGTTTGTTATTTGTGGTGTGTGTCCCACAAATAACAAACTCCCCGTTGGGGAGATTTTCATTTTACTTACTGACCCAGAAATACAACAGGAATTGAGAGTAAATCTCTACAAACAGAGGGGAAATCCATTCTTAGACATTTGTCTCTGGAAATGTTGTCTCAGGGGTCTATTCACAAAGCTGCCGAGGGCAGCCGAGTGAATGACCGATCAGAAGTGAAGTGAGCCGAACACTGTTCGGCTAGAAGATTTTAGGGATGTTCAGATACCAAGTACCGTAGTCGGTACAAGTACAAGTACAGATACTTTTCTAGCTCCAAGACTAGACTAGAGAAAAATTCAAAAGTTAGGAGGCAGCTGTCATTTGTAAGGAGCACACGGAGCTCCTGGGATTTGTACATCTCTGTTTTAATGTATGATTTTGTTTTTATAAATATATATAAGTGATGCACCGATACCAGTTTTCCAAGTACAAGGACTGATACTTGTCCAAGTACTCACAGATACTCACACAAGTACTGATACATTTTTGTTTGTTGTCATGTGACAGTTTTTCTACAACAATACAGACGAATGATTTCAGGACAGTGGTGGAGCACCAGAGCTAGGTCCCAGCTGCAACCGCTGCAACCCTGGTAGTTATATGTGAAAATGCCAAGTATCGGCATTGGTATTGAACTGGTATCTGAACTGGTATCTGACCATCCCTAGAAGATTTACCTCTTGTATGGTTGACAGTCAAAAAATCTTGGATTTCCCATCACTTTACCTCAGTGACAATGGTTTCTAGAACAAATGAAGATGGTGAATATATCTAGCGTGAACAAAGACAGCACTAAAAACTCGACAGGGGTTCTAACCTTTCCCTGCTCCATCCAAAAAACAAACAAACAAGTTTTGGCTATACAGTATATATACTGTGCAAGGGAAACTTTGAAGATTTTAAACCTTTCTTGCTGGGTGATTGTATGTCATCAAACTATACTTGGAATGTATTTTCAGTTCTTTGTTCTGCTAAGGTTTTCTAGCTTCTGGCACATTGTAGTGTTCTATAATAGTATTTTATGTCTTTTGAATTTGGAGATAGTGTATCAGAGACATGCTTGTGCCATCAAGGCTGTGTATTTACTATGTACAAGAATCAAGATGATGGCATGCTTAACATACAAGTTATAAATGATACATTTGTACCTGTAATTTTACCACCTTTTTTCCTGAAATGGTGCTGCAAGGGCTTGAAAGATATAAGTCCTTGGTTTGCTTTATTCCCTTGTTTTTATGAAAAACAGAGTTATGTATTAGCAACATCTTTTTATCTTTTCATTCTGCCGTGGTTTTTGATTTATTGGTTTATTTGGGTTGTCTCGGGTAATGGATTCAGTAGAACATCTTTTAAGGAGATTGGGTTTTCTGTTGTGTTTGGAAAGCTGTGTATGTGGGTCTGTTTGATTAAGAGCCCATAACCTTCTTATTTTAGTGGTCCATTATAAAAGATGACTCCTTATCCAATACCTGTTGCAGTAGTGGAATGCCCATGGTCAAAAAATGCACTCATTATCACATAATCACTTGTCTCTTTAATTGAACTTTTTCTAGGCTTATTATATTGCGACATGTTTTCAATTTAAGCACCATTGATTGAATGTAATCCTTACAGCATATTTTTTGCTATTTATAGATTGTGTAGCAACGTTTTAGATAACTTTGGGTTATGGGGTAATGTGGCTTACTGTGCATATACATTAATAAAGGTGGCGTAGTTCATAGCAATAAAGTATTTCAACAGCAATTTTCAATTGTAATACGAAACATGAAAATGAATGTCTAGCCAGCTGCTGTGGGAGACATTTGAAACTGACTTATGTTGCAAAGTTTCCAATTGGTTGCTGTGTCAGGGCAGCGCAGCCTATAGTGTCACAATAGGTGACATGCGTTGTACAGTTCCAGCCATATGTTGCAAAACATGAAAAAAGGGAACTGGTGAAGCCAGTCCGTTGGGACATACAGTTATCAGGTGATGCAAAAGTGGCAACATGATCAAATCCACAATTTTCTGTTACATTATTCTGTTGATGCTGCAAAGCTCACCCCATATGTTACAATCTGAATGTAGTTCTCCAAAAACTATGTAGTGCCAAGGCCTGCCTGACTGGATAGATTAGGTAGGTTCTCACATTACATCGTTTTGTTAAATCTTAAGTTGTGTGTACAAAGATTGTATGGTCAAATTGTAATGTGTAAGGTGACCTTAAGGTTTCAAAATGTGTTCATAAATGTTCTTGATCTGGCCAGGCCCGTCTTTAATACTGATCGGACCCTGGGCAAACATTTTCTTGGCCCCCCCCCCCCCCCCCCACCCCCGCCCCGGGGGGGGGGGGGGGG
>NW_017306543.1:150792-182938 GCF_000935625.1 Nanorana parkeri
CTGGGGAGCCCCCCCAGAGCCCTGAATAAACCAGGGCTCTGTAGGGTCTCACGAGGGCTCTGTGGGGTCTCACCAGCCTGGTTAGACCCCTCGTTAAACTAGGGCTCTGTGGGGTCTCACCAGGGCTCTGTGGGGGCCTCACCAGGGTAGCAGGCCTGTGGGGGGTCTTACCAGGCCACTGTGGGGTCTAACCAGCCTTGTTAGACCCCACAGATCCCTAGTGAGACCCCACAGGGCCCTGGTTATACCAGCGCTCTCCTCGGGGTTCTCCAGGCCGCCACTCACCAGTACTGTGCTGGCCGTGTCTCGGGGGCGGGAGCTGGCAGGAGCGTGCCGACATAGTCTCCATCTGCTGCTGAAGATAAACTCCAAACTCCCAGCCAGAGACCCTCATGTGGTGGATGGGAGGGGTGAGGTCTCTTCTCATTGGCTGGTGGGCAGAGCTCCAGAAGACCGAGTGGATGGACCGTACAGACGATCGAGGAAATGTATGAGCGCTCAGCCCTGTCACTGTCAAACTGAGAGTCTCAGTTTGACAGCGGCAGGGCTGAGAGCTCACAACGTTACCTCAATGCGAGCGAGTTGATGTGCTGTTCCGACAGGGCAAACAAGGCGCCCCTATTATTCATAGGGGCATCGGGCCCCTATGAATAATAGGGGCCCGACGCTGAAGTGCTGTCCTCTGCAAAGGCTCCCCACCTCAGCGTCGAGCCCCTATTATTCAGCCTTGGGCACCAGCTGCTTGCTGCTACTGTGCTGGTGCAGAATCAGCGCAGTAGCAGCAAGCAGGTGGTGCCAAAGGCTGAATAGGGGTCCGACGCTGGGGTGAGGGCGAGGGAAGCCTTTGCAGAGAACTCTGCAAGAGGAGCAACTGGCACTCTTAAAGCTTGTTCACACCATGTCCGTATCATGTCCAGACCAGGACAGTTTGTTCCCGGACCAAAAAAGCATGCCAATGTATTCCTATGGTGTTTCGGGCCTCCGTTCACACCAACACAGTCCATTCCGGACCAGACAAATAAAATGCTGCTGGTCTAATTTTCTCTGGTCCGGAATGCACTGGAACGCATGGAAAATGCCGGACGCATACAAAATGCATACAAATGCATGCAAAAGTACTGAAACACACTGGAGCACACCTGAAAGCCCATATTAAGCTATAAAAAGGCCTTAAAATGTGGTTGAAATGCAGCAAAAGCAGAGCAAAATGCAATTCACCTCATTCCAGATCTGGTCCAGGAAAATGGTGTGAACCTGGCCTCTAAAGCAGATCTCCTGGATTTTCAAATGTTAATCCTTGCAGTGGGGCTACACTGCAAGGGTTAAATGCTTGTTTTGGTCTAGGGATCAGAATAAAGAAGTTACACTCACCTGAATCTCGATCCTGGGGTGCTGACCACTCATCTCTCTCGCTCTCCGCTCTGGCTGTGGTATGTCACTTGGCGTCCTCAGAGCTAATGCAAGTGAATGAACTTATTTGGATGTGATGATGTCAGCAGGACTTAGACCGCTAGTGCCCAGGGGTGAAGAAGCTTTGGGGATCAGTCTAGCAGCCAGACTGGATCAAGGATCAGGTAAGTAGCCCCACTGTAAGGGTTACTTTTAAAAATCCTGGAATTCCTCTTTTTAAGAAACTTAAAGGTGAACTGTGAGGTGAGTGCTTTTCACTCACGTCATAGTTCTAGCCGACCTGTGACAATGAGACTGTCACAGGTCGGCTCAGTAGATCGGGAGGTGAGCGAACATATACTGGCGTTCGCTCACCTCTCGATCCTGTCACGGCTCTCTGCCGTGACAGGGGAGGGGCTGGATTCCCCCCTCCACGCTCCGATCCGCCAGCGCTGACTGGCGGAACGGACGGGGAGGGGGTGGGTACAGCTGGCTCTGCCTCTAGATAGGCAGAGCCAGCTGTCAGTCACGCAGCTGGACGGATCCAGACATAATTGTCGGGATCCGCTTCAGCTGCGGCGTCTCAGTATACCGCGAGCTACAGCTCGCGGTATACTGAGCCTAGGGTGACGGGAGGACGCTGGTTTGTGTCCTCCCGTTACCCTAAGGAGAACTATGTGGAAAAGCCTTAACCCCATAGTTCTCCTTTAATAACAAGTATAATTGTTAATTGTCGGGATCTGCTTCAGCTGCGGCGTCTTAGTATACCGCGGGCAGCAGCTCGCGGTATACTGCGGCGTCTCAGTATACCGCGAGCTACAGCTCGCGGTATACTGAGCCTAGGGTGACGGGAGGACGCTGGTTTGTGTCCTCCCGTTACCCTAAGGAGAACTATGGGGAAAAGCCTTAACCCCATAGTTCTCCTTTAAGAGACACATTAAATCTGCCACTGCCCCCAGCTTCTGATTATGCTAGATGTCTGGCTATTACACTGACACATTGGATTCAATAATGTTTGAGTCACTGACTTGGAACAAGTGCACATATTAGGGAAGTCAGAGTAAAACTATACATCTTTACTTGTATACTTTTTCCAGGCAACAGACATGCTCTATTTGCCTTTCCCCTAGTGTTCACCACTTTGGACATTGTCATTGCCCTTTGTACTGCTTTGATGAAAACACCAAGATCTCAGGAATTCAATAAACTTTCACAGACCTGTTAACTGTCAGTTTCACTACATTGTGTACAGATACTGTGTACTCTAGAACTTGTTACTGCACTGTTTTAATGCTGCTCCAATAAAGAGTGAATTTTACATCAGTAGTGAAGATTGATTCCCTAGTGATGCCTTTTTTATGGTTATTTTTTTGGAATAACACTGTCTGACTTGCACTTTGTGAGACTATTAACACATGCTACGGATTATGCTAGACTTTTTACCGGGCACTTTGAGCTGAAGTAATCATTTACCTTCATCATTTAAACTGTGGCACTAAATTAGCAGGTCTTGCTATTGCACTGAATCCTCCCTGGACATGTATATCAGCACTCGCAAAATGTTAGTGGTCTGTTAAAGGAGAAGTATTGGGAGAGAAAATATACTCTTAATACTGAGAGCCAGCATGAGACACTGGAGCTGTCACACCCGCTCCATATACTCCATATAGGGCTGAGCAATCATGTAATCATCGATCACTCGGATCACGATCTCTTCCCTGCAGAGAGCGGCGACTGTCAGTCAGTGCCCCCCACAGATATTTCCCCCTCCCCTCTCTGTTCCACCGGTGTTCATTGGAGGGACAGACAGGGGAGTGGGTGGGCACAGTTGGCTCTGGCTCTAGAAAGGCAGAGCCAGCTGTCAATAAAGCAGTCACCTGGATCTCAACAATATTGTTTACCCCCACTGCTGCCCCAAGACCGGGTTCCCCAATGTGCCCCGCCCCGCCGTGGAAAATGACAACCAGATAGCGGGGGTGGCAGGGTTGGTTTGAATTTTTTTGTTTCTTTCTTTTTTTAAAACTTTTTTATGACTTTTTAATTTTTTTATTTATTTTTGTACTTTTTACATTTTTATTTATCTTGTCATCTTTTACTTTTGTATTTTTTTAATCTTATTATTTTTTATTTATAATTATTTTCTTATTTTTTTACTATTTATTTAGTTCCAGCATAGCACGGTGTTGGAACTCCTGTGACAGGTGAGAGGGAAATCCTCTCACTGTCTACACGGAGCGGCAGGGTTACTTTTAACCCTGCCGCTCTGCTCACCGCTCTCCATCCTGAAGGAACTCAATGTTCCGGGCGTCGGGAGACTTCAAACCTGTGCCGCCCCTCTGCTCCCTGCCGCCCCAAGGCCGGGCCTCGGTGACCTTGTCGGAACTCCGGCCCTGGCTGCAGCCCAGCCCAGCCCTGCACTGTCAGTATATAGCGGGCAGTCACCCGATATTTTTAGACTTTGGGTCCCTGGAGTAAATTAGTAGATGATCTGACTAACCTCTGTAGCTGTATGCATTGTGAAGTAATTAAACTTCAAAGTTTACAGCAGCAGCTCTGAAATCCTTCTCTGAGGTAGCTCAGCAAATCTTGTTCCCCCCCCTCCTGCAGCCTTCCCATCTCAGGCTTGAATATTGCAGCATCACTGTTGGGAGGAAAAGGTACAGTAAGCTGAGCTGCCTCACAGAATGACATAAGGGTTTTTAATGTTTCTGCTGTAAACTTTGAGGATTAATTGCCCCACAGTAACTGCAACTACAGACGTCAGGCAGGAATTGTTTATAAGCTCATTAACTGCTTGTCAGGATTATGTAAATACTTGGTCAGCAACATAGGCTGCAAAGTGAGATGGAATACTTGCCCCTACCTTTCACTAAAGAGAATCTGTCTAACCTGTTTAACAAACAGCTTGACTGCAGTAATAAGCTAATGCAGTGGTTCTCAACTCATGGGTCGCGACCCAAAAGTGGGTCGCGACACCTTCTGCAGTGGGTCGCGGCGTCCTTCCTGCAAAGAGCGGCCCATGTTCAGGAGGGAGACATAGAGGGGTGATTTGTGCGAGCCAGCCTGTGGGAACTATATATTGAAAATTGCTCCCTCTTATACACCCCCCTGCGCGTGAACTGACCCGGGGAAATCGGGGACTATTTCCTCACTTTCGGGCGGCGGAATAATATGGAGAGGCGGAATAATATTGAGAGGAGAATTAGCTGGTCCCGCCTCTTAGGGGCGGAGCTAAGAGGGCCGTCTCTTAGCCCCGCCCCCTGGTCGCCAAGACGAGGAAGAGGGCCATGGGCCTGAAGGAGAGGGAAGGTAAGTTTGGAGTGGGAGGGGGCGCTGGGAAGAGAGAGAGAGTGTGTGTGTGTGTGTGTTTTGCTGGGACTTGTAGCCCTGCATAGCTGGTGGTAATCTGCATTGCTATATGATGATTATACAGCAATGCAGAATAGCACCATCTATGTAGGACTACAAGTCCCAGCAATGCATTATAGGGTGGGGCTTGGATGCTGGTGGTATTCTGCATACCTTACTTTTATTATAATGTATTGCTGGGACTTGTAGTCCCGCATAGCTGGTGGTATTGTGCATTGCTGTATGAAGATTATGTAGCAATGCAGAATAGCTCCATCTATGTAGGACTACAAGTCCCAGCAATGCATTATATTTTTTAGTAGGGATACACCAGTGTTAATAGTTAGTGTTGCCTTCCCAGAGACCATGGAAGCTGAGAGAAGTAGGCAGGCTGGCAGGGAGAGGTTTGCAGTTTTGTTAATAATGTGTGGTGAACAGATAAAAACAGATCATAATGTCCATGCTGCTAGCTCTTCCCCTGTCAGTGCAGAAGCTGGGAAAGGGGGGGGGAGCATTAGCAGGGGCTCTGCTGCTCATTTTCTATAAGTATAGCCGCCCAGATCACTTGTAGCAGCCTACTTGTGTGGCTGCTACATCACCAATCCCCCCCCCCGCACCACCACCCTCCATAGTTTTCAGGGTCCCCTGGCAAATTCATTCAGGGTGGAGAGAATTTATAAAGTGATAAAAAAATAATAAAAATTTAAAAAAAGAAATTAAAACAAATCCTGCCGCCCTACCATCTGCCTGCAAATAAACACGTGCACACGGGCATGCGTGTGTACTTAAAGGACGATTGTGCCATACAGGTTAGGTATCACTGCGAATGTGAAACTATTTTTGGGTCGCGACTTAATGACCAAGGACAAATGTGGGTCCTGAGGTTACATAGGTTGAGAACCACTGAGCTAATGCATGGGAAAGCCACAGTCTGCATTGCTTCCAGCCACAGTCTGCATCCAGGTGCTTCTATCACAATCCTTCATATTACCAGAAATACTTTTCAATGATTAAGAAATTAGACGCTGCCATACTACTACTATATTTTGCAGCTCCAAAATACATTTGAATATGTGTTTAAGCAAGATCCCATTTTCAAACTAGAAACAGATTAGGTTCTGTTTTTGATATTATGGAACCCAGCAAAATGTTTTCCTTGCGATTCTTGTAGGGAGATGAACTGATCATTAGGGATGCATCGATACAATATTTTCCAGACCACGTACAAGTACCGATAATTTTCCTCAAGTACTTGCCAATAGACATGTGCACCAGCAAAAAAATCGTTCAGTTTAGTTTCGTTTTGAAAAAAAAAATTTGTTTAGTTTAGTTTCGTTTTTCGGGTCCGAAATTAAATTAGTTTCGGCCGAAATTCGTTAGCGGTAGCCCTGCCGAAATTCGTTTATGGAAAAAAAAAAAAAAACTTTACTCTCCCTTGGCTGGACTTGAACCAGCAAACTTCACAATGGCAATCAATTGCAGCTTAGCTTTAATTCGGAATTCGGATGCATCCGAATCTCCGAATTTCCGAAAATTCGTCCAAAACGAATTTCGGAACGAACCGAATCGCACATGTCTACTTGCCAATACCTTTTTTTAGTGTCATGTGAGTTTTTCTAAAACAATACAGACTAATGATTTTAGGACAGGGGTGGAGCGCTAGGGCCCTGGCATTTCTACCACTCCTACTGTAGTATTATAATACCATCAGGTATAGATATATAACTATATAACTGTATATCCCAGAAAAACATTATAGAGCAATGCAGAATGGCACCGACCATAGAGGACTACAAATCCCAACAATACATTATACAGCAATGCAGAATACCACCAGCTAATAATACCACCTGCAGAATAATAGTATATGAATTTGCCACATACTTTGTGCGGTTGCTCTGCTGCTCCGGGGTGCTAGCCTGATGTCTCAGGTAGAGGTCTCAGGAGGGGGAGATGTGGAGGGTCTCAGGAGGGGGAGATGTGGAGGGTCTTTGCAGGGAAGATGTGGAGGGTCTCAGCATGTGGAGACTGTGGCGTAGCGTGGGGGGCAGTTGCCCCCTGGGCGCAGTTATGAAGGGGGTGCCGGCAGCGCCAAATTTTCTAGGAAGTTCGCAGGCGTCCCCCCACCCCAATGCCAGCAACCATTCTTGTCGCCGGCCAGAGATCATCTGTCACAATGTAGAGTGGGGAACAGAGCGGAGAACGTCCATTTTCTGTTCTGCATCGTGTAAAGAGTGAGGGGAGAGCTGCACTTGCAGCCTTCCCCTCAGCTGTCACAGGAGTTCCAGCACAGTGCTGTGCTAGAACTCCCGTATTCAGTAAAGAGAACCTGTCAGCTCCAAATGCTATCACACAGACGCGTGTTAGCTCCTGTGTGATAGCAATAAAGTTAAGTGAAAAAAATAAAAATTAAATTAAAAAAATAAAATAAAAATTGATGAAAATTATAAAATAAATAAAAATTATGTAAAAAATATTAATTAAAATAAAAAGGTTATAAAATAGAGAGCTGCCCAAGACAAACATCAGGAGGATCGCAGGGGGAGAGGTCAGGTGAGCTCTATACCCAATAGTCAGGATGAGAAGTCAAGTGAGCTCTGTACCCCAAACTGGGAAAAGAAGTCAGCAGAGCTCTGTAATCTCTAGCTGGGATGGATGTTCAGGTGAGGTCTATACCTCATAACTGAGATGAGAAGTCAGGTGAGGTCTGTACCCCATAGCTGGCATGGGAGATCAGGTGAGCTCTGTACTCCATAGCTGGGATTGAAGGTCAGGGGAGCTCTGTACCCCATACCTGGGATGGGAGATCAGGTGAGCTCTGTATCACATAGCTGAGATGAGAAGTCAGGTGAGCTCTGTACCCCAAAGCTGGGATTGAAGGTCAGGTCAGTGGCAGATCCAGGGGGGAAGACTAGCAGAAGGGCAATTTTTTGCAGGGGGATGTGGGGACATTTTCATGAATACCTAGGAGGAGCCCATCAATGAAGAGCAGGTGTGGGACATGTGCTACTAGTGTGCCCAAGAACTGGCCCAGAGCTCCCTGGCACTGTGGACCAGGGTACGGTACCCAGCCCCAGTCCTCTATAGATGATGGTGTTCTGCATTGGTGTATAATGTATTGCTGGGATTTGCAGTCCTATATAGATGATGGTATTCTGCATTGGTGTATAATGTATTGCTGAGATTTATAGTCCTCTATAGCAGGTGGTATTATTCTGCATTGCTGTATAATGTATTGTGAGATTTGTAGTCCTCTACAGCTGGTGGTATTATTCAGCATTGCTGTATAATGTATTGCTGGGATTGCTGTAGTCCTTTATACAGTGGCAGAACTACCAGGGTCACAGCAGTTGCAGCTGTGACATGGCCCTAGCATTTCGCCACTTGGGGGGCCCTGGTAACCGTCGACATTGCAGGTTACCGGACCCCCCTTCTATCAGTCAGTGGCCCTTCCATCCTTCAGACTGCATGCATCGTGTGTATCACACTTGAACTATGGTTTGGTTTGTGGGGGTGCTAATAAAAGACCCGCACCCGGGCACCTCGTGACCTTGTTACACCTCTGCGGGTGACAGAAGCACGGTAAGCATGTGCCACGTTGTTCCCCAGAAGGCTGGTGCGAGATCCCCAGCAAGTGCAGGACCTCAGACAGCCCAGTCAATGTGAAAAATAAAGTGCCAGTATCAGTGCCAATATCACGAGTACATGTGAAAATGCCCATTATTGGCACCCATACTGGTTTTGGTGCATCCCTGCTAATCATCCATCGGATCCAAGTTATGGAGGATAACTGAGCAAAGAAAGATTTTTAGTCAGATGTTTTTATTAAAGTTTTTATGAGAAAAACAAATAACAAAGTAGAATAAAATGATATTTAATATGTTTTATATTTAAAAAGGTGAGGTGCGGCATGAATAAACACTGAAAGGATAAATAAAGTTACCTTCCATCAGATAAGGACAGAAAACTTTACAGGTTGTATATATCCTAAAATATTGCAATCATTTAATTCCGTGGAAAAAAAAAAGAAAACACACATATGTTTCCAGCAACCTACTAAGTTAACAATATTTCTAACTTGATTTAATATGTGTAAATTCACCTGTAAATGGGTTTTTAGGATCAAATGTAGAAATTCCAAATTTGTCACTTATACTTATAATTTGTCACTTATTTATCTTAGTGTAGTTTTGAATATTCAGGATGAAAAGAAAGCATCAAAAGAAATGACGTTTCATAAGAGTATGTGCCATTATTACTATAATATTTTACTAAAAGATCCAGGGATATGCATCAGCAACTATTTTTGTCATTCAATTATGAAACCCATGTTGTATAGCAGCTGCCATCAATTATTCTTTGACAGATAGGAAACTGAACCTGACACATCTCAGCTCATAATAAAAACAGTTCTATTCCCATAAGCATGGTTGTAATGTCTTCAGTATGGCTTTAGTATGTGTCTATTCCCAAACCATCAGCACTTTACTGAAAGGAATGATCACATGCGACCATGAATCACTGAAAAAAAAAGACAGATAACAAGAAATTAGAATGTGCTAATTTTCAGAAGAACCTGTATCTCCTTATCAATTTGCTTTTCCTTTATGTCAACATACACCCAGTGGCCAGCTATAAGGTAGACCTTGTTAAAGTGACACTAAACTCAGGAGTTAAATCTTAAAAATGCATTTTAGTCCCCTAACTATTAAGAAAAATCTATATTATTTGTGTATCACTTGGCTTTAGATCCTCAAATAAATTGGTGCTGACACTGTCCTTCCTTCTGGAGGTTGACTACTTATGTTCCTCATGGTCCCTGTGTGTGTTGTAAAGTAGCCACCGCTCCAAGCTCACTCCTGTGGTGGACTACAATCTCACATTTAGTTTACTAATCTGTATTGAGATTGTAGTCCATCACAGTAGCGAACTTGGAGCGGTGGCTACTTTTCAACACACACAGGAACCATGGGGAACAAATGTAGGCTCCCTCCAGAAGGAATGACAGTGTCAGCATGAATTCAGAGATGATTTGAGGATCTACAGCTGAGTGATACACAAATAAGATACATTTTTGTTAATAATCAAGGTACTTAAATGCTGTTTTAAGATTTAACTTCTGAGTTTAGTTCCTTTTAAGAAAATAGTCAAACAACAAAACATATGGCTGAAACTTAATACATGCAGCCATGGTCAAAAAAGTGAATTTGTTGTTCAATTTAAGACCGGAATGAGGAAGATATGTGGTCTAAGTGACTCTGACCATGTAATAATTGTTGGCGTCAGATGTGGTGGTTGCAATATCTCAGAAACTTCAGACCTCCTAGGCATTTGATGCATAACAGTCTCTAGAGTTTAGAGATAATAATGTAAAAAACAAACATCCAGTGAGCAGCAGTTTCATGGACCAAAAAAAACGTAATTTCAGAGGTCAACGGTGCGTGACCAAACCTCTTTTAGGTGACAGAATAATAACTTGAATAACTCTTTACAACTGTATCAAACCATGTATTCTTTCCATGGTGGATAGAGTTATGTGCCATAAAGGGAATTTTCTCATGTAAATTTTCACTCATTTACAATGTTAGCATGAAAAATCTGCAAATAATTTTGTGCATTTCACTGAGATACTGTGCCAAATCCCCGTAGACATTTAAGATTTGCTGCTTGAAAAAAAAAATTACAGAAAGAGCTAGAGCATAAGTCATAACGACATAATAAAAGGTAAACCATGTTTCAGGTAACAAAATGATGCTTAGTAAATTGCTATGGGTTAATAAAACAACTGTCAAGCCAACTATTTTTTATCATGCCAGCTTTGCTGCCAAGAATGACACATTTTAATACAAACATTTAGGAGGGTGGCTATAGAAAGAAATCACTGTCCATTTAGAGAGAAGATTCATACAGAGCACAGTCTATACTGTGCTCGCTGGCATGCAACCTAGGTATGCTCTCTAAGACTCCTTTCAAACGGGTGCTCGTTCGATCCAATCAGCAGGGGATCTGTGCACAGATTCCCTGCTGATCAAAGCAGAATGGAATGGATTTCACTTTTGTGACATCTGTGTCCATTTCAGTTTTTTCCTCCATCTTCTGATAGCAAAAAGAACTGAACTATTACAGACCCATATTAAGTCTATTTGCTGAAAAATATAAGTGTACATGTATCCATTTACATCCAATTACCTTCAATCTGTCACATTTAAGTTGGAAAAAATGGACACAAACCTTTTTTGGGGGGAAATAAATGGACTCAGAGGTAATGAAATGTGAACAGACACATATCCACTGACATCCAGCTGCCCATAATGTTACATTGTTTTCTAATCAGATCCGCCTGAAAAACTGATAAGAGGATCTGATCAGACCGCCCATGTGAAAAAGGTCTTTGTCTCCGCATTAAAGCCTAATGGGTCAGAGTGCCTAAATGTACAAACCCTTAAATCTCAAAAAAAAAAGCATTTAGTCATATCTACTGACAATGTTCTGATATTGCTAAATATGCTGTTCTGTAGACCACTTTTTGATCGATTTCAGCCAAAAGTCAAAAGAATGGTCAAAAAAACTTAAGAGATGAGATCATCGCCCATCACATACAATAAACAGGATTAAAAAGATGGCAGAGGCACTGAATGTTCCTAGAGACACAGTTTGAAGCATAGTTCTTAAGTTTAAAGATAAAGGCACAGTGGTTACACTACCTGGACAGGGCAGAGAAAGGAAGCTATCAACAGCTGCAACCAGATTTCTCAGAAGGCATGTTGAGAAAAACCCTTGAGTGACTGCAAAAGACCTGCAGCAAGACTTGGTAGCAATAGGCAGTAAGATTTCAGTTTGCACACTAAGACGTGAACTAAACGCAGAAGGTTTCCGTGCCGGAACTCCAAGGCCTACACCACTACTGACCCAAAAGTACAAGGCTCCAAAATGCTCAAAATCATATAAATAAGCCACAGACGTTTTGGGATTTTCTTCTGTGGAGCAATGAAACAAAACTGGAACTTTTTGGCCCTATAGCTCAGCGGTATGTCTGGAGGAAGAACAATGAAGCATACCTGCAGCGTGTGGAAGGCAAGATGGATTCATTGAAGTATTAGGAAATCCTAGAAGAAAATGTCATGCTGTCTGTGAGGAAGCTAAACCTTGGGCGTCATTTCATATCCCAACAGGACAATAATCCCAAGCATAGCTCAAATTCTACCAAGGCTTGGTTCCAGAAAAAGTTCTGGAAGATTCTATAGTGGCCATCAAAGTCACCTGACTTGAACCCTATAGAGAATCTCTTGTGGGATTTGAAGAAGGTGGCATGCAAACCCAAGAATCTTAGTGTAGTGGAGGCCATTGCGCAAGAGGAATGGGCTAAGAAGGAAGTTGCATTGCTAAACCCAGAAATAACCTTGTCGTGCAGTTAGGTGATACAGAATGACAATCCTTTGGCATTTATAACTGTAAACATATATGTACTTTGACTATGTATTTAGTTATTTGAACTGAGTTTTCTTTTAAAGCTGAACTCCAGGTTAAGCAAATATTGTTCAAAAATAGGAGTCATGTGTATTCTTACTTGAATCTTGGTGTGTTTTGTTTATTTCTTCCACATCTGTACATTAATTCATTGTAAAACCTTTCCTCTGTTTCGGAGCTTCCTGTGATAAAAACGGTAATTGCTGCTCTCTCTCCTTGTGCAGGGTGACTGGTTTTGGTCTCCACCCCCTTCTGTAATTTTTAAAGGAATCTGGTGCACACAAAGTGGATTTATAATTTATGGCCTTTGATGAATATATTTAAATTAGAGTTTTTTGTGTGCCTGGGATTCAGTTTTAGACCTTGAAATTGATGTTTCCTGGCCTAATTAGGGAAGAAATAACAGTAATGGATCCACTAGTGGGGTATCAAGACTTATCATATGCCAAATTTTATGTTTTATTTTTTACAGTTTGTTTAATTTAGCTTTTTTTGTTGTTGCAGAAACATTCAAATTAGATCCTTGCAGAAGTTTATAACATCTTTTGAAAATAAACAAGACATGCTATTTGATCACAAGTGTTCATACTTTTGTATAAGACTCTATCAACACTCATTACCACAAATACAGTCTAATAAAATAAATATAAATAACTGCATTTTAATCAAAATAATAAATATCCATACCTCCCAACTTTGTAATGGCGATGAGGGTCACCTTTTAGCACACATTATTTAGGCAAAGGACACACCCCTCAATCATAAGTGATATGATGTATTAACGTAAAGGGTTTTTCTCACTACTTTGCCTTTGTGTTAACACCTACAACTAACCGAGGCAATAATCAGTTTGACTATTTAAAACTAAATAATGCAATATGAACAACTTTAGCAGGTAAATAGTGCTTTTATTTATGCAGATATCTACACCAGGACTAAAAGGCACATTTGATGAGGACAGAGGAAGAATCGGATTTGGTTCCAAGAGCGGGACAGTCATTTCAAAGGAGGCAATGTTGGAAGCTATGCTCTTATAAAAGAGTGATACTTTTTAGTATGTCCAGATCCAGAATCTCATTGTCAGCAAGCTGGGACAAGAAATACCTGTGTGCTGATGATGTAAATAGCATTGTCAAAAATGACAACCATACAGAATCTTTCATTTATCTAGCTACATTGAACCAAAATTGTAATTGGTTGTCAAGGATTACCATACTATGCACATCTTTTGCATAGCTTTACAATAGGGTTGTGTTCTTAGAAAATTTAGATAAATCGCTGGCTTAATTAAAATTACATTAACCAGTTGACATCCGCGGTGTTAAACCCCCTTCCCATCCAGGCCATTTTTCAGTATTCAGCGCTGCGGTACTTTGACTGACATTTATCCCCACTCCCCCCTAATGCTGCTTTAAGGACTTACCTTATGTAATGCCTCTTGATCCGATCATCTTCTTCCTGCCACTCATTTTCCATAGTCCCTCCAGCGCTGGTGCTGGTCTCTGATACAGTGCCGACTCCTCATGTCCCAGCGTGCGCTCCCGGGTGAGTCCATTGGGTTTTAGTGTGGCTCTCCTCCTCTCCCCTCCAGTGATCTGGACTGCCCATGCACCTGCCCGCAGTTGGGAGCAGGGGGCTCTGACACAGGTAAGTTAGTTGGTATTTGCCAACTTTTTTCCTTTTTTAATGTTGGGGCATATATCTACTGCTTACTAGCAGTAGATATATGCCAAAAAAGACTTTAATACTACTTTAAAGACACACATAACCTTTGTTTTATATTTTGGTTATTGCCCATAGCTAATTTTGACTCAGAATGTTATGATCTTACAGACACTTTAATACTTATAAACAAAGGTCAAGCTTCTCATTATGTTATCAAATCATTTTTTAAAACATCCAATCTTAACACCTTTATCTTACTTTGTATTTTCAGTTTATGTACTATTTAACTATTATGCATTGTCAAAGAAGTCCAGTAATACCATACTTTTATTGGTTTTATATAACATGGAAGGGTAACCTCTGCCAAGATTTCATTGTTATCTTGGTTCTTTATGAGATTTCCCGAAACTACTGTTCTGATTGAGCAATATGTTTCCTGCTCTACTGCTTTTAGGGCCGGTTCCCACCCAATGTGTTGCTGTGTGGGCTGCGTTATAGGGTTTTTTTCCAGCGCAGCCACAATGCAAGACAATGCAAATTTACTTTGTCCCAGGTGGTTCCAATTTACATTGTGTGCTGAAACAAAGTGCAGCATGCAGTACTTTTTTCAGCGCAGCGCAATGTGGTACAACCGCACTATGCCCATAGAACTTAACCTCTTCCTGACCGATGATGGGATTATACCGTCACAATTGTTCAGGTCATTAACAAACGGCGACAGAATAATCCTGTCATGTGGTACAATGAGCGCTGGTCTATTGAGGGACCAGTGCTCATTGGGATACTGCTGTTGTTTGGTCCCTCTGAGTTTGAGGCAGACCCTCAACCGCAGACTAGGCGGTCACAGCAATATGATCACAGCGATAGCTGATCGCTGTGATAGCAGAGCCATGACAGCCACTAAGCCTGATTGCAGTTCCCTGTGTTGTCAAGCTGCAAGGCGGCCCAGTGTGCTGCACACTTATACAAAGTATCTCTGAGGAGAATATTGTATTCCTCTTAGAGATAATGAGGGGGTTATTCACTAAAGAGCTGAAGGATCCTGCCATAGCTTCGGCTGATCCTTTGGCTCTCTTCAGCCGTCGGAGCCATACGGTACAGTCGAACCAAAAGGCTGCTGTACGGGTTATTCACTATAGCCCTACAGCAGTCAAAGGTGGCCGAACAGCTCAGCTGAGCTGCAGACATATGCTTCGCCTCCACTGAGCCGAAGTAACTGCCAAAGCGGGGCGAACAGCCTGCCGAAAGCCGGCCGTTCACCCCGCAAAAGACAGCAGAGCGGAGCCAGCCGTGATCTCACGGCTGGTTCCGCTCAGTTGTAATGACAGATCAGCGTCCCCAAATGACCTAGGGGCGCTGATCTGTCATTAAACAATAACAACTGGGTGGAGCCGAGTGTGATGTCACAGTCGGCTCCACCCAGTTGTTATTCATTGGCCGGGACCTGTTAGAAGACACTAGCAGGTGCCGGCCAATAGGAAACAGTTGGTAGGAGCTAGCTCCGCCCAATTGTTTTTGTTTTGTTTTTAATACATTTTTATTTTCTTTAAAATATTTAAGTTTTTTTTCTATTTCTATTTTTTAACATTCTTTTCACTTATTTGCTATTCTGCTCGGTCCCTTTGAGAATAGGGGCGAAAGGCAGCTAGTGAGCTACGGCTTAGCCGATCCAGATGTTGGATCGGCTGAGTCAAAGTCCTTCTGCACTTCTGTCTTCTGTACAGACCGAAGGCAGCCGAAGGCAGCTGATGTATGGCTGATTGCAGCCGATCTACGGCTGAAATTAGCTGTACAAGCCAGAAGTGAATAGCCCAACAGCATTCGGCAGCTTTGTGAATAACCCTCTAAGTATCAAAGCCCCTGTTAAAAAAATACCCCTTAGTGCCCCCTAGTGCTAGTACTAAGAGTACTAAACAAAATTTAAAAATAAAAAAAGTTTTTATAATTTTTGGAAATTTAAAAAAAAAGGAAAAAAGTTTAAAAAAAGTAAAACAAAGTCTATAAAAAATATGTTTTTTAATAAAAATATTATAAGAAAATATAGTGCTGAGGAGGCTATTAAAGATAGGAAACCACATTCTATAATTGTTTCAAACTGAAACTGTAATTCACTCCTGACTCACTGACCAAAATAACTCCCGAAATAAATTATAATCCAAGACATATGATATACCCTATAAATTAGGATAAATAAAATAATTATTATGAATTACCGTATTTTGCGCTCCATAAGGCGCACCGGTACATAGGACGCAGGCAGTTTCTGTCACAGTTTCTGTGACAGAAGCTGTGACAGAAGCTGCAGTAAGTGACTGCTGAGACAGGTGGCACTGTGATTACAGCGCCACGGTCTCTGTGATCACACAGAGCAGACGAAGAACGGATGTTCTTCGTCTGCTCTAGGGACTCTATGGTGAGCTCTTATCCCGTGGTTACGGGTCCCCCAAAGGAGCGGGGGACCCGAAAACCACGGCGGGGGGGAGGCTTATACAAGTGATCTGAATAGATTAAACGAGCAGCGGCTTCCATTGTACGTTTAGCTCTGCTTTAGCAGGGCTAAATGTACAAAAAACGAGGGATTTACTCCATAAGACGCACACACATTTTCCCCCAGCCTTTTGGGGGGAAAAAAAAGTACGTCTTATGGAGCGAAAAATACGGTACTTTCTTTTAGCTGCACTATGTATGTACACATTATTATTGCCAAAACTGTGAAAAATGTGGTTGGGGTTTCCATTTTTGTTTTGTTTTTTTTTGTATTTTGTATTAAAAAAGAAGAAGAATTTATATATGCATGTCACATCAAATTAAAGCCCATTTTGTCCTTTAAACAACAGTATATAATATGTGTACGTGCAATGAATGAGTAAGATGGGAATTATGGTTAAACAAACACTGGCAAAATTGGTCCTGTCCCTAGAAGCGGAAAGCAGCACGTCATCAGACAAAAAATACCAAAAGAGGAAATTAATCCACTGGCCTATTTTAAATAGCTGACCCACTGAAAAATTGAAGAAGCTGAGTGGAAAAGGCAACACTCACTAGTTAAAAGGGATTTTTTTTTTCAAGTAAGCTTTGATTGCATTATATTATTGCATTATAATGCTGATGTTATAACAGAATAGTATATGTTAGGGCTTTACAACTTATTGAATCCTTTATTCTATGAATGTATGGCTAGCTTAAATCTTCACTCTGTAAGACATCACACCAGTTCCAAAAGAGGCACAGTCCCTCCAGTTGAGTCCTGCTCTGGCCAGAGCGTCCCACTCAGCTCCTGGCAACAAGTACACTGGCCACAGCATCCCAGGTTGCCAAGAGCTGTTGCGGCTCTTACACATCTCCCCACCTAGCTCTTAGCAACCTGGGACACTCAGAACCGATGGGGGGGAGGCAGACACACTGCATACATTGTGCAGCCATGCGGCCCTGCCTGCTACCCCCCTCACGTCGCCCAAAGAGATGCTTCCTGAGGCAACATTATAGATTAAAAGATGAATGCCAGGGAATGGTGCTTAGCAGCAGCAAGGAGTAAGGCCTTATATAAAGCCTGGGACTAACATAAACTAGTAATGCTAAAGTGTTACCCCCAAAAATGAGCAGTCCTTCTATATGTTGGGCTATTCATATACAGTAGGTCTTTATAAATGCAGTCTCTAATTACTTATTTTATTCTTGGGTGTTAAATACCTGGAAATCCTGGCACTTCCCTTTGGTTCCTGTTTCAAACTGACCATGGCAACCCAGGAAGCAGATCAGTTTGTGTCCCTGAATCACTGCTGGGAGTTACCCAATGCAGTGCATCATGACCTGTATCTTCTGTAGTCAGTTTTCACCACACCCGGCCCTGTCTGTGTTGAATGACAGTGCAGGCTCACTTACGTCTCACAAAGCCACAGGCGAATGTACTTACTTTCTGCATGCAAGTGACACCACATAGTGAAAGCCACTGTCATTCAACAGTATCTCTCACAGTTTTGTAAAAACTGCTTGCCCGTACCTTTGCTTGATGCAACAGGAAATATACTTCCCAGCGGTGTGTAAGTGAGCCCGCAATGTAAACAGAAAGGCCTTCGCTACATAAGAGACACTCCTAGAAACACAAAGTGCACAGCTCACTCCTATAATGCGTTGTTGTAATCCACATTCGGTGCACGGATTACTCTCTTCTGGAGTGATAGGCTCAAAGACGGTAGAACCAGCAGACGATAATCTTCCAAAGAAATTCAAACTTTATTCCACTTGCATCTATACAAAGAACAACCGCTGATGCGTTTCTGCCTAATTCAGTTTTAGTAATAGCTGTCAGCATAAGAGACACACCCCCTCCACCTATGTAAACAGACACGCCCCCACGACATAAGAAAAACTACCCCTCCACATATGTAAAAAGACACCCCCTACTACATAAGAGACACACACACCTCCACCTATGTAAACAGGCACGCCCCTGCTACGTAAGAGACACACCTCCTCCAAATATGTAAAAAGATACCCCCCGCTACATAAGAGACACACACACCCTCCACCTATGTAAACAGACACCCCCGCTACATAAGAGACACACACACCCTCCACCTATGTAAACAGACACACCCTCACTACATAAGAGACACACACCCCTCCACCTATGCAAACAGACAAGCCCATGTTACATAAGAGACACTCACCCCTCCACCTATGCAAACAGACACGCCCCTGCTACATAAGAGGCACACACTCCTCCGCCTATGTAAACTGACACGCCCATGCTACATAAGAGACACATCCCTCCAGCTATGTAAACAGGCACACCCCCCACTATAGTGAAGAGTGGAATGAATGAGGCTATGTGGTCATTTGACCGTCAAAAACAACTTATAAAAATTGTTAGATAACCTGTATTTTTTTTAAAGTTTAATGCATTTAGAGCCATAAAAATGTATTAACCATGTTACAGTGGGCTTTTATTGTTGTGTGTTCACAACTGCTGTACTTTAATTCCTAACACTGCATACACTAATAGTCATCATTAGTAGTTCTCTTTAAAATATACACTCACTTTCAATAGTTTCTCTGCAATGCAATGAACTGAAGGGTTGCTAGTGCTGTTAATCATATATGGTTTAGGAAAAACTGACTACCTATAATGACATCAATTACCTTGTGTGACACTCATTAAGTGTCCTTATAACTATAATTTGTCATTGTAACTGTTACTACCTATCTTGCTTTATCTCCTGTGTAACAATATTTTCCATTATGTATATACAGGTATGGCAAAACGACTATGTGAAATAGGCTTAAAACTAAACTCCAGGTAAATATTCATATATACTAGACATGTAAGCCAGCAAAAAAATTGTTTCGGTTCGTTTTGTTTTGGATTTTTCGTTATTTCACTTTCCGGGATTCGGGTCCAAAAGTCAATTTGTTTCGTTATTCGGACAGATTAGTTAATTTCAGATGAGTTAAACGGTAATTATGAACGAACGTTCATTGCAGAAAAGTGACATTAAATGTTTACTTTTTTTTTTACTTTTGACTGTCCACAGAAACAATAAAAACAAATGTGTGGAGTCCCACCTAAAATCCCTTAATAGACCCTTGATCCAAGCAGCAGCCTGGCAGAGCAGGAAAGGAGGGGATGAGTGTGCGCCCCCCTTCCTGCACCATACCAGGACACATGCCCTCAACATGGGGAGGGACCCCCTGGCAAAGCACCTTGTCCGCATGTTGATGAGGATAAGGGCCTCTTTCCCACAGCCCTGGCCCGGTGGTTGTGGGGGTCTGCGGGCAAGGGAGCTTATATGAATCTGGGTGCCCCATTTCATAAAGGGGGCCCCCAGATCCCACCCTCCCCCTTGTGAATGGGTTGTTACCCTAACTCATTAAATTAACCAGATACATAAAATAAGTCAATAAACATACCACACCGTAAAATAGATCCTTTATTAAAAAAAAGTGTATACTTACTCAGTATTTGAGCTGATTTAGGATGAAATGTCAAATAATAGTCTCTGAGGTCTGTCAAGCCCATACCACTCGCTGACCTGTGTTTGGCCAATTGAAAAGGACAACAAGCTTTTTTTTATTGCACCAGATATCTTTGAGAAGAACTGATGGGGATGGGCAGAGTTCGAAATAGGTATAACAAGTGGGGAAGAATCATTGAACACCGCCAATCTTCCAAACCAGGAAAGCTCGTATTTTAGTCAATTTAGTAAGTTCTGACTGGAGGGTATGGAAAAAGGCAATACAATTATTTAAAAAGAAGCAAGGTGGATTTAGTGAGCTTGACCCCTAGATGGCCCTTGGCCCTACGCCCAAAGAACTACAGGAGCTTCTTTGGGGTGTATTTGCGGCGCGTATCCATCAGGATACAGCCAGGTAGCCCTCAGAAATGCGCGTTTGTCGCACGTTTTTTTTATTGCGAATCACAGTAAAAATGTGCGGCACGAAACGCACGACAAATGCGCATATCCGATACGCCTAGGTGTGAACCCAGCCTTAAGTTGCGAATAGCACCTTGAACCGCTGGTTGGGAAAGAGCCAGATTAGTGAGCATAAAAATGACATTATCTGGAAATAGGGTGAATTTCTGGGGGTCTTTGATAATTCCTTGCTATTTTTCACAAATCATCCCATTAAATATAAGATAAGAAAAGTAAACCAGACTATAAAATATCAAAGAAAGTATTTTCACTTTAAAGTGTATCGCACATCAGAGTATAGCCAAGGCAATTCATCTGTAGGTGACATAAAATCATCTGCAAATGTTTGGCAGACAGAAATGAGTACTTCTCAGTGAAGGTCAAAATACATCTTGATAGAAGAACCTAGCCTCAAAATGATATCCATGATTCAGCAGACAAAGATATGGAGTAAACTTGTGCTGGACCAAGCTGGATAACTAACCAAAACACCTTTCACATATTTTACAGTATGCCAAAGCACTCCATAAATGTCTTGATAATAACAAGCCTGTAATAAATATTGTCCTCTTCTTGACCAGTCCCTTTTAAGCAATCTCCATGATATGGGTAATGTGAGTAAATGCCTCATTAGCAACAAAAACAAAAGGTAGAGGCTTACTCACTTAAGGCTTTGTATATTAAAGGATTTGGGGCCAGGAATTGTGAGGTATTTGATTACATACATACTTGCTAGACATGTGCAATGAGTCTCGTTCCGAATTTAAATTCGTACGAATTTCTGTAAATTTGGACATTCGGATGCATCCGATTTTCCCAACGACAGAAATAACGAATCTGAACAAATGTTTGATAATGAAATTCGGATACATCCGAGTTTCATTCGGAAACAAAACACAGCAAGCGGGAGATCTGTACCACTCTCTGGCTTCTCTGCACTTGTATCTCAAATGATAACAAAGTAACACAATATTGTTACAAAATGTAAATAATGAAAGAAGCTGAGAGATCTTTGTTATTCTGTAACAGGCTTCTGCTTCCATCCCCAATGTAAAGAATCTGACAGCTGTCAGCTGAACTGATCACAAAAATAATAACTTTTAAAAAAGTGTGGGGTTAGAGGGCACCCCATGTAACAAAAAAACAGAGTGTGGTTCCTCAGCAATTCATACCAGACGCTCTAGGTCTGGTAGGAATTTTAAGGGGGAACACCAAAAAGTAAAAAAGTAAATAAAAAATGGGGGGCCCCCTAAAATCCCTTACCAGACCCTTAATCCGGGCAGCAGCCTGGCAGGGCAGGAAAGGGAGGGGATGAGCGAGAGCTGGGCAAGGGTGGGTGGCATCTGGGTTCCCCCTTTTTGAAAGGGGGGACTCAGATGCAGATGAGCCCCCCTGCCCGCAGAACCCCACAACCACCGGGTCACAGTTGTGGAGAGGGGGCCATTGTCGGCCGACGCTGGAATGACTTTGTAGGACATTTTTAAAATGTATTTTAAATAAAGAAATTGTCAAGAAAAACACACTCCCAATGCTGAGGGCATGTGTCCTAGTGTGGTGGAAGGGGCATGCTTTTTTTTGGTGTTGGGGATCCCCTTCAAATTCCTACTAGACGTAAAGGGTCTGGTATTATTGCCGGGGAACCGCACGCTGGTTTGGCTTTTTTTTTTTACATCAGGGGTCTTTCCTGCCAGACCTAAAGGGTGTGGTAAGAATTGGGGGGACCCCATGCTGTTTCTTTTTTTATTATTTGTTTGTGGTGTCAGAAATTAAAAAGAAACAAAGTAAACATGTAATGTCACTTTTCAGCAACAAATTTTAGTTGGTAATGATCCTTTAACTTATCCATAAATAACGAAACATCCGAAAACAAAACAAAACTAAACTAAACAAATTTGTTGCCAGCTTACATGCCTAATACTTGCCATCTAAAGACCCAGTGGGAAAAAGCTATTTCTTTGAAAGCTGTTGCTTATTTGAAGACATGTCTCTTTACTGGAAAGAGGAACACTTTCCTTTCACCATAATCTATCTGGCACAGGTCTCATGTACAGTATTCTGAATCACCACTGGCAAAAAAGATAATAATAATAATAATTAAAATAATAATAATAACTAAAATCAATTAAAATGTGAATGTTTGAAATATGTACCTGGTGTTCTATATTATATACCTGATGTCTAACTACAGCTAACGCTTTCTTTTATAATTTGGGATAGAGATCTGGTATTTATAATTTATATTCACAGTTGAGATCTCAAATTATATCCTGTTTTGCCTGATACCCAACCTTTGGACACAGCATAAAACGAATCTCTCCAACAAAATAACAGTAAGCAATAAAAAAGATTAAAAAAGACAGATATTGAACACTTCACACTTTAATATGAATATTTTGCCCAGAATTGGTCTTTAAAGCCTAATGGAAGTTTTAATATTGTTATGCGCTTAGCCTGCAAACAAATAAAGAAAATGTTAGATTATATTATTTTCATTATCATTATTATTATTGTATTATGTGTCTGTGCTTTACAAGTATGTCAAGCTACCCTGTCCCACCAGCACAGTGGAGATCCGAACCACTGGTCTTACACAAAGCATTGCAGTCTGGGTCTCCAGTGGTCCAGCTCAACCCCTGCACAGTACAAGAGGCGGTCCAGGTCTCCAGTGTGCTGCCAATACAGGGCAGATATAGTTGTGAAGCACAAATACACACTAATAATAAAAAAAATGACATTTACTTGACATGTAGCCTGACAGCGCAACAATGATAAAAACCATGGCTCCATCTGGATTTTAGGTACCGTAGTTTGAATGCTATGCTGGTGTAGTGTAGAAAATATCAGTCAGTCAAGGGTTTTTACAGAATAATTGTAATATCTGCCTTAGTATTGTGCACATTTCAACTGAGGTGCAGTGAAGCAGTCACCCTCAAGCTTCATTTGAATGCAATCACAATGAAACATCGAAATTTAAGCCGTGGCTCAAAGCACCTAAACCTTGGCACCAAAGCCAAGGAGTCAGAAAAGCCATATCCTGGAGGACATAAGGGAGACCACTCCTGGATATAAAATATGATTTAAGGGTTACACTTGAAGCAACAGCTCTACATTCAAGAGGATGATTATTAAGATCAAAGAGGAGAGAGAAAGCAGGAACAAACAGAAAGCAATAGAAGTCCAAAAATGTGTCAAACAGATGAATTAGCAAAGTGAATTGGCTATTAGCAGAGGCTAGTAATGCACTTATGGAATTCTTACCACAAACAAGAAGTCACTCCTCAAGAGGAACTAAAACTTTCATTTTTATTTTGGCGCAAATCAGCAGGGGTACCACAATTTCCAAAAGAGCATTACATGTAGAGATGGTCATCTATATATAGGCTTTGCATGCTTGCCAATTATATTGCAGGAAGGATGTATGGAGAGCTGAGCTGGCATGACAAAAGTGCATGTGTCCACTATTTGCGATGCAACCTTTTATTTTTTTTCTATGCTCTTGATACAAAAATAAGCACATCACTACAGTAACTTCCAAAATCTCTTAAATAAATTACAATAGAAAATAAAAATCACTGCCATCTATATTCCATTCTCTTTTTGGTTATAGGTTCATATAGGTGTTCACAAGCTTCAAAGAATGCGTGTACAACACTTTCTGAATGCCCATTAATGTCAAGAAACAATATACATATTTGGACAGCATTTAATAAGAAACTGGCAAGCGTTTATGCCGTTTTCAATTGTTGATGCCTGTGTGAACATGGTGGTCTTTTAATGAGATAGGTGGCCTGAATAAATAGTAAGGGTTGGGATGGAAAGGGTTCATTTCAAATTGATTGGTAATCACTGTTAAAAGCAGAACGGGTTATAACAGATTCTTTGATATTAACAAAAATACAGTACCGTGCAGAGTGAGCTGATTAAAGACATACATAATTACTGTTTACCGAAACCAATTCACTTCGTGGAACTCACAAGAGAAAGTACAGTAAACAGTACAAAGTGCACCATTGCCTATCCTTCTCCTCAGATGGCATGTCAAAAGGCAACCCTTTCACAATGTATTTGAACTTTATAAACATCAATATTTGAAGATTTGAGTTCAAGGATTTTGTGGTTAACAAAGTATGTTAAAAAATCTAATAAAATGTATGTTTCCTTTGATGCTTTGAAACTTGAATATGTAAATAAAGCTGTACGTGAAAAGAAGAATGTAAACATTTAACTCTCCTGCTGCCTATGCTGCCAAACATCTCTCTGAACAAGAGGAATCGCCGATTTAAAGTCTGTGCAGAAACTGGCACTTCAGGGAGTGTAGATATCCTGCCATCCCCGGCTGTGCTCAGTGGTTCCTCCTGGTAACTGCTACATAACTAAAGGGCACAGACTACAGCTGGATATTTCTCTTGATCAGAGTGGCTTTTGGCAGCATGGTCAGAGTGGCAGGTAAAGATATACATTCTTCTTTACAGGTATCCCTTTTTAAAGCTGAACTCCAGATAGATATAAAATATTCAAATCAATGCAGCTATGTTATCGTTAATAAATCACAAATGTAGTTTTTCCAGTGCAAGTAGTGTAAGTACTTGAATGTGGTTTGTTGTTAGCCTCTTGCAGTCTGCTGTACAGCAAAACTCACACAGGGGGAGGGAGAAGCATCATCAGCTGTTTTGCAGAGCAAAGAGCATGCTGATAGAAAGAAAGGGCATAGTAATTATCATATTGGGAGATGAGCACATTGGCTACCGTTTCTCCCGCCAATGTCCAGTGGCTGGATGGCCAATGGCTGGATGTGGTGAGGAGACCTATAAATAAAAATGCAGCAAAGAAAGGTCAGGCCACCTTCCCTGCCAGGCTGGATTGTGTTCTGTAGAAAAGCTGTCTAAATCTCAGAACTGGATGGATTGAAATTATTTGGTAGTTAAAACAGCTGTAATATATTCATTCCATCTGTGTAATGTAGTTGTTTTCATGGAGTTCAGCTTTAAAATAGTATTAAGCTCTCAATTATTTTATTGCATAATGAATTCAGGTTAAACAAATATGCATTACCCAGCAAAGTATTTCTTAACAATTTTGCCCAAGAACATAGTCATCTTGTTTCCAAACAGCTCAAACTCTCTCAGCTCCACTTCCCTGAACTTCATGTCCAGTACAAGCTCACAAGGGACAGAGTGCAGTTCCCAGCAGCAGTAAAACCTAATAGTAAACAGGGATGAGCAGAGGAGTGGCTTGCCTTGCTGTGTCTGTGGAGAAACACAGAGCTTACTAGCACACACGAGGGTGGCTTAATAGGACTTTGCAAGATAAAGTAGCCACCCTAAAGCATGATATCATAGCCAGCTGATCCTGCAGGAAATTAAAATTTTCAAACAATACGGAGCAGCATTTCATCAGAATTTGGAATAGCTTAAAAATTTTGTTTTCAATTAATCAGATGGCTCATAGATTTGGATTGTCAGAAGCTTTAACACCTTCCTACCCCTATCTTTGTTATTGATGTCCTATGCTGGGGTTATGTTACTAAACTTCTTGAGGGCCACCAACTAACATTGCCACATTTGCAGACATTTCCACATTTTTGGCATAAGCTTCTAGTCATTGACGCCCTCTGGTCAGTGGCATAGCGTGGCATGTCAGCGCCCAGGGCAAGGCAAGTATTGTGCCCACCTAACCCACATGTTATGTGTGTGTGTGGGGGGGGGGGGGGTTTTTTAAACTATTTTTACTGTCAAGGGGCTGTGGAGAAATATTAGGGGTCTAAACAGATCCCTGATATTTCCCTTTTGAAACAGAAAAAGGGATTGAGGACACGGAATCCTCTATTTCTTTTTTCTACAGCCCCAGCATTAAATGAACAAAGGCTTTCTGTTCAATCACAAACTGAGAAGGCATAATACTTTCCCCAGTTATGAATGGACATGAAGCCTCTGTACTGAGTGCTCATGTTCATTCAGAAACTGAGTAAGTGATTACCACGTCCCCAGTCATGAATAAACAGGAAGTGATGCATAGCACTTCTTGTTCATTCATACCTGGGAACATAGTAAGCTTACTGTGTCCTCAGTTATTTACTAACACCCAGTGATCAGTATTGATCACCCAGGTGTTTGCTCTATACATGGAAGGATCAGCAAATATTACACATATTTGCTGACCCTCTGCTCAGCATCCTGAAGCTCCGCCTAGCCCCACACACCTCAGCTCTCCATCCTGACAGCCGCACTTGGCGTCCTGACTCCTTGCGTCACTGCTCTCTCCTCCATGCTAGGTGCCAGTAGCTGGATCGGCTCTGTGTAACCTCTGATCCCCGCTGCCTCTGCCGATACAGGCAGGGGAGAACCGCGGAGATCGGAGGGGACACAGACCACAGCATGCAGCTAGGCTCACAGCAGGAAGAAGAGTGATGCAGAGCAGCTGCAGTTTCCAAGCTGAGCCTTTGCCCCCCTGCTAACCTGATGGGGCCCAGTACCAAAGGGCCGACTGCCCTCAGCGCCCCCAAAAATTTGGCACCAGGGGCAAATACCCCCCATGCTATGACCCTGTCTCTGGTCACACAGGGATTAAAGCACATCCAGTGTATAGCACTGCAAAGGAATAGCAAAGTCTGCATTTGCAATTCACGAATATGTCTGCCCCTTGATTTAACAAGTGCATATTAAAAGTATTCAAAGCTTTAACACACATCTAAAAATGATTGAAAAGATTATAAAACCCCTTCAAATAAGAGTGATTTCAGAAGAAAAGCTTCCTGTTGAAGGATAAACTAAACATGTATATGGCTGGATTTTCTGCAATCCAAGTTGCTTGCATCATTTTAAAAAATGTTTTCTAGTACACAACCACAGTTGACATCAGCAGTTTTGAGAAAAAGGAACCAGAAATAGTTATGCGTATGTATTCTGTTTACACAATTTCCATGGTATCTCGTCAAGACATAATGTATAGGAAAGTGAAACTTACTGATTGCAAAGGTTTCCTCTTTAAAGTCTCTTTTTATTGAAAGTTAAAATGATAATAAAATATGTGACAGAATAGGCGACTAAATTTGGATTCGTAGGTCATGAGAATATTAACATAAGGTTAATTCTGTTACACCACCATCAGTGAATTATAAGGCGAATCTCTGCACATTCATTAGTATTTTCTTACCAAGTTTGGATATGTATCCTATCATTAAAAGTAAAAAATCTAAAAATGTTTTTTTTTAAACCTGACATTTCACATGGACTATTTTAGTATGTTCTTTGGTTTTCTCTTGTATTAAAAATGGACGAATACATCAAGTATAATGTATAACTAGTGCTTACACTAGCGCTAGCACTTTTAATAACTGTTACAGAATCGAAGGGCTTCAGAAATTGTCTATTTTAGGCATATATTGCAATTACCAGATAATCATATTAACATTGTGTCAAGTAGTGAGAGTTGAGGACTTTAAAGAATGGTGCTAGAGTAGATAAAGAGGCTTTATCGTTCTGGGCCATGAACTCATCAGGGCCTGGACTGCTCCTGGCTTCTGGAGCTCAGCAAATGGTCTTCCTTTTCTGTGTCTTGGTTAGGCAGTGGCTACCATCTTGGCTGCATGGTCTGGGGCTTCTGTGCATTGTATGTCTTTGGGAGCCGTGTCATTCCAGCCCCTAAGCCTCTTGGAGGTTTAGGGGCTGGAATGACACCACTATTTTTTACCATCTGGCAGATTAACCTGGTAGAAGAGGCCCTGGTTTCTCATTTGTATCAGAGCTCAGTGTTCAAGCGTCATCCATGTATCTGCATCATGCCATACCCCCTAGGCAGAATGTTTTCCTTTGTTTACTCTTAATGTTTTATCTTTTTTTGGTTTAAATTAGCATTTTTATTCAAAGTAATGAGGGGACTAGAAAATATTGAAGCTTTTCATTTTCATGCAAGATTCCTTTTGCTGCTGCCAATGTAATTATTACATTGAATAACATCCATTCACTAATGTCCTCTGAGTAGCATGGACACGGCAGTGCTCAGGTCTGAGCACTTTTGGTTTCAGAGCTGTCAAACCACGGTTGCTCTTACCGGGGAAGGAGCTGAACAAGCAGAGTCTTTGCTTAACAGTAGGGGGTCTCTTCTTAAAGAGAATCTGTTATCTGCACTATGCTATTACCAGCCTCCTTGTGATAACAATAACTTTAAGTTAAAAAACAAGATAAAACAATGTTTAAAAAATTTTACTTTAATAACATCCAAAAAATTATTAAAAGCCCTCACATAGACGGACAATCAAACGCAAATGTGCATGCCAAAATGACGATTGTGCCGCACATACCAGGTATCCTTGTGTCCAACGGAGTGACAGCAGTAACTCTACAGTAGTGACATTGTGGCTTGCCTGTGGTACCTTTGTAATATCAGTAACCCAACTGATAAAATGTAATCTGACCAACCTTGTTTGAGCTAAGAACTGTACTTGCAACGGGTGGGAGTAGCAACAGAATAACAATTTGCACCATAGTAGGCAAATCCTTAAAGCAGAACTCCAGAATTTTTTTTATTAACCCTTGCAGTGGAGCTACCCCTGCACTGCAAGGGTTAACTCTGGATAGGCAGAGCCAGCTGTCAATCCCGCAGCTGGGTGGATCTCGACAGCAATGTCGGAATCCGTTCCGGCTGCGGCATCTCAGTATACCGCGAGCAGTAGCTCGCAGTATACTGAGCTTTGGGTAACGGGAGGACGCTAGTTTGTGTTCTCCCGTGACCCTTAGGAGAACTATGGGGAAAAGCCCTGACCCCATAGTTCTCCTTTAACTCTTGCAGTGCAGGGGGTAGCCCAACTGCAATGGTTAATTTAAAAAATCCCAGAGTTCTGCTTTAAAAATTGAGAAAGAATACCTGTTAATACAGTATATGCCATAAAATCCATACCTTACAATGATAGATCAATGAAATGCGCAAAAACTAAAATAGCTCACACCCCAAAAATGCAAATACTGCAAATGCACAGACTAGACCATGAACCTTAAAATGTATCTAAACCCCAAAACAACCCAAATATGTTGTTTAAATGTTCCTGTAATGTCAAGAAAAGCTATGTTTTTTAATATGACTTGCTTTTAATTAAATTATACCAGTAAAGTGTATTCATACACATACTGTTACTCTAGGGTTACAATGCTTACTCCCTTGCTGCAGTGTTGTCACGCTTTTCCACCCTTTTCTGCGTTCTCCTGAGGTGAACTACAAGCAGCTGTACCAATGCATAGTGCGTTAACACATTCTGCAGTAGTCACTACAATAAAATCGTAATATTCAGACACAGTTTGAGGGTGCACACATCCACAGGAAGATCTTTGTAGAAGCTACAGGATGTGCAGAGTGCAGGGACAGAAAACATGAACAACATAAGCAGAATATTGTAATTGAAAAAATGCAATCTCATTTTATAGTACTCTACAAACTAAGCATTCTTTTGTTAGGGTCTAGTTCTACTGTAAGTCAGACAGATCTCATAAATATTTAAGTCAGACAGCCAGAGCCGTAGCTAGCTCCTTTCGCGCCTGAGGCAAGAACAGAAAATTGTGATCCCCCAACAGACATGTCTTTTTTAATTTATTTTTTATGATTATTTATTTTTTTACTGTTGGGGGGCTTCAGGGGAAATATTGGGGGTCAAAACAGGCCCCTGACATGTCCCTTTTGAAATAGAAAAAGAGATTGAGGACACAGAGTCCTCTGCCCATACAGGTGAGGTAGAGCAGCGGGGATCCGAGGAGAAGCTGGAGCCTGTGCCGCTCCATTTCTCCCTGCTGAGCCACAGCTGTGTTGGCTGCCTAGCGCCCCTGTTGCCTATGGTGCCCTGTGCTCGCCATGGCAACAGGGGCGAGGGGGTGCAGCTAGGCTGGCCCTGGCTACGCCCCCTCTCAGCTGCGCCTGAGGCAAGTGCCTCACTCACCCAATGGTAGCTACAGCCCTGCAGACAGCTACCAGATCCACATACATAAAAATCTAACCATATATGAAAAAGTGATAACATATGATAATATAACATCTAGCTATAATGTATAACTTACATATTATAGGGATTATTTACAAAACAATGTGACTTGTGTAATATTTATTTTTATATTTAGTCAATTTCCCTTTATCTGTGGCATTTTTCCTTCAGGGTTATGCTCTTAATACATATACTGTAATATATTGTATATCAGTTTAATAAGCATGTACTGTACAAATACAGGAATCAAGAACAGTAGTGGAGATTTTGGAAGAGTCCACTGGTTCCTACCAGAATAGATTGGGTCTGGTAGGTTAATCCCATTATGGAATCTGAGAAGTGGATAGCAACTTGCAAAGGGAAATATAATAAATTCTGTAGTGTATGGGATACGTGGATTCATTATAGCTCTATGGTTCTTTAAAGTGAAAGGGAATGTTTATGGTTTATGGTCTGGAAATATAGAACTGTAATTGGAATGGAGAAGACTCCCCTATATCCATTCCGTTGTAGCCGGTTTTTCAATTTTGTACAGAACAAGAAGGGAGGGTTTTAGTATATTTAATTAGTTCATCATTCAGTCTTCCGTATACCTTTTAAGTAGTATTTGTATATCACTCATGAGAATGTGTTTATGGTTTTTTTTGTCTGTTTTGTTTAGTTTTGTTTGATTATGTTATGATGGTATAATATAACATGTTTAAATAAAGATAATTGCTTTGCTCTTTAAATTCACCAGGCTGATGCTGAGACTGTGGTGACTCCAGGACCACACCTACTTGAAATTCCACTTTTCCAGGCAACTGTCCGACTTTACATACTGTTCCGGTGCCAACTTTGCCACAGGGTAAAATTACCTTTACTCTGCTTCCAATTTTCAGATCCATTGGAGAGTGAGGAACAACCACACGGAAACATCTATGACTCTTTAACCTGTTGATACTGCAATAGAATATATATAAGCTTGATCAGTTTTAGGGCCCTTCTAGCATTACTTTACTTTTTGGTAATCTCTCCAAAAAGTAGTCCAGAGCAGACAATAACCCACCAGCAGCAACTAAAAGACAGACACCCACCCTGGCAATCTTTGCTTGCAGGATTTATTAGCTAATTGTTACATGGGAGATATCCAAACAGTGACTAACCCCACTTCTCAAATTAATTCAGCCCCTCTCACAGGCCAGTTGTGTGCCAAGACTGGTCATCTTCAATTGTGTGTCTTTAAGCCAAGACCGGCAATGGACTAAGAAAACTTATGGAAGGTGCTCCACTTTGGCAGCCACCTTTCTGTCTTTCAGGCCCTACCATAGGTCACTCACCCAATCCTTGGGACTTGACCCTGAAGCTGTTTCTCTCCAGACAGTTGGCCTAGGCTGCAAAGGGCCTCTGGACTTCTTCTCAAACCCCCCTACCAAAGGGAGTAGGCCTGGGAGGCTATGGCAGGATCCCACATGGGCATCCTCTAAAGCAGTGCTTCTTAAAGTGTGAGTTGCGACCCCATATGGGGTCCCGCAAGTGGACAGGGGGGTCGCGATCCGAGTACCCGGCCAGGACCGCCATCAGGGGGGTATGGCCGGTACTTGTGTGAGGGGCCTAGGTGGCCGAGGAGGTCTGGGCACCAAGCTAGATTGTTTTATTTCAGTTTACTGTATAATTTACAGTGTATTGTAGTTTTTAAGGTCGCGGCCCCCCCTGTGCACTTGGTACCTTCCTGAGCACGTGTGCGCAGGAAGGTTTTTTTTAAAAATTGACTGAAGCGGAGAGAGGCACACTGACTGACGCTGTAGACAGACACGGGGGGAGGGGGTTAGAGAGAGAGTGACTGGTGCTGGGGGGGGAAGAAGAGGAGAGAGACAGTGACTTGTGCTGGGGGGGGAGAAGAGGAGAGAGACAGTGACTT
>NW_017306543.1:184009-201165 GCF_000935625.1 Nanorana parkeri
GAGGGGGAGAAGAGGAGAGACACAGTGACCGGTGCTGGGGGTGGAGAGAGAGAGAACACCGACCGACGCTGGGGGGGACACCGACTTACGCTATAGGAGGGGGGAGGCACCGAACGACGTTGGGGTCCCTTAAAAATTTCCTCGGCCAAAAAGGGGTCACGCCTGGAGAAAGTTTAAGAAGGCCTGCTCTAAAGCAAAGCGTTGGTGCCAAAGACAGTTATAGAAAAAGTTCCCAAATATTTATATCCTTCACAAGCAATCTTCACTGCCCATAACCCCTCTAGTGATTGGCCAAGGTGAAATAATATTCATGACCCATAACATTGCTTCTTGCTCTATCTATTCAAGAACACTCCCCAGCAACAGTCAGAAGTAATGGTCTAGGCTTAGGGAAAACCCAACAAATGCAGAAAACAATAACAACTTCTGGCAGAATCCTTCATTTGAAACCAAAAAAACATGTTTTCATTCCAAAAATGTATGGTAAGTGAAAAGAATGTTGAAGTTGCTAATTTGAGTGACTTTTGAGTCCTGTGGCCTAACTGTAAGCTAATGCCCACTGTTGTATGACTGACACAAGAAGCACCTATTGGTTATAGAAATACAGGTTTATCTTGTTTCATACTCAGCACTGCTATAGTGACCACATACTGGTCCTATTGTTAAAATGATTCCACATGAGCCTGGCTAGTAGAAGTAATTTTTTTCACAAAATAAGGCTGCTGTTAATTTAAGGTGTCTGGTTTACCTGCAACAGTGCTTACAAGAGATATTGTATAAGGATTCAGGACCTTCAATATAAAGAAAGCAATGTTTTTCTTTAGAGTTCTAAATTAGTATAAGAATGCATCTAAGGCTCTTTAGCTGCCATGGAATTACTTGTCCCAGGATGCCCTGGTAGCCTAGACAAATCTTGACTAAGGCCCATGTCACACAAGTGATAGCAGCAACAGAATCGCTTCCCTTAGAATTTTTTTTGCAAGAAAAAAATGAACTGCACACAATCAAAGGTCCATATCTCAGAATTTTCCAAGCAATTATTAACAGTCTCCACTTTCTGCAGTGTTTGAAGCTAACAAAATATTCGCCAGCTTCATTAGCTACTCATGATATCCAATGTAGCACCCAATGACCTTGGCACACCAGTGATTAGTATAACTAGTAATATATATATATAGTTTATATATAATCACATATGTCAGATTTTTGTAAACCAGGGAAAGGGTTGAATAAATAGTAAATAGTGAGCCTTTCTGATGCTGTTTATAATTATTGAATTCCAACGCATTCTACTTTAGGTGTATGCCCCTACTTCTGGGGCATACACAAAAAGAGATTTAAAACAGACCAGTGATGTGGCATAAATAAACATGGCGAACAAGCATGATACAGATACATGTAACATACAAATCAGGTCTGAAGATCTAGTTTTATACCCTCTTTAGAGGATGCCTTTGATTTTTAAATGGCATCTTTGAACTCAGTGAGCTAAAGTTGGCTTTAAAAAAGTCATATAAATTGTAATAGCTTATTAATATAAACGATTACCCAGTGTTTGCATTTTCATCAATACAATAACTAGGATCAGTGGAAAATCCAGTCTTTAACTGTGAGCACTAAGATAATAGAATTATCTCCAAAACATTGACCTACATCAGGGGTGCCCACAATTTTTGTGTTAAGATCTACTTTTCAAATAACGAGCTACATGAGATCTACCATAAAAAAACGTCCCTCGCTCTCTCTCTTGGATGTCTCTCTTTGCTCTCTTGGCTGTCTCTCCTTGCTCTCTCCCCTGGCTGTCTCAGCAGGCTCAGGCTAATAGGTAATCATGAATGCACAGCTAAATAAAATATACCGAAATGGAATAAAGGGGCCACCATTCACACCCTTCGTGATCTACCAGCATCAGCTTTGAGAGCTACTGGTAGATCACGATCTACCTAATGGGCACCCCTCACCTACATGTTGTCCTGAAGAAGAGGGTCCTTTGAAGAAGAGGTCCTTTATTGAAAACTGGAATATGAATCGATGATATGGGCAATAAACACTTTATTTTCTTTACTATTTGTAATATCCCCATGCATTTTCATGTCATCCGCTGGATTGGAAGGTTATATGTTAAAAACTTTAAAAGGTAATATGTGTGTAATCGCACATGCAAAACTGTGTTTACTATATTTTCCAAAGCTGATTACAATATGATTGTGAAGAATCTCCTGCAACATATTCTTAAATCTCTCATTTGAAATCTGAAATCTACTTTTCCTACATCAAATTATTAATTTGCATACCTTCTAGGATAGGAAATAGAAACTCTCTCCAAAGTTGAACAGCATGTGAATGATGAAGGCACTTCTAAGCTGATATACCAATCTATTGTTCTTAGGTCCTTACAGGGATGTGTACAAGTGTTCACTGGATCCCCTAAAGGAAACATAAGATTACATCAACATTATCAGTAATGTAGGAGCCATGTCCCATGCAGTAATATTCAGTGAAGTCTTTGAACTTTATGAACACTGATCTAGAGAGAACAATAGAAGCTACCTCTTTTGGCCTCCCTTTCTGAAAATGATAAAATGATATTTGCTTAGTATGCTGATCCTCTGAACTTATTATTTTGTGCTAAGATAAAGACTTTTGACTTGTATCTAGTTTTCTAATCAGCATGCTTCAAGGTCAACGAAAAGATTATTATTACTGTTGGGTTGGCAAACAGTCAAGAAACAAGCTATTTCAGAAGTAGGTCATCAATGCCAGACCCTTTCTTCTATCATGACAGGTTTTTTTTAACGAACTGCTTAGGCCATATCAAGCCCAAGCTGGCCTCATCTGTCTTTAAAGAGTGTCGGCTTTGCTAATATTAATTATTTCTACCAGCTCTTATTATAGGCTCCAGAAGAGTAAGCATTTTACATACACATACCAATCAGTGCAGAAAATTACTATTGACGTTGCTTCAGGGGTATGAGCTGGCAAGCAGATATATATTTGGCATCCTAACATCGGCTGATAGACTGAAGCAATTCAATGTTTTTTTGGGTATCCTGTTTAGCTCTGACCCTCTTTCCCACAACGTATTCTGGAATAAACTGAAACTTACCACTATGAGGTAAAAATTCAGTACATACAATGAAAGTGTATGTATAGGCAAAACATATTTCTTTACTTTTGGATCAAGTAGGGAATGGTTAAAACCCTGTCAGTTTATTTTTACTATTATTATACAGGATTTATATAGTGCCAACAGTTTGTGCAGTGCTTTACAATATAAAGGCAGACATTACACTTACAATACAATTTTAGATAAGATGGTTAGAATGGTCCTTCCCATTAGAGCTTATGATCTAACAGGGAGGGATAAGTGATACAAAAGGTGGTAGCTGTGTGGGGATGATTTGTTTGAGAATGTGGTAATTGAGTTATTAGGAAGAGGTGGAATAGCCTTCCCTGAAAAGATAAGTTTTCAAGGATCACCTAACGGCAGACAGAGAAGGAGATAGCTGTGCAGGTTGGGAGCTCCAGATGAACTTCCAAAGTTCCCTAGCTGTAAATGTCCCATTGCTGAGCTTTCCTTTCATTTCCTGTCCCAGAGACTCAACAGGAAATAAGAGAACATCTTTTAAAAATGAGTGAAATTCCGCTCTTAGTTGTCACTGAAACAGATGTCCCCATTGGAAGATTTTCCCTCACCTCTTGTTCTAGTGACAACTGTACAGGTTTGGACTTCTCATCACTTTCTTTCTCATTGCCAAAGGTCCTCAGGACAAATAGATATGGTAAACCTTTGAAATGTCAACACAGAAAGCATTTAAAATCTGATGGGGGTTCTAATTCTTCCCTACTCTGTTCAAAACTAAAAAAAAAAAAAGTTTGGACTATGCATATACTTTAAGTTGACTAAGTGTATTGGAATATGATCCACTGTGACTCTCTGAGTAAAAGTTAGATTTAGAAGCCTAATTAAATAAAAATGATCAAGTGTTATGGTCAGGGGTGTAACTAGAAATCACAGGGCCCCATAGCAACATGTTATATGGAGCCCTGTGATTTCTAGTCACGTCCCTTGCAGAGCCCTCCTGAGATCCCAAACAGCTCACCTGAGAGTGACTCTGCAGAGCCCACCATATACCCTATGGTGGGCTCTGCAGGGTCTTAGGTGGGCTAGTCACACCCCTGCACACCTCTTACCTATCAGCCCCTATCCGCCTCCACCTCCTGCTCAGAGCCCCGCCTCCTCTTCCATCACCGGGCCCCTGCTCCTCTGACTTCACTGGCCCCGCCTACTCTTCCGTCGCCGGGTACCGCCTCCTTCGCTGCCGACGCTGGGCCCTGCATCCTCCGCAGCTGCTGGCTGTCACTGACACAGCAGCGGCTGTGAGGAGGAACGCACCATTGCAAAGATCAATGACAGGTAGGGAGTGATCTAACAGCGACACGTTCATCCCCACACCCGCCAGTGACAGCCAGCAGCCTAACATGCCATAGCGACCCTGGCGGGGGGATGTCCTGGCCGGGCCCCCCTGTGCCTTGGGCCCCATAGTGGCCACCTGGGTCGCTATGGCGATTGTTACGCCACTGGTTATGGTTAGAGATATATCTGTATTTATTTTCTAAATACATCCTGATGTACATGCACTGAATTAGTTTTGGTGTAATATACAGTAAATACGATGGCTGCTAGTGCAGCCATGCTCATACATTAGTCTAAGTGTATTTACATGTGTATATGGGTGAGAATATGTGATTGAACATAGATGGCCATGCCCCCATTGCTATAACTGGGCTTTCATTGAATGTACATTCAATTTGAAGAGCATAACAGATAATAATATTGATTCCCTCCCCTTATCACTCTCAGTTCACAGACACTGGAGCAGAAAAAAATATTAAGCAGCTGTGCATGGCAACAAATCAGCTTGTTTCTTTCATTTTCAAAGCTTAACTGAACAAACTGAAGAGAGAAGCTGATTGGTTGCTATGGGCAACTTCTCCAGACTCTACTTGCTCCAGTTTTGATAAATTCCTCCCCTTTTGTTTTCATAAAACATTTAATAAATATGTATTGTGGTGATCAGTGGCTAGAGGTAGAAAAGAAGATAATAATGTTGCCGTTTCCAAGCCACTTTTATTAAATACATCACCAGAAACAATTAACATTAATTGTTTTTCAGAAGCCACCTGCTTGGGATTTTTCTGGTTACCCTAAAATGAGCTAGTCTTTAAAGGTTCTGTGTCGATGGCACAATATCACAAATAAAACCATTGCAATATAGAAAGAAAGTGTGACACCTACTGGATTCTAATGAAAATGAAGAAGGAATAGTAAAGTAATGTCAATGTAAAGTGTGTAAGCAGGCCTATTTTTTGTAAATCTGCTTAATTCTTTTTTTTTCTGAAGACATTTTTATTGTAACCTCAAGTACCTTAACTATTAACAAAAATGTATCTTATTTGTGTATCACTCAGGTGTAGGTCTTCAAATCATCTCTGAATTCATATTGACACTGTCCTTCCTTCTGGCGGGAGACTACATTTGTTCCCCATGGTCCCTGTGTGTGTTATAAAGTAGCCACTGCTTCAAGCTCACTCCTGTGATGGACTACAATCTCAATACAAATTAATAAACTAAACATGAGGTTGTAGTCCATCACAGGAACTTCAAAAAGCTTTTGTGTCTGTGTCTCCTTACATCGAGTTATCAGAGGCAAATCCATTTGAAAGAAGAACATCAGTTTAGTCAAGAAAATAATTAGTGACGATGGTTTGGGATAGATCCATTCATGGAGAATCACTTAAATCTGATTAATTCTAATTTTTTTATATGGTATATTTTTCTCTTACATGTCTATACTATGCCAAAGGTTTAGCTCTATTAACTTATGCCCTTATAGTGGACCCTTTTCCCTTTTACTAGAAATATGAAATTATCTTACATTCCTTAGTTAAACAAAACCTTTTTTTTACTTATAACTACTGTTTTCCCAGTTCCGGGTTGAGTGAGCCACTGGTATCCCCGGCCTCACAGATGCATCCTGGGAAGGTTACATCAGCAGTGCCTTCCTGGGAAATCTCATTGATAAATCTCAGGAGAAATTTATTTAATTCCCCCTCAGATTATGTGCACTGTCAGATGTTCTAGGAGGCAGACCAAGAGTTCCAGGAAGTAAAGGAAAATGGATTAACGTGCCCTTAATGAAAATGACCATCATGAGAAGAATGGGGAGGAAAAGAAAAATAAGATATGCAAAAAATAAAAAGCCAGCAATGATCTATAAGTATCTGTTTGTAGATTGACATTACTAAACATCCCTAAAGGTGCCTTTGTTGTCATTTTTAGGATGAGGGTGAAGTTCCTATTTAATCTGTACGATATGTATTCAGGTGAATCATGTGAAAGAAGGTAATAGGGAATACTATCCTATTGTGACAGTTACCATCGTATACACTTAAAAGCTGTTTTCTGCCTTCATAACAAACAAAACAATTGCATTTACAAAGGGATAATGGAAGAAAAGCACAGAGGCAGATACATTATGCAAAGGCATATTATTGTATGATATGGCCTAGGGAAATGTACAACAACGTAAACTAATGAGACTGGTCAGATGATTTCATTTAGGGCAGAATAGAAGATGTCTTTGTAACAAAACCATAATAATTGAACAAAATGTTTCACCGGGGTAATTTGAGCACTTATATTTTGCTGTTCTATAATTTAAACATCATTACCATTTGCAACAAAGTAAATATCTAAAGGTTACTTGTTCAAATAAATGTTTCTGTTTCTATTGCGTTATGGACATTGGGACATACGTATGAACCTACAATGTGGCAAAACTGGTCAATGGTCAGCAGACACTTTAGATGTACTGACTATAAACACTCCAGTACACCAGCCTGGCCTAAAGGTCATGTGATCATTTTGAGAACAGCTTACTGCGGGTGAGCAAAGAATGAATCAGAGCCCACTATGTCACAGGGACAGGAAATAAGGGAAACAGACAGAATTTTTTTGTAAAAACAACCTTTTTTTATTAAAGCAGGAGAAGGCTTGAGCTTTTTATTGCTGTCTGCGTCCCTGCTGGATTTTACTTTCTCATCCTGTCAGGGTGACAACATTGCCCCAGGACAATAAGTGAGGGGAATTCTCCCTAGCAAGTCCTCAGATAGCAAAAAATATTTCAATACTCTATCAAAATAATAAAAGATATAAACGCAAAACTAAAATTTTAAAGCTGAACTTTGAGTAAAATTAAAAAATGACCATAGCAGTGCCCCTCCCCTGAACTGTGAGTAAAATTAAAAAATGACCATAGCAGTGCCCCACCCCACCCATGCAAGGGCTAAATGCTTGGGGAACTGAAAAAGCAGTTATACGTACATCATCCCTCATTACAAGCCATCCGCCACTTTTCTCCACTCCGCAATGCAGTTTACCAGTCCTAAGATAAGGTGCCTGCATTCATTTTGATTTCAGGCCAGTATGTTTATATTTGCACCTGGTAATCCTGTGGAAAACACATGTCCCTGGCTGGTTACACTCTCTCCTCTGCTCTATCTATGGAGGAAGTCTGCCTGGTTGTCCCTCAGATTGGACTACAAACATGCCTGCCTTTGTTCATCTCTATTGAGCTTGCAAAGTTCCTCCCAGGTGTTCCTTCCTATGAAACAGCTTCCCTCTTCTCTGGCAGGACAGCTGTATACCCGACACTAGGCCTCCATTCCTGACCACCTGCAGGCCTTTTCCTGGGCTACGGGCCTGGCCAGATTGCGCAGAACAACACTCACCCTCCCCCAGGCAGAAGAGATACGGTTGTCGCAAGGTCAGCCCTGAATATGTATGTCCTCACCCAGCATGCACCACTGGCAATGAACCTCCTAATTGGCCACGGAGACACATACTGTATATTCAGAACACAGAATTAATGGATGTTCTGCTCCATTGCAAGGTCATACCCAGCAGCAGGCACAAACAAACAATAACACTGGGCATAGGGGAAACCAAATGAGCACAGAACTATGGATAAGCTTAGACTGGCTACAGTCCAACAGAAATAAATTAAAGGAGCCAACCCTCTTAAGGCAAGATGGCTACATAAACAAGAAAGTTAACATTGTTTTTGCTTCTAGTTTATCCCACAGGAAGTGAAAGGGCACTGCATTTCTGGTCAAATCAATTAGTATTTTCTGTAATTACTAAAAAAATTCTTAACCTGAAAAAAAAGAAAACTCATGCAGCCACCATATCTAAGGACTCAAAAGCTGCAATATATTACATTTTTGTTATTGGATTTCGTTTTTAATTTGTTGAAATTCCAACAACCAATCATCAATATTTTCCTTTACTATATGAGAAAACATTCTTGTCTCTGTCATTCCTTGACATGTAGCCAATTATTCACATACTCAGTTTTTATATGAACTTTTACAAGGATTCTCTATGTAGGTACAACTCATGATACAGTATTATAGCTGCTACAAAGGAAAAGTGTGCTGTTGCTCAGAGTAAAAAGATGATAGTTTATCTGTCCAGCTCGCCAACCAAATATATACCTCCTTCTTACTTGCACACATTTCCATAGATAACATCTTCCTATTACACACTGTTACCACATTGTCTGATTTTTGTACTATGTCCTGAAGTGAGACCTGAAGAGCAAGCAATAACATTGGAAATATTAATGATCTTACCTAACCGTCTTCGCAGTCCTTCACCACCATTTATACCTGCTTCTATGAGCCCATCAGTATCATCAAATGATGGATGCTCTGGATTCTCACATTGTGTATTCTCTTGCAGGATGCATCTTTCCTGCTGTGAAGCAGACACACAATTATATCTCATTTTTGAAGCAGGCAATACATAAGTGCTAAAATAGAATTGACTGTAAATTAACTATTAATTGATCATTTATTAAAATTACCAACTTTTGCATTAATAATGAAAGATTAACCTAACATTTTAGAAATGTGGATGCCTGAACCATTTATATGTATTAAACAAATAGAATATTGTTCACACTTGGTGATCCAACGATAAAAAAAAACAATTTTCAACCTTGGAAAAAGAGCAAACTTTCCAACAGTTTCTACTACAGTTGTAAAGCCCAAATGAAGTTACAGAAATGGATATTTGGCCAGTTAGACATTGAGCTAACCACCTCTGTTTTCAAAGTCTTGCCTCAATTTTCCTATTACAGGGCTGGCACAGTGTGACCACATTGCCCAGTGGAGAACAAAAAAGGAATTTCACATGAAGGATTTTGTGTTTAGATATACCAGAGGGATATTAAGAACCACTGGGTGATATACTACATTGGCAAAAACACAAAAATAACATCTATTTTTAGATGCATTTCGCTTTTATATAAAATTGCTAGTCAAATAAAGGTACTTTTGGCTAACCCAATGGTGACAATGGTCAACCGGAGGGAGATGGTGAATATATCCAACAGAGACCAAGGGTTCTAATCCTTCCCTACTTTATCCAAAACAAAAAAAGTGTTTTGGCTATACCTACACTTTAATCTGCAAATGAGAAAAAAAAATCTTGGAAGTGCAGAGCAGGAGAGGTGTTAATTAGGGCTAGGAATCAGGGGGTAAAAAGAAAAAAAAACTTTTAAAGTATACTTGTTAAAGGAGAACTATGGGTTTAAGGCTTTTCCCCATAGTTCTCCTTAGGGTAACGGGAGGACACAAACTAGCGTCCTCCCGTCACCCTAGGCTCAGTATACCGCGAGCTGTAGCTCGCGGTATACTGAGACGCCGCAGCTGAAGCGGATCCCGAAAATTATGTCTGGATCCGCCAAGCTTCGTGACTGACAGCTGGCTCTGCCTATCTAGAGGCAGAGCCAGCTTTACCTGCCCCCTCCCCCGTCCGTTCTGACTTTCAGCGCTGGCGGATCGGAGCGTGACAGGATCGAGAGGTGAGCGAACGCCAGTATGTGTTCGCTCACCTCCCGATCTACTGAGCAGACCTGTGACAGTTTCATTGTCACAGGTCGGCTAGAACAATGAGGTGAGTGAAAAGCACTCACCTCATAGTTCTCCTTTAAATGAAAAATGAGGGGCAATTATGTAAGTAAATGTCTTCACAATTTGTAGCACAGTAATGCAATGTTCTTAGGTTCCTAACAGTTTACCTGTTCCTTCAGTGCTTGCTGCTCTACAAGAAGCTCTTGGTATCTGGTTCTCCATAGTTCTTTTTCCCCTGATAAATCAGATTCCAGCTTTCCAACTTTTTCCTCAAAAGTATATAGCCTACTTATAGAGGTGCTGCTAATATCCTGCATTCGTTTAATTTCCTTCCTTAGTTCTTCTCCATCTATAAGAATTCATGAAAAATGGTCAATAAATATACACATTTAAAAAAATTCCTATCTCTAAATCCTAAAACCGGACCCATCTAAATTATTCCAGTTTTATCCTGACAGTGCCCATTTTTTACAAAGCTGATTTGATCTCACAAACACTCAAAGCAAACATGCCTCTATCACTGTGGGTTTTGCAGCCAAAAACACTTGTTTGCTATATGTTTTCATGGTACAAATACTATATGTCCACTGAATATGTTAGTTATTTATTGTCATATAGGGAGAAAACTTCAACCCTGTATATAAGCAGAGGTGAAAATACTTGAAAAAAAAAGAACTTTGTCCAAATATTAATGATGAACTGACCTAGGTGTAAGATGATGATGTTAGTAGTGTAATTTTGCCTGTACTAAAGAACATTTAAGGAGGTAATGCATTTACCATATAAATACATTTAAAAAAATCTTCTACAAAAATTAGACTTGTAGTCTGCCCAATTTCTCAGCATTTTTATGTCTGATATTTATTATCAAGGATGTAGACTAATCCTTAAAAATTCAGATTGTTAGGTGTCACAGTCGTATTTTATGTATTTTTCTATTTTTCATTGTAAAGATTTTCAGATATCTTTGGGCACGAAAAACTATTTCTTGCTGATAACTGGTAAACAAATAACAAACCAAGAATGACAGATCAAGCATGGCTAATAAGAAAGAGCAAAACATTAAAGAGACACTAAACTAATCTTAAAAATGCATCCAAGTACATTAACTATTAACATAAATGTATCCGAATGTATCCAATTTTTTTACCATGAAAATGTTGGATGCATCCAAATTTCTTTCCAAATGTTATTCAGAATTATCTTTTGTTCTTAGACATCAAAGTAAAAAAAAGAAAAAAAGTGTGGAGTTCTTTCCAAATTCATACCAGACCCTTTAGGTCTTGAGGGTTCCCCTCAAAAGTCATACAAGACCCTTTAGGTCTGGTAGGAATTTTAGGGTGAACCCCAAAAGCAAAAAAAAAAAGGGAGGGGTCCCCCTGAAACTCCTATCAGACCCTTAATCCGAGCAGCAGGCTGGCAGAGCAGGAAAGTGCAGGGGGATGAGAGTGTGCACCCTTTCCTGTACCATACCAGACCACATGCCCTGGACATGGGGAGGGTACTTTGCCGAGGGGACCCCCTTGGAAAAGCACCTTGTCCTCTAAGGGATTAGGAGAAGGTCCTCTTCCCCACAACCCTGGCATGAATTGAACACAGCACTTTTTTAATATTGTTTCTGCGGACCGTTAAAAAAAATGCCTTTTTTTTTCTAATGTCACTTTGCTGCAACGAAAATTAGTTTGCAAATACCACTGCAACTGAAATTAGCGAAAATTTCGGATTTGTTCAAAACCAAAAACCTAATTGATTTTCGGACCTGAATCCCAAAAAATTAAATAACAAAAAATATGAAATGAAACAATTTTTTGCTGGCTTATATGTTTATTCACCACATCTTGGATCTGAAGGCTCTCAACACCTTTCGGTGTATCCTAAAATTGGAATTGTCCCATTCAATCATTGCATTACTGCAATAAAGGGAAATTCTGAGCATCAATAGACATCAATGATGTGTACATACATGTCCCCATCTTCCCTCCTCATTACGCTTCATGGTGGGCAGAAGGCACCTGCAATTTGTGGCTCTTCCCTTTGGACTGTCCTTGGCCCTCCAGGTTTTTACAAAGGTACTGGCCCAAGTTTTTGCACTGCTGCACTTTCAGGTAATCCACATTGTGGGCGTGCAGACCAGACCCTCTCCATCAATGTCCAATGAATGCTCCAGCCACTTCAGAACTTTTGGTGGATTCAAGCCATTCATGGATTACTTTGGCCTAATTAGGCCCAGGCGTTTCTTCCCTGGGAAAAGGTTTTGACCCTTCATTTTCAGGTTCGGACCTTTTTCTCCGAAAGCTAGTGTTGATGGGAAGCCAGTGAGGGAATACATGCTTCCAATCAACATCCTGGAGCTGAAGGCAATTTACCTGTCCCTCCAGCAGTGTACAAGCTGACTTTGGACAGAGATTCAGTCAAACCACCACTATCATCAGGGTGGTACCAGAAGTTGAACAGGCCAAAGGAAAGCAAACTTAATTCCAGTCTGGGTTGAAAGACACATTCTGGCTTTGTCCGCAGTCCACATTCCCTGAATAGACAATTGGTAGACAGATATTCTCTAGAAGTCTAGAAATTAATCATGCAAGTGTGGCTCCATTTCTTAGGGGGGTTATTCACTAAGCTGCCGAAGGCAGCCGAGTGAATTACTGAGCTGAAGTGAAGTGAGCCGAACTATGTTCGACTATTCACTTCAGCCCTGTATGGCTGTTTAAAGGTAAAAAGTAAATAAACACACCACACTTTCAGAAAAAAATCCTTTCATTGAAAAAAACAAAACAAAGTTTTTTTTTAACAAAGTCCTTTGTAAAAAAATTAAAAATACCAAAAATGATTGTTGAATTGATAAAATTTTAAAGTCTGGTGTGTTTATTTACTTTTTACTTTTAACCCTTAAGTGAATGAGTAGGGGTACAAGTACCCCTTACTCATTCAGCAGCATCTGGGTGCTCACTTTATGACAGGGGGTACCCCGATGCAAATAAGCCCCCCTGCCCGCAGACCCCCACAACTAACGGGTCAGGGCTTGTGGGGAAGAGGCCCTTGTCCCCATCGGCATGGGGACAAGATGCTTTTCCAGGGAGGACTCTGGAAACGCACCCTCCTAATGTCGAGGGCATGTGACCTGATATGGTGCAGGGAGGTGGCACAGCTAAAGGGTATAGATCGGGAGGGGGACCGCATGCTGTTTTTTTTTTACATTTGTGGGGAGAACAGTCTGCTTCGGCAGACCATTCTCCCCGCTCTGGCTGTGACTTCAGCTCAGTCGAGCTGAAACATATGAGTTTGGCTCAGCTGAACTGTTTAGCTGCTGTCCAGGCTATTGTGAATGGCTCATACAGCAGCCCTTTGGTTCGGCTAAAATGGAGGGCTCCGGCAGCCGAAGTGGGCTGAAGGATTAGCCGAAGCTATGTGAATAACCCTCTAAGTCTGCAAAGCACTGTCCGCTGACCTCAGAATTACCTATAATTTTGCCAATAGTGAGTTTCAAAAAATGTATGCGAAAGACCTCAAAAAAATAGTATAATACCTCATTACCTCTTGAGAAAAATGCAGTAAAAAGCGCCATGTGATTTTGCACCAAAAGAATGGATTCTGCAAAGACAATGAAAGAAAGAGAAGAAAAAAGGTATGAAGAAAAAAGCATGCAAGGGGGTAGCTGGGATGAACATGTAGATTTTTAATAGTTGAAATGGTAAATTATAAGGCTTGACAACTATTATAAAGAATGATCTGTATTATTTGTTTATCATCTCCCCCAGACATCTACCTGGATACTAGACTATTCCTGTCTTCCACTTATCTTAAACTCTGCCAATTGTTATTATTGGGGCAGTTATAGCTGCTGCAACCTAGACACTGCCATATAGCATATTAAAACCCACAATGCAAGGGGGTGATAAAGGAGGACTGAGCTGGGGAGCAAGGGAACATTTGCCTCCTGGGCCAGTAATAATAAGATATGTTGGAATGGTGGCCCTGAGATACTTCACCATTCATACATTGATCAGGGCAGCACCCAGTCAGTGAGACATTCTGGGCATTAAAAGAGATCTCTGCTCCTTATTCGGACTTGCCATGATTGCTTTTGGCAGAGGCAAGTCTTCCATCACCAGCTTCATGTGGCTGAATGCCAAGGAAGCTGATGTTAGAAAATGTGAAAGGGTGTGTCACAATAAATCATACCCTATTATCCTTGATAAGGGTCTGATATGAATTTGAAGTGAGACTTTAGGGAGAAAAGGAAACAAAAAAATAATATGAAGTGGGTTTCTCCCCCTATAAAAAAAACTATAACAGACCTTTACCCTACATGAGGGTCTGGTATGGATTTTTAGGGAGACCCCACACAATAAAACAAACAAAGAAATGACATGGTGTCCCGCACTTCAAAAATTATACCAGACCCTTATCCTTTACTGGTACTTTACCAGGGGGGCCCTCCCTCTGGGTAAGAGCAGGGACGGATTTACTCTCTCTGCTTCCCCAATGCCAGGTTCCTCAATGCACCCTTCTGTATGCAGGCTGCATACAAGTGATCTCGGCGACATCGCTGAGATCACTGCTGCCCCTCTACTCCCTGCTGCCCGAGGCCAGGCCTCAGGTTGGCCTTGAAGGAAATCTGGCCCTGGGCAAGGGTTAGGGATGAGTAGAGTAATTTGACTGCAAAATTACTTATTTTGCCTTTGCCAAAATGTGCCTTAAATTACATTACTGACATGTTAAAAAAAAGTAAAAGTTAATTTAATTTTGCTAATAAAAAATATAGCAGCCTCTGTAATACTCAGGAACCATTTAAAGCCCACTGCAGTCTTAAGAACCACAAAAGCCACCTAACTTTTGTCTTCCCCACCACCTGACTTTGTGTTGCTGACCCCACTGATTTCTGATTTCCAATCCTTAGCTGCCTTGCCAGATTTCTGCTCCATCTGACTATGCTTTCTCTTTTCCTTTCTCATGCTCTGGTTCTGATTTTCTAGCTCTTGTCCTCTGTTGTCCTTTTGTCTAATCCTTTTGAACTTCTTTGTTGTCATGGCTACTCATTTAGCTTCCGCAATCTAGTTTATAAGTCATAGGGGCACATGAGTACTAGTGCATGCATATAAAGGGTGCTAAATATAAAGAGTGCTGTAGAGCAGTTACTCTTAGCCTAGACCCTTACAATCCACACATATGCTGGGTAGTGCAATGCTCATCAAAAAATATTTTTGATATGAACTACACCATATACAGTACTGCTCTAGTCAGTACACATACAAAGATCACACTGCATTTGTCCCCTCATGTATACAGAGCTTATGCACAGCTTATCCATCCGTGCATAACATAAAGCTTTCTTGGTAACACGTTGCAAGAAAGTTGCATCAAAATGTTGCTTTATTCAATGTGGAGTGAAAAGTTAGATACCAATATCAAATGAAAATCATAGGAAAAGTTAGGAAAGTATATTAATACAGTTGAAGGACATCTATGGCTGAGTCATTCAAGTCTCTTTAAAATATTTGTTTTTATCTGCTACACACACACACACACACACACACACACACACACACAGGGGGTGATTTACTAACATAAACACACACACACCACGTGTGTGTGATTTTCACACAGCAAAACGTATTTATCAACCAAAAAGTCTCTAAAAGCATATTTCCACTAATGCCATATATGGAAAAATCATGCACATGATGCATATATAATGCTGCTTCACAGTTTAGACAAAAATGGTTAGCTCATGCATTTACATTCCTGCATTCATCAACGCAAGCAACATAACATAGAGCTAATTTACACCACATTACCTTGCAATTCATTGCAGGGCTTTGCACAACACACCTGCAAAGCACGCTTTCACTATAGATTCCTCACAGACGGAGTGCATTTGGTATGACTCCACCTGTGACAGGAGCCGGCGCTATAGATTAAACATCGGCTTATGTGGCTCTGCTCCCTCCGCTGCTGCCTCGCTTCCTCTAGGTCTTATTTTCAGGGAAACAGGGTAGTTACCAAGTGAAGCTAACTTCAGTTTATGGGAAACTGCTTTAATCTTAAAGTAGAATGCCATTTTAAAAAAATCCCGTTTTTGGAGTGGAGTAGAGAAGAATTTGGAACGTTTCTCATGTTTATTGCTCTCCTTATTTCACTTTTTTTCTGGTGGCTATATGCTAAAGTTTTTAAGGGAACGGGAGTAGAAAGAAAACCTCTCTGTTCCAATATTAACAGTTAAAGGTGCAGTTACCCCTGATTTGGGTAGTTTTCCTCTCATTTACTGTTAAGTCTCTGGGGCAGGAACATTGACATAAAACCACAGGAACGTTCAAATTCTTCCCCACTCTAACCAAATTAGTGAATAAAAATCTGAACTTTTACTATAAACTAGATCTAAATGCTAACTGGATAACATTTACAGTTCTAAAGCAACTGCCATGTTGATTTTTATTTTTTTTAGAAAAGCTTTTATATTGTTCCACCCTATTTACATCTCAGTGCTGCTGTTCTCCATCAGTTTCTTTCAGGAACTTCCTGTCTGTCCTGTTAATGGTGGGATATGACTGCACGATTATTTTAATTAAATCTATAGCTTTAAAAAGATTGAAAATGACTTTTGAAATTACATTAACATGTTATGGTTATATGCGATTTTAGAAATCAGGCTTACATCTGCTTTAAGCATGGCCTGAATGTATAGGGCAATGCAACTGAATGAATGCCTAAAGAAACGTTATTTCCCCAGATGGAAAGGTATTAAAATATTTTAATATGAAATAGGCTCATATGAAAACAGAGCAAGCTAAACCAAGCCTCCGTTTGCTGTATACTATTAATACCTATATATAGTATAATCTTATCTGTTTTAAAACATTTGTAAAGGTTTTAATGATTACCTGTCAGGCCCACAAAAGATAACATTCTTAAAGTTGAGGTCATTAATATTTATTTAGTCTGAGTAATGAATACCATGCTCAGAGAAGATACACAAAGTAAAGTATAGCATATTACTGAAACTAACCCATGCCATGCTACAGAAGCTGAGGATCTTGCAAAAAGCCTTGCTTAGTATGGACAGGAGCTGGAGGATGCCCATCTTTATGGGTGATCAGTTCGTCATAACATGCGATCATCCAGGCCAGCAGGACCAACAGGAGCTCTTCATGTTAGTTCTAAAAAATATGACAAAT
>NW_017306543.1:201531-250759 GCF_000935625.1 Nanorana parkeri
TGCGATTTTTGCGGGCGCACGCAATTTTAAGGCTTGACATGTTTGGTGTCTATTTACCCGACGTGACCCTGACTTTTATGTTTTACTAAAAATATGGGTAAGAATAAATGTTTTATAACATAAGGTAGGGAAACGTTTTTGTTTTTTTTTACATTTATGGTACTTTTTTAATTATATAGTTTAAAAAAATACCCCCCGTGGTGATTATATACCTCCAAAAGAAAGCTCTATCTGTCCCCAAACTTTTTTAACATAAATTGCAAGGCTATAGTCCGGTCATGCTGACTGGTGAGACACTATCAAATTGTTCAAGCCCTGACTATATGTATATATATATATATATACATACAGTATATAGTCTAGAACCCTACTCTACAGATTTTCCAACTTTAAAGCAGAAGAGAGAGATACGAATGGTTGGAGAATTTTGCCAGCTGCAGTTGTATTGTAGACAGCAGTATAGTGAAATGCCAAATCTGGAATTATTGTGTAGTGGCTCTGAAAAAAATGGAGGTGTCTTGATTATTATCAGTTTTGCAATCCTGAATTATTAGCTGGTGATATTGTGATTCACACTTTATGAGCAGTTTTACTGTACATGACAAGTGAGAAAACTATTCCCTGTCATTGTACGGAAACACTTGTAACGCTTAAGTGTGGACCTGTTGAATCAGAACATAAAGAGCTTGGTTAAATATGAAATAACTCCACAATAAGTACAAGAATGATTGCATTGCCAAACTAGTTTTACTAAACATACATTTGGAGCTGCATAAATCACAATACATAAGGACTAACACATACCTGTGTATGCTTGTACACTGGTCTTCCCTGGGGTTATGTGCTAACACATGCACTATAGCAGTGTTGCTTTAACACTTAGAGCAGCCCCTAATGCTTCCCAAGCTGCCACTAAACAAATCCTTTGTAAGGAAATGTGTTTTTACCAGTCTTTTGCGTAAGCTGATTAAAAGAGGTAGTACCAAGCACTGCAGGATTGTACTAAGAGTTTTCTATATGCTTTATGTTCTGGTTAAGCTTACAACCATTTACAGCATAACCACTCCACATGACAGAGCTGAAGTTTGCTTTTACCATAACCATCTAGAAAATAAGTGGTGGGAAGCACATTCTAAAACATCTTACTTTAGTTATCAGAATATTTTACAGCTCCATTTGAACGTTAAACTTGCATAGTAGGACTGGTACTCTCTCATTACAGAAAATATCTGTCCTATTTGAGCTACATACAGAAATTCATACAGGTATACAATGAGGTTACGTTCCGATAAAACCCATCGTAATGCGATCGCATCGCAAACCGAGGAGTTTTATTTACATGAGATATTCAACACTTTATTATAACATAGTTTTATTTACATTAGATTTTTATTTACATGAGATATTCAACACTTTATTATAAAATGCAATAAACATATATACGTATATAGATACGTCTGGCGGCTGACAGAACGAACACCGGGCGGAGGAGAGCTGAGATTGATGGTAAAGTGTGTGTCGGTAAAGACGCCGCATAAGCTTGTTCCATTAGACAAAACGTGTGGGGCTGTCTGTACAGCCAAACGTTTGCAGTGAAAGGGGGATGTGTTGGTAACAATACAAACCCCAGAAAAACACTATTTAAACCACCGAACACTGGAAGGCTCGATCACCTTTATTGAAGCGGAGCCAAATTATCACAGATACTTTTTTATTTCATATATACGTTTATTGCACAGAGTCAATATTACCACAGAGATTTTTATTCACATATATGTTTATTGCACAGACATATATAACTTATTAGAATTAATAACATTGTGTTTCACACGTCACCTGTTAAAAACAGCATTGATTGCACTATAGTGACACAGTTGCATGTTAGAAACAGTTTATGTTTACACTTGTAATTAGCGCTGTATATTTAATTGAGATATCTATAGACCCATTGGTTTACAGTACAGCAGCTTTTAATCAACAATTATCGATACTGTATAGATCACTTTATATTTTATATTAGTACACATTATAGTTGCCACAGAAGATTTAGGATTCACGGTATATAATTTGCCGTCACCTAGTTGGATTACTATTTATCTATCCATGGTTTAAATTTTATTGGTATATGTTCATATGTTAATAATTGAACTCCTAGCGCTGCTCATCCAGTTAAAATAATGTTTACATCAAATAACATTGAGAGCTTCTGGAAAGAAGCATTATGCTCAATTTGATGCCATGTGACTATAATTTGTATCCACTTTAGTACCAGCATGTTAAACCCCCTTCATTACCAGGCCAGTTTTCAGTGCTGTGATAGTTTTACAGAGAATTACTCTGTCTTTTTATGGTATTTAAAAGAGAACTAAAGCCAAACATTTATTTGGCTATAGTTCTCTTTTGGATCACAGAAGTACATTTACAAAGCTACTCCTGTGACCCAAAGTCAGCAGATAGTGGACTATTGATAGTGGACACAAGTCCATAGAGTTCAACCTATAGATCCTTGACAATATTGTTGGGATCCACCCTGATGCCTGATTGACAGTTTGCTCTGCCTCTCTATAGCGAGAACCAACTGTGCCCATCCCCTGTCTGTTCCTCTAATGAGTGCTGGAGCAACAGAGACGGGAGGGGGAATCCTTGCCGAGATGATGAATGACAGTGACTGCTCTGTGCAGGGAGAAGACCATGAACTCAGCAAACAGGAGTTTGTGATCGCTCAGCTCTCGATCTATAGTGCCAGCATGTGACACCTGCAGTGTCACACACCGGCTTTAAGTATAGGAAAGAGTATATTTTACTCTCCCAATGCTTCTCCTTTAATAACCATTTTGTTAAATTTTTTTACTATACAAAGGAAAAGGACAGAAAAACTTGAAAAAAAAAGGTTTTACCTTACTTCATATTATGAAACATATCAAATAAAATGTCTGGACAGTTGTTAAGTAGACAATCCAAGGTGATTTGAATTTTTTGCCTCAATTGTTTGGAATTGAAGAAACATATCGGTATTGAGGATGTTAAAACATGGAGCTTGGTGATGGTGCACAAGATACAGTAAATGTACAGGTTCACCCAGGGAGGCCAAGATGAAGAGGTACAGGTACAGATGTATGCACACGTCACATACAGTGGGAGGATGGAGTTGAAGGGGTTAATGTACAGATTTACAGGGAGTGCTTGGCAATGTAAACACTTCCATGTGATTGCTGTGATAACCAATCACTGATCAGAAGGCACAGTCGGTCCAATCAACTTTGTGCCTGCTCTGTTGAATGACAGCAGGAGCAGCAGCTTCTGCGCGCACTGGGCACATGCACACAGATGGGAACGGTATGTCATTGCGGAAACAATGGGACTGCGGAACGACCAGTTGTTTATCTACAAGTGGTTAAATGTCATCAGACATAGTTGAAAATAAGTGTCACATTTTTCAAACTAGGGATCCTTATCTTGGTGTGTGAGCTTTGAGAATGGAGCCTATTGTCTGCTAAATTCAAACCTTTGCACTATTCTGCTCTGTTGTACAATATAACTCACAGGTGACCAGGCAAGCACAAGCATGCTAATATGCAAAGTGTATATGCACTTTGAATAATTCACATTTTTGTCACAGGTCAGGTTTATTTTCCATGTGTGTTATTCTTTTTTGTTATGTTATTGATTTTTTATTCACAAAAATGTTGCCTTCATTTTGTGCAATGCTCCTCTTTCGTAATATTGCTAGCTTCTTGATGACATTAAAGGACATTTAAACCCAAAACTTTTTTTAGTTTTGGATAGAGTAGTGAAGGGTTGAAACCCTTGTTTTTTGTCGCCTCTATCCCATTGGAGAGATACTTTTCAATTCCTGTACGGTAAACACAACAGGAAGCAATAGGAAATCTTTTTTCATGAGAGGTGAATCTTTTTTTAAACAGTTGTCAAACTGTGACCCCAACTGTGACAGTTGGCAAAACGTGACCCCATAGGAAAACTTCCCCTATATTTCTGTTCAGGTGTCAACTCAAAATTTAGAATTTTCCCTCACTTTTAGTTCCTGTGACAATGGTCACCAGGACAAATAGGGATGGTGGATTTTTCCAGCAGGGACATAGAAAGCAATAAGAACTTAAACTATTCAGGAAACAGAAGGAGCACCACACCAATGGTCAGAGTCCAAAGCCATGCTTTATTAAACGATCTGCAATAAGAAAGCCAGTGTGTTTCAGGGGTCAGGGCAATCCCCCTTCATCAGGGATTGTGTATTGTATAACCTCTAAATGTGGCTGGATTTGACTAAAAGGCAACAATAATTATATAGTATATAGCCAATTTCTACCATTGGCCGTCTGTGCAGTGTGGAGCGATAAGAACTTGACACTATATAGATTTAATATAATGTCATGTGTATATGGAAAGAAAACAATGTAGCCATTTAAGTTTTGAGATCTAAGAAGCAGAGTGATGTGTCATGAGAAAAATATCAATTAATGAGAAAAAAAGCTTGCAATAGTTAAACAGTAAGTAACTACGTTATGTGAAGTAATGCCCATTGCACACCCATGTGTCATTTTAATGAGAAAACAGTCAATAGATTAAATTTATCGAACGTAGTTATAACTCATACAGCTAAAAATAGTCTATCTGAATGAACTTTGGGTTGTACTTGATAAGGAGGATTAAAAACTCTAGTTGCAAAGGGAAAAGGGGATCATGGCTACGCGATTAGGAAGCAACAGAGTTACATGTGCCACTGAAATCTGAGAGCAATCTTACCCATCCCTTTATAGAAATGGGAAAGTATAAAGAATACAAATGTTGACATGCATAGTTGAATGTTTATAGATTGTTGAGTGCAATAGGAGAAAAAATTATAGCCATACAATGCTCCTACTGAATTGACTAAAACTCAAACTGTGGGTGGACCTGGCTCGAGAAACTTTAATTACAACATTGAAGGAGCTGGACAGTGACTACTTCCAATCAGATATAGTTAGTGTTTGGGTATTCAGACAGCTGTAGGTACCGATGAAGGACTAGAAAGATGAAGCATTAAGGGTATCCCATCACACTATGAACCAACATATCGCAGTATATACAGTAGCTTTGGTGGGTGCTGAAATGACCAACGGATGGCGCCATATTGAACATGAAGTGGTAATGAGGTCACCAGCACACCAAGGTCCACTTTATCAATAAGTCTTTTCTTGATTGTTTAAATGTGTGTCGTCACATTGCTTTGCCTGATGAAGGAAATGTTTGAGAAACGTGTGTTGCGTTTGCTTGTTTATCTAAATGTCTATATAAAGCTTATTGATAAAGTGGAGCTCATTACATTTTTGGAATAGAAAAATGGTGGCCAAACCAATCAGATATAAGAGCCTATAAAAAGTCACTGCTTTTCACTAATTGTACCCTCAAGGAGAGTTATCTTTTCCATAATACAAAGATTGCTCTGGGTATCACTATTTTGAGTACTTCAGTTTCTACTGCATTTCTCTAAGTACAAAAGAGGGGGATGTGTTTTCCCCCAAACTACTTGGCTGTTATTTCGATGTGATCAAAATGTAAACATTAACATTTTATGGACCCTCCATAAGCCTTTACAAATAACAATAAAGATCGTAATCACCTCTGAAATGCTATCTCTTGTGGTCAATTCCAAAGAGGGCAGGGAAGATTCCTCCTTGCATGCTTCTTAGCCTGGATGGGGGAATCAAGGGATTTCTCTTGTTCAGCCTGCAGGGGTTAATGAAGAAAGCCTAGCGTTGTATGGCTAGCCTTAAAGAATATAGGGAAACAGACAAAATTTGTAGAGGAAGGGAGTCAGTGTTTCCTGTATACTTTAGATTGTGTCATTAAATAGAGGGCAAATCTAGGATGGTGAAATAGGCATGCCTATATGTGGAATCAATGAGGAATGGCCTATCTACTGTGGTCAGTGGATGAGTTCCAAATAACCAGCGCAATAGATTTTGACAGCGCACAGGATATATTATAAACCCTGTGTCCATAACTAACATACTTCAAATAACTTATGTAAATAACTCTGATTAATACTATCTAAAAAGTAAAAACAATGTGTAGAAAGAGAAAGAAGCAGAATTGCATTACCCATTATTTGTCAGAGTGACTCCTTGATATTTTTTCCTCAGCTGCCCTATTATAGCCTCAATATGTTGCAATGTTCCCGAAGTAGCTTGAAAGTGATCTTATCAGGGAGAAAGCATGAAAGTGTGCAAGCCGTCTCTCTATTATATCCCTTCTGTTCTCTGTTTACAAGCTTGCTCCCTGTTGCTAGGATGAGCCTCTAAGCTAATCACTTCACTGAGTACAATGAAATCACTACTGTTTCTCTGAATGAAGAATGTACTTTTCTGGCTCATGACACATAATCCTTTACATGCTATTAAATAAAATGATTTGAATAGCAAAGTTCAAATCGTAAAAGAAACAGCTTATGTCCTACCAAGGTTTGATGTCACCGCTGTGATTTTACCACCAAAGTCAAAAAATTAAAAATATATGTAGGGAACAGTTTAATATGGGGGCTGCCATTGGTGACCTCCTTCTGACAATGCTAGTTTTCTGGCTGGTATGCTGATTTTCTGACTTCAATGCTTTACAAGTATTTAGATTACCACGCTTGGACTTGTCAGTCCTCCGGCGGGCCAGTGCACTGCTCCATATATACAACCCCGCTGCTACAATCTGTAATTGGCAGCATACTAGATGCGCTTTGTATTTTCTCCTTGTATAGATGTGAAGGTTCCCTGTCCTTGTGGAGCAGCCCTATGTGTTATCGTTGGATGCGAGTGGAGAGAAGCTTCTGACGGTGGTCTTGCACTGGGAGTGGTAACATTAACACTGCCAAACACAGAGCCTGGCCCTCTGTGCCATCCACCTCCCTCACAAATTACACTGGGCATTTTCCTCCCACTGACCAATGATGCAGGGTATTTTTTCTTTCACTGACCATCTTTGCTTCCATTAACCATCAATGTGGATCAATTTTATTTTCTCTGACCAATGATGCTGTGTTGTATGTTACATACTCATGACCACTGCACTCTATATGGTATGGTATGGTATGGCATGGCATATGTTATTCCCTGTCAGATGTATTACGTAAGCTGTGTTTACATGCATACTCCTGACCAAACTGTTTAGTGTATAAACATGTGCTTGTTGCTAAGTATTCACTAGGAGGGTTATTCACAAAGCTGCCAAAGGATCTAGCAGTAGCTTCGGTTGATCCTTTGGCTAGTTTTGGCCCCAGGACCAATGGCCAACCGAAGCTGGTCACCTCACGGCTGGCTCCGGCCATTTGCAGAGATAGATCAGCGTCCCTTGGTCAGGCCCGGCACTACCGCAAGGCAAGCGGCCGCCGGAGGGCGCTGCAGGGTGAGGGCGGAAAAAACAGGGGATTTTGACAAGTACTCGTACTTATCAAAATGCCCCGATGCTTGCGCTATGTTTTTTTTTTTTTCACTTACCTTCTATGCGGGAGAGCAGCAGCGAGTCAGCGCTGGTCCGGTGGGAGGAGCTCCAGGTGAGGTCCTAATATAGCTGGCCAGCGACTGCCAGAGGATCCCGACACGCGCGGCACCTCTGGCAGTCGCCGGCCAGCTAAACTAGGACCCCACCTGGAGCTCCTCCCACCGGACCAGCGCTGACTCGCCGCTGCTCTCCCGCACCGAAGGTAAGTGAAGAAAAAAAAACATTTTTTTAAAAACTAAGCAGAGCCCCAAAACAAAAAAGCTGAAAGGAACAAAAAAGAAAAAAAGAGGATGGTGTGTGCATATTTCAGCAGGACAATGCTAAACCCCATACTGCATCTATGACAACAGCATGGCTTCATAGTAGAAAAGTCTAGGTGCTTAACTGGCCTGCCTGCAGTCCAGACTTTTCACCAACTGAAAATATTTAGCGCATCTTGAAATGAAAAATATGGCAAAGAAGACACAGGACTATTGAGCAGTAAGAATCCTAGATCAGGCAAGAATGGGACAACATTCCTCTCCCATAACTCCAGCAAATGGTCTTCTTAGTTTCCCAGATGTTTACAGAGTGTTGTTAAAAGAAGAGGGGATGCTACACCATGATAAACATGGCCCTATCCCAACTTTTTTGAGATGTGTTGCTGCCATCAATTTCAAAATGACCTTATTTTTTTCTAAAAATTGTACATTTTCTCAGGTTAAACATTGGATATGTTTTCTATTGTGAATAAGATTTGCAAATCATTGCATTCTGTTTTTATGTAGATTTTACATAGTGTCCCAACTTTCTTGGAATTGGGGTTGTACTTTAAGGTTGGCTTTTTAAACAAGATGCAGCAATTTGTAGCCAAGCATACTTCAACCTTGCTCCTGGCTTCAAAATGTGGCACCTGTGATATAAATGATCCTATTTATAGGCTGCTGCAGGGAGGAGCAGGGACCTATATTTTATTCATAAACAATCTATTCTATATCTATTCATAAACAATTTACAGGGCCCTTCGCACTGTAAATACCCATGAATATTCGTTGTGTGTTAAGAATGGAAAAAAAAGAATGTTCCTAATATATTTTCTCTAGTCACCTTCCAGGACAGCATTAGAGAGATAGGCTCCTCCCACCGGAAACAGGAAACACATCACCCACACCTAGAATAAAAAGAGTACCAGCCTAGCACACTTCAATTATTTTGTGTTTCCTCCGGCCGAGCAGGACATCGTAACATTTGTTATTTTTTTTCCCTAGGCCTACGTGCTAGTGTGCAGGGGCTTCCCCCAGACATGGGTACAGCAGAGGGTCAGTGGACCTAGGGTACCCACGAAAGGGGGCTTCCAGGACAGCCACAACTGTCCAGAAAACATTGCCTGTAGTTTAACTGCACAAGTGTGTGCAGGGCAACTCGACCTGTTGGTGTGGCGGACTCAGGGGAGTTCCCCCGGCGCAAGTACCTCTGCTTCAAAAAGCTGTGTGTGCCAGTATTTCCCTACCTGTATGGCGGTACAGGTCAGCGGCAACGGTGGTGGCATTCGAGGACCCTGGCTCCGGTCTGGGCGCTTCAGCGGGCTGGGAGTGCGGGAGTCCTCGTGCGGCATGGGAGATGAATATTCCGGCGGACGAGCAGTGAGGGCGGAAGTGACGCGATCGACGCACTTCCGGCCGTGTCCGCAGAAGCGTCTGTCGTCACTTCCGGTGCGGGGGTTATATGCTGGATGCTTCCGAACTTCGCCAACCGCTCGGTCCACGCTACAGTATGGCCAACACAACTGAAGCAGGGGGTCGCAAGGCCCTTGCGGTGCCCACACACGCAAGGGGGGGCACCAATGGCGTGGCACAGGAGCTGGAGTCGGAGGGGCCAGGGGGCCCAGCTGGAGACTCAACTTCCATGATGGCATCATTTGATCTGGGGGATCCTGGTGCCGGCAGCTCTAAGGTAAGAGAAGGGGAGTTCCCCATTCCTTTTACCAGTTGTTTCTCAGTGTTTGGGGGCATGATAAATGGGGTGGACACAATGTTGGAGTTACTGATTCTTAACATGGCTTGATCGTTCTTGTTTTGCAGAAAACAGCTGCAGCAAATCGATCAAGCAATAGGAGATGTGCACAATGCAATATGAAGTATTCTTCCACATCCAAAAAACCCCTATGCCAATCTTGCATTGGGAAACTGGTTAAGGATGAATCCTCCAGCATGTTCAAAAATCTGTTGGATTCCATGCGGGAAGAAATGATGTCTACCTTTCAGTCATTCCGCACAGTTATTCAGGAGACGGATTTGACTGGTAGCCAGGCAGCGGCAGTCCCTTCATGTTCAGGGACGTACATTCCCCGTCAGGCGGCCTCACGAGCAAGTAGTGTTTCTGAAAGGGCCGCTACGGTGTCGGATTCTTCCGCTGACTCCGAAGAGGATGCAGGGTTAGAGTCAGGAGAGGACACGGGACCATCTCAGGGGGGATATCTGTTCCCCGCGCACAAGACCAACGAGCTCCTCAAGTCAGTATGGGATACGCTGAGTATATCCGAGGAGCAAGGGGAGCTGTCTATACACGACAGATTATATAAAGGGCCGCACGTTCCCAGTTCACCAGTCTATCAAGGACGTGGTAAACACGGAGTGGAAAGACCCAGAGCGGAAGGTGTTTTTTTCCTCCAAGCTGAAAAGAAGATTTCCCTTTAAAGGGGAAGACTCAGAGGTGTGGGAAAAATGTCCAAAGGTGGACGCTTCGCTGGCAAAATTTTCAAAGAACACGGACCTGTCCTTTGAAGATATGGGCCTGCTTAAAGATCCTATGGATAAAAAGGCTGAAGCACTGCTCAGACGGGCTTGGGAAGCTGCGGGGGTCGGGTTTAAGCCAGCAGTGGCTGTTACTTGTATGGCCAGAACATTAGACGTCTGGCTGGCACAACTGAAAGATCATCTGAATGCGGGGACGGACAGGGCCACGATAGTGGATTCTCTGCCAGTGCTAGAAAAGGCTGTAGCCTATATAGCAGATGCTTCTATGGAAGCAGTGAAGATCTCAGCCCGTACCACGGCCCTTATCAACTCGAGCAGGAGAGCCCTGTGGTTGAAGACGTGGCCGGAGATGTGGCATCAAAGACCAAGCTCTGCGGAATCCCGTTTGGCGGTAACCTCCTGTTCGGTCAGGAACTGGAAACAGTTCTTGACCGATCAGCTGATCGGAAAAAAGGATTTCCCCTCCCCAAAAAACAGGGGAAAAAAGGCTTTAAAAATCAGCGTTATCAGCCGAGTTAAAGAGGTCTTCCACGCAAAGACAGAGGGGGGCAATTCAAGAACCGGAATTGGGAGAATAAGAAGGGGAAAGGGAAAAGCAATTTCCTTTTTACCCCTCCTCAGCCCCCCAAGACACAATGACAGGGCAGCCATTGTGGGAGGAAGATTGAGGGATTTTCTCCCGCAGTGGCTTCAGATTACAGACAGCGTGTTTGTTCTGAATCTGATACGCAGAGGTTGCAGAATAGAGCTGCTGCAAATCCCTCCCTCCAGATTTTTGGTGACTTGCCTCTCTCTCGATCCAGTCAAATCTACGGAAATGACGTCAGCAATACAAAACCTTCTGCACCAAGAAGTAATTTGTTCAGTGCCAGTAATGAAAGAAAAATCGGGGTTTTACTCTCATGTATTCCTCAGGAAAAAAATGTCAGGGGGATTCAGGGTTATATTGAACCTGAAACCCCTGAACACAGTTGTGCGTTACAAAAGGTTCAGGATGGAATCAATTTACACGATCAGGGAATTATTACTCCCAGGTATGTTTCTGGCCACGGTATACTTAAGGGATGCATACCTTCATATACCAATGGCGGAGGAAGCCCAGAGGTTGCTAAGATTTGCAATACAAGGGCCCGGACAGACGTTACACTTTCAATACAAGGCACTGCTCTTTGGCCTGTCATCAGCACCGAGGGTGTTTACGAAGGTCCTATCGGAGGCTTTGGCTCCCCTCAGGCTGCATGGAATAGGGGTCATTCCGTATCTGGACGACCTACTATTTTTTGCCAGCGACCAGGAGTCACTCAGGATGCACCTCACGGGGGCCATGGCCCACCTGCAAAATCTGGGTTGGCTCATAAACACGGAGAAGTCTCAATTACTGCCGTCCCAAAGGTGGTATTTTTGGGTTACCGAGTGCACACGGAGGCAGAGCACATGTTACTTCCGGACGAAAAAGTGGAGAAACTGATGGCAGAGACAAGAGTCGCCTACGCGTCAGCAGAGGTGTCTTTCAGATGTATCATGAGGCTCTTGGGCCTCATGACAACAGCCATACCAGCAGTAACATGGGCTCAGGTACATTCCAGACCCCTCCAGAATTTCCTTCTGGCAGAATGGGATGGTCAACGGGAATCGTTGGACAAGGTAACAGTGTTACCCGGAAGGGTGAAGCTGTCTCTACTATGGTGGCTAAAGGCCGCGCACCTGTCAGGGGGAAGGTTGTGGAAACAACACAAACCCGTGCAGATCACGACGGATGCGAGTGCGTGGGGATGGGGGGCACATCAACAGCACATGCTGCAGGGGTCCTGGGACAGGCAATGGAGTTCCAAGTCATCAAATATGAGGGAGCTAAAAGCGATGGAATGTGCGCTACTGGGGTTCACTCCCTATGTTGTGAACAAGCACGTAAGGATCTCATTGGACAATGCTACTGCAGTGGCATACATAAACAAACAGGGGGGCACAAGGTCTCATACCCTCCTGTCACTGACCGAGGACATTCTACTCTGGGCAGAAGAGAATCTGTTGTCCTTATCGGCAGTACACGTGCAGGGCAGTCTAAACGTCCTGGCAGACGCGCTGAGCAGGAGAAAATTTCTCCAGTCAGATTGGGAACTGAACGATCAGACTTTCCATGCGATCACGAAAAGGTGGGGGATGCCGCAAGTGGATCTCTTCGCCTCAAAAACCAACAGGAAAGTGGGTCAGTTTTTTTCGCTGGTTTGGGAGGAGGGGACCTTAGGGGTGGATGCGTTATTGCACCCCTGGGGGCCCCAGCTGCTTTACGCTTTTCCCCCAATAGGGCTGATTCCTGGAGTCATCAAGAAGGTGATGGAGGATAAAGCTTCGCTTATCCTGATCGCCCCTTTCTGGCCAAAAAGGCCGTGGTTTGGGCCTCTACAAAAATTGAGCATCAAACCGCCTTGGAAACTTCCAATCAAGGAGGATCTACTTCGGCAGGGATCGGCGCCTAGACTATTTGACCCTAACAGCCTGGTTTCTGAGAGGGACCTGCTGTTAGGGAAAGGTCTGTCGGACAGAGTGGTATCCACCCTCATATCAAGTAGGAAGCCTTCAACCTTGGCGATATACAACAAGGTGTGGAAAGTGTATTCTGCATGGAGGGCAGACGGTAATCACGGGAAACTCACTAAAGTAGTTTCAGTGCTGGAATTTCTACAGGATGGCGTAGAAAAGAACTTGTCATGTAGTACCCTCAAAGTGCAGATTGCAGCACTGTCTACTTTTTTAGAACACAGGCTGGCAGAAGAACCACTGATCAAGAGATTCCTTAAAGCGGTAGGCAGGGCAAAGCCCCCAAGTACCAATCATTTCCCAACTTGGGACCTGTCGGTGGTCCTGCGTGGTTTCTTACGAACCCCTTTCGAGCCAATAGGTGAATGTTCACTGAAGAATTTAACGTTAAAAACGGCGCTCCTAGTTGCCATGGTCTCAGCCAGAAGGGTCAGTGAGCTTCATGCGTTGTCAATTCTAGACGCATACTGCAGAATTCTGCCAGACAAGATTATTTTAAAACCGGACCCGGCTTTTCTCCCTAAAGTGGTCTCGATGTTTCATAGGACACAAGACGTGGTAATTCCATCATTTTGTGCTAATCCAGCAAATGAAAAGGAAGCTGCGCTACAGGGCATCGACGTGCGTCGATGCGTATTGGAATACCTGGGCAAGACCAAAGAGATTCGGAAGTCAAATAATTTGTTTGTGCTGTTTTCTGGTCCTAAGTCGGGGCTAAGAGCATCTAAGAGCTCCATAGGGAGGTGGATCAAAATGGCTATACACCAAGCATATGATCTACAAAATCTGAAAACACCACAGCAGGTGACGGCACACTCCACGAGGGCCTTGGCCGCCTCCTGGGCAGAAAGAGCTGGGGCTACCCCAGATCAAATTTGCAGAGCAGCAAACTGGTCCAGTTTCGCTACATTCGTCAAACACTATAGAGTGGATCTGACGTCAAGCCAAGACCAGGCTTTCGGAAGGAAAGTATTGCAAGCCGTGGTCCCGCCCTAATTGTGAGTATGGTGCTCGTTTATCCTCTCTAATGCTGTCCTGGAAGGTGACTAGAGAAAATTGGAGTTACGTACCTGGTAACTCTGTTTCTAGGAACCTTCCAGGACAGCAGGGATTCCCACCCGATTAATGGTGTGGCTTGCTGTGAGATGCCGTACTTTGTGAGTTGACGTATATATATACATATGTATAATTCTGTATGTGTACATCTTCCATGAGATGGAGTTAGTAATGCGGTATCCTTCGGTTCTTATGTTTTAACTGAAGTGTGCTAGGCTGGTACTCTTTTTATTCTAGGTGTGGGTGATGTGTTTCCTGTTTCCGGTGGGAGGAGCCTATCTCTCTAATGCTGTCCTGGAAGGTTCCTGGAAACAGAGTTACCAGGTACGTAACTCCGATTTTCTTTTTAGTTTGAATGTATTGTGGTATAATACGGCATTATGCCCACTAGATGGAGCAGAGGAACACAAGAAATAAGGAGATGAATCTAGTGGGCATAATGCAGTATTACATCTCAATACATTCAACCTGAAAAGAAAATATATATTGAAATATCCTTTTGGCATTACAGACATTGCTCGCTTTATGGCTTACCTGTTTTGCGACCACTCGCACTTACGACCAGCTCTCCGAACCTACGTGCGGGAACGTGGCAGCAGCAGTGCGACGTCTCGGCGGCGGAAATGCTGTAATACGTTCTCCACTGCGGGTCTCGGTAAGTATTTTATTGCCTGATTTACAGTACACTGTTCAGTACTGTACATCTGCAACACTATACAGTACTGTACTAATGCAGTTCGTTTAACGACCTGGTTGTAGGAACGGAACTCGGTCGTTAAGTGAGGAATACCTGTATTCACAAAAAAATTTACATTCAGACACACATTCAAAAACACAGGGACCTGTGTTTTTTTAAAATTATAAATAGACCGCATAGTGTAGGTTGTGCCGTCTACAAAACAGTTTCTAGGTCATTGGAGAAGAATGGTGAACATGTGAGCAGTCTCTGATAGTATTTTATTTCATGTAAGCAGTTTCTGATAGTAGTTTTCATCTATACAAGTGCTGCTTTATTCTTTATATTTTAAAAAAATGAAGCTGAATCACTCAATGTCTCAGTGCTTCAAGTAGAAATTAAGAAACTCATAGCTCAAAACGAGTTTCAAGTATAGTCACAATGCCAATATTACAACCAAAACTTCTTCCTTCTGCAGGTGACATATTGCCTCATTCTTCACAGGAATTTAATTTCCAGCAAGTTAAAGTGACATTAAAGTCAAAAACGTTTTTCACTCCCCCCATTGTTAATTAAAGCACTTACCTTAAATGATGTGTCTTAATCCGATCTTCTTCTTTCCTGTCCTTTTCATCTGTCCCTCCAGCGCTGCGGCGGGTCTCCGATCCAGCGCTGACTCCTCGGTCCTTGCTGGCACTTCCTGTCCCACAGTGTCTGCATGCGGGTGCACGCGTCCATAGACTTACCTTGTGTCTCTCGTCTCCCGGCCAAAAATTTGAACTGCTCATGCGCCCGCCCTAAATGCTTTCCGGCCGCCTGAGAATTTTCCGATTTTCGGATGGGAGCACGCGGCGAAGACACAGGTAAGTTTAAACCGCTTTTAAAGGTTTTTTTTATATGTTTTTGCATATATCGACTGCTTGCTAGCAGTCGATATATGCAAAAACAACAGAGGGTTTAATAACACGTTAATGCTCCTTACTATGCTGTAAAGGTTTGGCTTCAACTCCATCACAATAATGTTATTGACTGACCATGAAACAGCCCAGTCCTGAACCAGATTAAAAACTTCTGGGCAAACAAAGCGAGTGAAATTTGGAGAATGGAGAACCTGATCAATCAAAAGAGAAGAATGATAGATTTTGCAAAACGTGTTTGTTCTTGACAGAATGTCTTCTCTCCGGACGAGTCTATCCTTCTCACCTCTGACGCGCCGGAAGACATTTAGGTCATGGGACTGTTGTGGGGTTCGTTATCCGCTGGGGGAGGTGCTCATTTGTTTTTTCCTTCTTACCTCTCCTTTCGCTGCTCATTTACATTTTGTTTCATATTACCTGCATCTTTACGCCTCTTCGCTGCAACATTGTTATAGTTTTTATTTTTGTTCTTGGGTCTACTTTTCCACCCTCTTTTCTCTTGTCTTTATACCTTTTCCTGCTGCACTCTGGTACATCCTTAAAAGGGTTATAAACCCTCCCGTTTTTTTGCCTATATCTACCGCTATCAAGCAGTAGATATAGGCAAACAGTTTTGTTTTAAAAAAACAACCGCTGTAACAGCGGTTTAAACTTACCGTTTTTTCTTTGCTCGCTCCCGCCTGAGAAAACGAAACTGTTCGGGCGGCCACATGCGCAGTTCGGATTCTCGGCCGGGAGATGAGCAGAGACGTAAGGTAAGTCTATGGACGCGTGCACCCGCATGCAGACACCGCTGGATCGGAGGGACAGAGCAGTCAGCGCTGGATAGGAGAGCCGCCGCACCGCTGGAGGGACAGATGAAAACATCAGGAAAGAAGAACATCAGATTAAGAGACATCATTTAGGGCAAGTGCTGACACTAACATTGGGGGGAGAGATTTTTTTTTTATCCTTTAATGTCACTTTAAGTTGCTACCGCATTTGTTATCAGAGACTCAATGGAGGAGTATTTCCCTGTATATCTCCCGTGTTGGTGACTGCAACATACTTCTCAAGATAGTGCTTTTCTGATATTATACTATACTGGGGGTTGAGGACACCCATTTGTTGTCCTTTTTTTCCTTCTTCATGGTTTCCCTTATTTGACGCTTTCAATAATTTTAAAATCCCAAGGGTCCGTGTTGTTGTGTACTTACAAATGTCTTTCGTACGGTACCTCTGTTCCATGATGTTTGATATTGTATTCACAATATTTTTTATGTATCCTTCAATTTTGTTAAAATAAAGATATAAAAAAAAAACAACTTCTGGGCAAAACTCAAGCGTGGTGTTGGAAAAGAAAGACCAAGAACCAAAACAAGAATGCATACAATGTTTAATAATGTGCCGCCTCCATATTATTATACCAGAACAACTCCATTATGACAACTCCACTTTTGTCAAGAAAAAAAAAAAGTCAGCCCCCTCTGGGTGATAAAATGTACATTGTAAGGATTTTAACAAAAACTTTCTTTGCTGAGTCCTACCAGTTTCTGTACTGAAGAAATAGCAGCTTGCTCCAGCATGTTCTTTCCAGACTGTTTCCTGAATGGGAGAGTCTGGGTTCATTTATCAGCTAATGGACTTTCTATGTTCCAACACAGAAAGTTGCAGTGTCAGCATCCCTCTGGTAGTAAATAGCCCTTAGAGAACATCTCATCATACGGACGTATGTCAAAATAAGTAAGACAAAGAAGTGACATTTGGGGTGGGGGGCATTTGGTAGGGGTTCTGTACACCAACTGTGTACAGAATGCCCGTGTACAGAATGCCTCCAGGTCACCATATTGCATTGAAATGTTTGACAGCTTTAGAAAATTACAGTAGCTTTAGTTTAAAATGGAATGGTCATTTTTAATAACATTAAATTATAAAATGTCTAGTTTAGCAATTATTTATGTTATATTAATTTCTGTATGATTGTTTTATTTTTTAAAGTGGAGTTACCCTTTTAAACCCAGTGCTAAGTTCTGTGTGTGAGCGGAGCTGTGATAACTAATGCAGCCACTTGCGTTGCAGCTTATTAAGCCATATAGATGGGTCATGTCCCAGTCTTTTTTGCACAGCTGCCTATTAACTGATGTAGGCAGGTCACAAACAAGTCCTTTGCTGATTGCACTAGCCCACAGGAGGTGTGATGCATGCTTAGGACTACAAAAAAGGTGAGTCGGAACTTAGACCTGCTGCTTATGGAGAGAGAGGTGGAAGCCGTTCGCATTAACAGGAAAAACAAAAAGAAGAATACAGGACCAGTTTGGGAGATCAAAATGATGGAAGAAAGGACATAAAAGGAAAGGCTAGCATTTTGAGCTGAGTAAGTCAAGTACCTTGGCTACTGGTATTTTAATGATTCTGGCTGGAGTTGAGCTTTAAAACTGTACTGCATTCTATGCAAGGAACGTGCAAAGCGGTTATCATTTTTGAAGGCTACACTTTTTTGTATATAAAAGCAAGTATAAATCTTGTTTGAATAGCTATGATATTAAATAGTAGAACATTGTATTCAGAAGGGATGCACCGATACTAGTCTTGGTGCCGATACCGAGTATTTGGGCAACGACTTGTACTCACCCAAATGCTCCGATAACGCAACTTCCGGTCAGAGAGAGAGAGATCTCCCTCTGACCGGCAGTGCCGTGAGAGCATGGAGCCAGCTGTCTTCCAATCAGGAAGCCGGGAGGTGGGTTAAGACTGCCTCCCTGCTTTCTGTTTGGCTAGGAAGCCGACTTCACTTGTTCCAAGGCAGGTTGGCCTCCTAACCAATCAGGAAGCCGAGTGGCACGTAATGACCCACCTCCCGGCTTCCTGATTGGTCAGGAAACCAGGCTGCCTAGGAATAAGTGAAGCCGGCTTCCTAGCCAATCAGGAAGCCAGGAGGTGGGTCATGACGTGCCACTCGGCTTCCTGATTAGCTAGGAAGCCAGCTTCACTTGTTGGTAGGCAGCCTGGCTTCCTAATCAATCAGGAAGCCGTGTGGCATGTCCCGACTCGCATCCTGGCTTCCTGATTTGTCAGGAAACCAGGCTACCTAGCAAAAAAGTGAAGCCAGCTTCCTAGCCAATCAGAAACCCGGGAGGCAGATCATGACCCACCGCCCGGCTTCCTGATTGGCTGAGAAATCGGCTCCATGCTCCTTCGTGGCACTGCTGGTCAGAGGGACTGGAAGTTCCAGTATCGGAGTATTTAGGCAAGTAGGAGTACTCGCCCAAATACTCGGTATCGTTGCATTCCTACTCACAGCAAAACTGTTGTGCTGATGCTATTGTTGGACTGCATTATATTTATAAAATTTTGCCCATAGTTACATTTAAATTGGACCTTAACCCATTAAAATAACTTTTTCTACTTTCACCAGTGTTCATTTTTAAACTAAACTAGTGTATCTGTGCATTTAAAAAAAGCACATTTTATCCTACATACCTGCCGCCCAGCTTCCCGATTGTCTAGGGAGTCGGCTTCACTTGTTGCTAGGAAGTATGGCTTCCTGAACAATCAGGAAGCCGGACGGCACCTCATGACTTGCTGCACGGCTTCCTGATTGGTCAAGAAGCCAGGCAGCCTTGGCAAGTGAAGCCAGTGTTCTTTCGCTAGAACACCGGCTTCACAGGCAATCAGGAAGCCGGGCGACGGGTCATGATCCGCCGACCGACTTCCTGATAATTGGGACACATGGCATTTAGAATAAATACATCACTCCAAATTAGACATATAGTCACTAGTGTATCTATTCCATTCAAAAGAGGGAAAAAAAGAATACTTCAAAAGAACATGTTAGTAAACAGTTTGTTGTTTATTCTGAACCACAATGAATGGTGTATAAACTTACAATGAACAAAATAAGGATTTTTCACAAGCAAATCAAACATTTGTCACTTACTAGGAAAGTAAGAAATTGGCTTGAACATATCCTAGATGCAGTTGAACAGACCAAATAAAATAAATTCTCTACGCAAGAATAAAAATTCCAGTTATTCCAATTTTCAAAAATGAAAACTGAATACATTGCTTATATAGTGAGACTTATTCTGGCAAATAAAAACATTAATATAGTATGGTTAGGAAATCTGTATGCCAACCATTAAAAAAATAAAACCAAAAAGCATAGGAGCATGCTGCTCAGATAAACCCTACAAAGGTTTATACAACAAGGCAATGTCAACACAAACGGCAGGAACTGTAACCTGTAGTAAAACAAATGACAGTTTATTGTAGTCATATCTATGAAAAATGAATTTTAATTATTAGCCTACAAACAGTTGCTATGGGTTATAGCACTATGCTAATCCTGGTACATGAATTATTTTAGACACACTGTCCTTGTATATGGATGAGGGCATTTTCTCCTCATGTTGTAACTTTCATCCCAACAACCCATGAAAGGGACAGGGTAAAGTATAGCCTCCCTTTAACTACTACATATAGGACAACTGGTAGATATCACCAAGCATATCTTGGTGAAACGTCAGTAAAGTTGTACATGATCATTATCCATGTCTGCACCAATGAATAGCCTGGCTGCTTTACAAAGAAAACCTTCATGGTATCCAAAAGGTACCCACATATTGCTTAAGGTGGACTTCTCAAAAATCACACCCCATGCAGCATTAGAATGTATGACTTTACATACTGTCACACAATAGCCCCATCAAACCAGTAAATCTGTGCAAGACGGGGTTGGTGGGGGCTGTGGAACTGATGAAAACTTCATCATTAAGATACCCCCTGATTCTTCCTCAGATAAGAAATGTGAAATAGTGTTTCCTTAACTTTGTCCTATGCTGATGCATCATTTACAAGACTTAGCATTAAGGTTCCAACTGTACTACAAACACACAATGGTGTACATAATTTTTAACCCCCCCCCCCCCCCCCTTTTTTTTTTTAATCTTTTTTTACTCACCGGTCCCTAAACTGGTTAAATATTGGCTGTAAGGCCTCAGCACTTCACAACGTTTTATCAAAATATTCTTGATCAGGACCAGTGTGTATGCCCTCTACAATCTCCATTTAATTCTATGGAGTTTCTTATTTTCCAAATGAAATCCAGAATATGAACCATCCATGGGACTGAATAGAGATTTGCATGGATCTAGCCAAGGGGACAACACAGCCAAAAACTTGCTGGGGTGGTGGTGGTGGTGGGTATAAAGAATAAGGTAACCTGAAGATGCACTTGAAATTTCACTGGAACAAAACTGTTTACCGGTCAGAGATTTACTCCAAGTCTTTAGAACGCACATTTTTTTAAACTTTAAAAGCCAATAGCATTAAGGCCTAAAATAAAACAAATTTAAAAAAATCCACAGTATAAAAATATGTACACATATACAAATACCCCAAAAAATGAAAAATTCTGATGCTTGTTACTCGACATTAATACCAAGCACAACTGTACTAAACGCCTTACTTCACACAGAGTAAATATCTATAATTCCGAGTCTAGATTTGGAGAATCTTGTTAGTGTTCCCCAGTGTCAGCAAAAGTATAACTTTTACAACAAATAAATTGAATTTACCGTTTGCAACTTGGGAAAGTAAATCTGAAAACTATGGAAATGTAAGACCACGTGACAAAGATGCTACACATGTGTTTAATATGTCAAACTAGGCTGTACCGAAGTATGTCATATAAATAAGCTGTGGTACATTGTGAAAACCAGCAAAATAGAGAACTGGATCGTATATAGACTCATTATTTTGCTTTGGCATAGTAAACAATCTCTAAACATGTTCTATGGTAAGCTAGAAGTTTGGGTGAAGTCAAATTTATACTATGCCACTGCTTCAAAGAGACCATCAGAGGGAAGAACGTCTGCAGGTAAAAGTGCACTTAGAGGTACCTTACACATGCCACCTCCAAAAGCCTATATTCATGGCCAAAAAACAGGTTGTTCCGAAAGGCAAAGCTCAACACATTCCTATTGGCCCATCACTATGATGGACCTCCTCACTGGCCAGTAGACATACGGCAAAAGCTTCAGTACTGTCACGAAGTGCCAAAGCTTTGCCTCCTCTCAGGGAGCCTGCCATTAGGCCATAACTTCAGGCTTTTGGAGGTAGGCGCCAGCACTTCATACCTTGGAGCAGTTCCCTGACATTCTCTTTAAAGCCCCAAAATAATATAACATTTTTTAAAAATCTCAATAAATATAATAATCCCGTACATTAGAGTAAAGGTATGTGTAAACTGGCACTTTCATTAGGTATTACCTTAACAGGCAGGTGAATGAAAATCAAACAATGCAAAACCTAGCATTAATCTGGCTTAGAAGGGATTGCCACTGTGCAGTGTCCAAAAGGGGTGAAGTAGGACATGCCCCATCTGCTTCTATTCAACTCTGAAGCAAAATACCAGACTGTTGGTTCAAAGAAAGCCACAAGTAGCATTAGCAGATTTTCATTCACATAGCTGTGAACAGAGCTTGAAACAAAAAGCAACAAGGGCACATAGAAAGCATCTGTTTACACATACTATAACTTTGCCTGTATCCATTAAAAACCATGACAATTGCTAAATGTAGGAACACATGCTGTTGTCTTAGTTGAAATAACAGTGAAAATCCTTGGTCTGGAAGTTTGTTCTCTTGAAAGTCTTGCTTGAAGAGGTAACCAAAACTAATAATCCTTAAGAGGAAAACAAACAAACAATTGAAATAAAAAAAATGTTGTATCAACCCAAGAAGCTACCCCCCTCCCCCCACCACCACAAGGGAATACCACAAATGCAGAGCATAAAAATCTACACAGTTAAAGCCTTTGAGACCAAGATATGACATGGGCAGCTCAAATGTGTTTTTTCTTTTTAAAATATGTTACATTTTAGTTTTGTTTTAGTCTACTAGAGGTCCAAACAGAAGGGCAATGTTTTTAAAGGCAAAAGCCTAACAGCGCTCTGTCAACTGACTAATGCACAGACAGTCAACATTAACTAGTTCAGCCTTTCCCATCCAGGGTGTATGGATGCTGCTATGAGTTTTGCAAGGACCACAAGCCTTTTTTTTTTAACATTTATGTTTCTCACATTTTAGACTGAGATTTTTCATACTTTTAAAGATTGTCGTGACTGAAAAAATGTTGATAAATACTGAACTAGTTGCTGCCTCCCACCTATTTAAAGTGACACTAAACTCATAACTTAAATCTTAAAAATGCATTCAAGTACCTTAACTATTATCAAAAATGTATCTTATTTGTATATCACTCAGCTGTAGAGCCTCAAATAATCTCTGAATTGGTGCTGGTACTGTCCTTCCTTCTAGAGCAGGGGTAGGCAACCTTGGCTCTCCAGCTGTGCTGAAACTACAAATCCCATCATGCTTCCGCCTCTGGGAGTCATGCCTGTGGCTTGCAATGCCTTATGAGATTTGTAGTTTGGGCACAGCTGGAGAGCCGAGGTTCTCTACACCTGTTCTGGAGGGTGGCCACTTTTGTTTCCCCATGGTCCCTGCATGCGTTTGAAAGTAGCCATCGCTCCAAGCTCACTGGGTAGAAAACATTTAGGCAGAAAATTAAGTAGAATTGGAAAGTGGAAGTGATCTGTTTAAAACAAAACACAACCCATTCTGATCAATTAAGTCAACATTTTAAAATACTTACTGATCTGGGCTTTTTGTTCAGTTTGAGGTCAATCCTTAATAAAAAGAAAAAACAAATCTATAAAAAACACATGCAAGATGCAGGAGAATACAAAAACCAGGAATGTCTTTTCCCTAAAGAGGCAATAAAGTATACTAAGTTAATATATAGAGTTTTAGGCAGATTCTAGTTATGTACGCGACATACCGTACATATAACATAAATTCAATGGTTAAGGAGTAAAAATGACTGCAATTATAAAGAGGGACAGTCACAAAAACTTAACTTTAACGTTAATCAGTATAAGCTCACGATTGTACTTTACGTATGCAGAATACTACAGCAAACCCTGTGGTGGCACTTACACATGAGCATAGGCCGCAGGCATCACTCGGTGCTGGAACGGGAGATAGAGAGACTGAAAACAAAGTAGACGGTCTTCAACAATTATCAAAATTAGATTTTAAAAGTAAGCCATACTGACATTTAGAAAGAAAAAAGAAAGATATCTATTATAAGTTACTTTTTTGTGACAGTGTCCCACAATAATTAGAAAAAAAAATAATCTTTGATAAAAAGAACAGAAACAATATTTGGCCTACCTTAAAATTTAGCAAATTATATTTGACAACTGCTTGCAATTAAAACTTGACTTAAAAGTACCTAGACATTGGAGCTTTTATTAACCAAAAGGAATAATCATATCTTACAAAGTATGATCTGCTATGTGGCTGCTTTCCTTGGTAGTAGCAAAGCGAAAAAAAAACCTGGGAGGTGGGCTTAGATTACACACTGGGGTCACCTCTAACCCAGAACTAATGTGTGTTCACATCACACCAGCAAAAATCCTGGAACTGTATTGTGGGACACTAATGCCTAGGGGTACTTTAAAGGCCATAGTGTCAGTACTTGAGTCACAAAGCCAGAACAAATATACAACCAGTGATGTTGGAACTTCTGATATAAACCGACCTAAATGATTACAAGCATAGGATCAGCATTGCAGTTTCTCAACACCGTCAATAAAATGCTGATGCTTTCACTTTTCTCTTCCGTATCTGATGTATCCTGATAAGCTAGTGCCAAGCGATATGTAAAACCGGCTCCCGTATGAAAGGCTAAACATACATGCTTGACTGAGCAGAATGTTCTCAATGAACAATGTGGACTGTTTGGGACAAGCCAGCTTGTGTGAACACCCTCTAGTGTCAGTAGGCACCTTTATCCACAGTATCAATGTCATTCAGTATGAGCCAATGTAAAAATTCTGACCATAAAGATGGCAATTCCAATCAGTTTCAATTACAAAAGCTACCAATAATGGATCAGCATAACTTAACCACCCAGTTGTTTTTTTTATTGAAACCATAAAATCTGCTTGTTGTAGGATGCTTTGATCTGCTGGGTCAATCAAAAGCTGTTTGAAAGAATGGTTGTTTGCATGGCAGGAGGATCAGGAAGCACAGAGTGCATAGGTAAAGAGCAAAAATTTTTCCATCTAGATGGACATATGTCAAATATAAACTAGCAATAAAAACTAATTTTTAAACTAGAGACACACATTGATGATGAATCACATTAAAATGGTCCTATTGCTCAACATTAAATAAAATGGCTCTATCACAGAATGAAAAGAAAAGAAACATGGGAGGGAAAAAAATAATAGCGGCAGCACAAAAAACATTGAATACACCTTTAAAGCCACTTGCATTAGCTAGAACAAAATTCATTTTAATTGTTAGAATTCTGCATGCAGAAATATATACATATACACATCATTTTCATTGGCAGAAGTGAACAGAAGCTGTTGTACAGACCAAAGGATCACACTTACTCGAAGTCATAATCATACATGCCAGATGGACTGGGGGAAGCATTAAAAGAGAAAAGAAAGCAATAGGAATTAATGCACTAATTAGTGTAATTGTGTGATTAGCAGAAAAAACAGCAACGAGCTAAATCTGGAAGGGGAAAAAAAAAAAGTCAAGGACAAATGCGCTGGATTAGAAGAGTACAATGCAGGTTGGAATGTACAGAATACAAAAAAGAAACAATACAAATAATTGAAGACACTTTTTTGCTGAAACGACATTTTGAATGATAATTATTTCATATCGGGACTCCTTATGACAGCAATCTACCAGGTGTACTTATAAAGAAGCTCTCTAGTTTAGTCTGGCAGCATGTGTTTTAAGCATAATGGCTTTGAGTAAACCTGGATTTTGTTAATCAAAAGTTTGTATGCATGGATAATAAATATTAGTGGCTAAACCAATCTACCATCTGGGGCCCCATTCACACAATGGGCTGTGTTGGTCAGCCTTGCCCCAAACACAGTCCCAACGTGCAGACACAGAAAATGATCTTCTGTCCCATTAGTTCAGCTTAAACCACTGCACTATAGTGCTGTGTGCTTGGGAAAAAAAAAAAATTTTCTTTTTTTTTTTTTTTTTTTAACCGCAGCATGTTGCCACGCACTACACCGACATTACAACGTGCTGCAGTGAATAAACATAAATGAAATGTAATTTTGTGACAATTCAATACAGTTTGAAAAAAAATAAATAGGGTAACGCGTCATTTACAATGCACTGGCACGGTTAACTTTACAGCACACACCAGTGGCTGCTGCTATGAATGAGCCCTCAGGCATTAGCACACATTTTAGTTTACTTTCCGATTATACATCCCAGCTTCTGGTGACACTACTTAATTCTCTGTACAATATGTAAAAGAGGGAGAGTGGTTTGTGCCCTCTAGTGGTTTATTCAATAAATATAAAAAAGAATCCACTTCAGCTGAGAACACAGAGTTTGAGTAAAACATTTTTTTTTAAAAAGCCCAAAACGAACCAAGAAATGGAAGATCTTTCTAACGTGCCCCTCAAAAATAGATTCCACTTTAAAAGGCTGTTAGACTTTCGGCACACAAAAAAAAAAATAAAAAAATCAAGAAACCCCCAAATTATCTTTTTTTTTTTTTTTTACCTGTTTTAAAGTGATAACAAGATTAAATATAACTGGCTGCTAGGGTTTACTAAAATGAGAAAATCTGCATGTTGCATGCCTAGGTTTGACACTGCTCCTCCTTGATCCTACTTGATACTGTTTAAACTGGGAATGCATTCAGACTAGGGTTGCACAGATACCAAGTACAGTACTCGGTACAAGTACATGTACCGATACTTTTGAGCTCCAAGACTAGACTAGAGAAAAATTCAAAAGTTAGGAGGCAGCTGTCATTTGTAAGGAGCACACGGAGCTCCTGGGATTTGTACATCTCTGTTTTAATGTATGATTTTGTTTTTATAAATATAAATAAAGGGATGCACAGATACCAGTTTTGCGAGTACGAGTACTGGTACTTGCCGAGTACTTTCAAGTACGAGTACTGATACATTTTTGTTTATGGTCATGTGACAGTTTTTGTAAAACAATACAGACTAATGATTAGAGGACAGTGGTGAAGTGCCAGAGCCAGGTCCCAGCTGCAACCGCTGCAACCCTGGTAGTTCTCATGAAAATGCCAAGTATCTGTACTGGTACTCGAAAAGTATCTGTGCATCCCTAAATTCAGACAAAAATTTATTCAAGTACCTTAACTATGAATAATACCGTACAGTATTTGTGTATCACTCAGCTGTAGATCCTCAAATCATCTCTGAATTGGTGCCGACACTGCCCTTCCTTCTGGAGGGTGGCTACGTTTGTTCCCCATGGTCCCTGTGTGTGTTGTAAAGTAGTCACCGTTCCAAGCTCACTCCTATGATGGACTACAATCATACGTTTATTTTACTAATTTGTACTACTTTACAACACACACAGGGACCATGGAGAACAAAAGTAGCCACCCTCCAGAAGAAAAGACAATGTCAGCATAAATTCAGAGATGATTTGAGGATCTACAGCTGAGTGATAGATAAGATATATTTTTCTTAATATAGTACTTGGATGTATTTTTAAGATTTAATTCCAGAGCTTAGCGTCACTTTTAGCCCTCATTCACACTAGAAAAGGCCGGCACGTACAGCTCAGTGCTGCATATACGGGGCCGTATCGGGCAGCTCCCGGGAAGGACAGGTGCTGCGTGTGATTAGTACGCAGCCCCCGTCCTTCTCTATGGGACTACGCGGCCGTACGCTCACCGGCCCTGCAGGCCCGTGCGGGTGAGCGTACTCTTACGCTGAGAGGATGCATCCTGTCTGTGTCTGAGCCAGGAAACACGCACCCGCACTTGAGGGGAGCATACGGCCACATAGTCCCATAGAGAAGGACAAGCTGCTGCGTACAATCACACGTAGCACCTGTCCTTCCCGGGAACTGCCCCATACGGCTGTGCACGAAGCACGGAGCTGTACGTGCCGGCCTTTTCTAGTGTGAATGAGGGCTAAAAAGAGCCAACTACAAAAAACACCCACACACACATTATAGAAAAAGTAATCAAACAAAAAGAAACATGTGCAGTTCATTGATTGCTGCCCTGAAGCTTTCCATACAAAAGGTAGCCATGGAAGAAGAGACCAGTCAGCTGGCTTTATGCCCAAAGGCTGACATCTATGGACATTGAATGACCACAGCATGGTAGAGGTGTAGAAAAACCATGTCATATTTTAACTTATTTCCCTGTAGATGAACCTAACATCTTTGGGTTATGGTCCCTTTCTGGTATCTTAACATGTTTCCAGAGTTGCACACAGGGAGAACTGCAAGATTATATCAAATTCTTGGTACAGCATGCAAATCATGTTCATAGAATTAAAATTTGTGACTCAATAACTGTCCATTGAGGTTTCCTCATCACAAAACTACATAGAGAGGGAATGGGAAATAGTCTCTTCTTGGAAACTAAACTAAATCCCCTTAAAGGAGTTAGTTTACCCTAAAAATACCCTATGCAGACCGTAAACACCAGTCTAAAACCCTAAACTAGGATGCATTTATGTTCTCTCAACACCTGTAGGTCATTTGAGCAATTAGCAAAATTTGCCCCAAAAAGTTCAGACAGATTTCACAGCCACTGAGCTTATCCGAGGCGAGACGAGAGCATACTGCACGGCTCGGGAGGACGGTGCATGATCCTCTACCACTAGGGGGTGCTCATCCTAAGGACTGATCGGTCTCAGAAGGAAGACAGGACAGAGCTTTGAGAACTGGCAAATGTTTTGGGGGCAGGCTTTAGGCTGGGTTCACACCAGAGAGTATTTTTTCAGCTCGTTTTTTTCATTCAGTGAAACGCGCGTTTCACTGGCGGTATGTTTTTTTTTCCCCTTTATTTTCTCTATTTAAAAAAAAAAAAGTTTCACTTTCAAACTTCCCATCGGCTCTGCCCCCCTGCGACGCGGCCGCTAGCGAGGGACGGAACCCGGAAGTCGGTAGCCGCCGGAGGAAACAGCGGGGATCGCGGACAAGGTAAGACCTGTACGCTGTATTCCCAAGTGTGGCCTGGGGTTACCGCTTTGTTAACCCCGATCCACACGCGGGAATACCAATGGAAACGCAAGGCAAAACGCCCCAAAGAAGCTCCTGTACTTCTTTGGGCGTAGGACGTTTTGCAGCGCGTTCCCACGCGCTGTAGAACGACTAGGTGGGAACCATGCCCATAGGCAATCATTGGTTTTCACATGTTGAGCGTTTTACAGCGCATAGGAACGCTCTGTAAAACGCCCAGGTGTGAACCAGGCCTTACTCCTCGCACAAATTGCCTTCAGGTATTAAGTGACCATAAATGCAGACTTTTAAAATCTGATTAGTTTAGGAGTATACGAACAGACCGCACTATCCAGAGAATTCCAACACTTCAGACATTATTGAAATATATTAATATGGTGCTGGTATTTGCTGCTTTACACACTTTTATTCTAGATTTGCTGTGAATTTCAATAAAGTCTGAAGTATTGAAATTATCTGGATAGTGCGATCTGTTCGTATAGTAATACATTCCAAGGTGGAGACGGACCTATTAGACCAGCACCTGGGGAGTCCTGATGGCGGCTAAGGAATTGGAGCAGTGAGATTTCCTTTGTCTCCTGATTAGTTTAGGGTTATGGAATAGTGAACTTACCTTTAAAATTGGAACTTTTTCCAGATACCTGAAAAATAAACTGCGCAGTAGACAAAAGCATACAACCAGGGCACGTGGGTTACATGTACACCTATGCACGAAGGCCAGAAAGTTGGAAAATTAAGACTGATGGGTTAGCACACTCCTGGGGGGGGATTTAGGGGGTCGTGGCTGTTGTGCGGCTCCTTGTGTTATTAGACTGGGGTGTCGTAACTGTACGATACTTCCCGTCCTTTCTCTCCGTTCAGCATGCACAAAGGCCACCATTTTGGATGCTTTTAGCAAGAGGTAAGTTAGCCAAACCATAGCAAAATCTTTAAGTGTAAAAAATGTTCCGTTAGACTTACCGGTAACGGTATTTCTAGGAATCTTCCAGGACAGCAACCTGAGAGATGATTGGTTCCACCTTCTACAGGAAACACAATTAGTAAAACAGTTAAAAGCCCAATTAGGAGCAGTGGAGGGAACGCATAACCCAGGCTGAAGTTCCAGTCCTGTGCCAGCGCATCCACTCCCCTGGAGACCTGTTCCCTGCCCAAGGAGAAGAACTCCTGAGTCTTTCGGTTTTCTCTGGTAGCAAATAAATCTATCTCTGGCTGATCCCATAATTAGACAATCTGTGCAAATACCTCGGGGTGCAATTCCCATTCGTTTTGCCGTATGGGACTCCTGCTTAGGAAATCTGCAGTAACGTTGTGAATCCCTCTTATGTGGACCGCCGAGATGGAAAGCACTCTCGGCTCTGCCCACAGAAAAATCTCCTGAGCAATTTTCAACAGGGGCTGCGACCTTGTACCACCCTGATGCTTTAGATAAGCCACTGTTGTTGAATTGTCTGAAAATATCTGAAATGACGATTCTGCAACACTGCCTGAAAGGCCACCAAGGCTTCCCTTACTGCAGCAAGTTCTCTCACGTTGGAGGAGGATGTTGCCAACCTCTGGGACCAGGACCCCTGTGCCTGAAGCTTTAGAGCATGAGCCCCCCAACCCCAGGCGCTTGCGTCCGTGGTAATCTTTACTGGATCTACCTGACTCCACAGTCAAAAAAAGATTGTGGGGGGGAAGGGATAAAAATTCCAGGCGATACCCCCTTTCTAGAAGATCTAAAACATATCGACTCTTCGAAATACTACCCCCACTTTTTTGCTTCCGTCATTTAGAATCCTTGTTCGGGGTGGCTGGACTGGAAAAAAGCAGGCCTCCCTTAACTTTAGTTTTATTAAAGGGCCAGGTTCGCCGCTGGGTCTGTAAAAAGAACAAACGTGACGTGGTCCTGGACGGTAGGAAACACAATCTAAAACTGAGGTACGAGGGGAAGGGGAGGGGCTTTTAACTGTTTTACTAATTGTGTTTCCTGTAGAAGGTGGAACCAATCATCTCTCAGGTTGCTGTCCTGGAAGATGATTAGGGAAAAAAAAGGTAGAGCAATAATATTGCTGATTTAATTAGTGTGCTGGGCTCATTTGGATTGTGATTTTTAAAATCTAAAAGAGCAAACTTGATTCCCAGGCGTCATATTAAAAATGGCACAGGGGCAGTGGCTATTCATCCCAGCACATTTTAAAATGGTGGAGTCTCAGTAGCTCCTGGGAGCCTCTACTGGACTGTCTGGGATCCTGGGGTCCAGCACAAAGCTATCAGCTCCTGGGCTTTCAATGCTTCTACCGAGGAGTGCGCAGCAGAATCAAATTTTAACAGAATGATTCTGCATTCTGTTTACATAAGAAGTGTAGTGACATCATGAATTTACTTCACAACACTTTCTCTGTGTATGGAGGCCAGGACAAAGCTCCTCCCTGCAGCAATAAATTACTGCTATAGTGATCTAATGCTGGCTGACTACAACCAGCAATAGATGACTGTAAGGCTCTGTTCACACCTAGGCGCATCGAATATGCGTGTCCGTCGCGTGTTTCGTGACGCGCATTTGAGGGCTACTTGGCTGTATCCCAATGGAAACGCGTGTCAAAAACGCCGCAAAGAAGCTCATGTACCTTTTCAGGCGTAGGCCGTTTTGTAACGCGTTCAGACGGGCTGAAATACGGCAAGGTGTGAACCATACCCATAGAAAACAATGGGATTTTCATGTTTGAGCGTTTTTCAGAGCGTTGAACGCGCTGCAAAACGTACAGGTGTGAACCAGGCCTTAGAAGTGAAATGCTGCTGCACCACTGCATTTTGGGTCTCCTCTCCACTGGCTAGATCTAGACCCCTTACAATGGAAAAAAAGACTGCAAAATCAATAAACTGTTAAAAAATCCTTACAAAGAATTAGGATTTTTTTATTTTTTTATTTCCTGGCACTGAAACATTTAATAACATTCAAATTAGTAGCTCTCGGGATTCTGCCACCCTGGCAAATTAAAGGTCTATGACGGCACAGACAGCAATAAAAGCTTTGCATTAGATTAAAACTTTTCCACACGCTACTAAAAATGTGAGTGTGTGCCTGTTGGAGAGATTTCCCATCACTTCTTTTCCCTTCCCCACTCTATACAAAATAAAATGGTTTGGTCGGGGTTGGCCTTTAACATGCATTTCAAAACAATCTGACCAAAAAAGGATGTACTCCGTTCCATATACAATGCAGATAAAAGCATCGCATAATTACATATGTTAAAGGAGAACTATGGGGTCAGTGTTTTTCCTGCCTCAGGGCTGTCCTCATGTATGGGAATTGGCAGCAGGAAATGTTCAGAGACTGCAGGGACTACAGACATGCTGCAAGGCATGGTCAGAGGCTACATACCGTGTTTCCCCGAAATTAAGACGGGAGGACGCTAGTTTGTGTCCTCCCGTTACCCTAAGGAGAACTATGGGGAAAAAATTTAAAAGAAAACAAAAACACTTATGTCAGTACAGTGCGTTTTGGTGCAAGTAATGCATGCGATTTTCAGCTGAAGGAGGGGGCGGGGATGTGACATCTCTCCTCCAATCACAGAATATCTTGTATTCTTACTAAAAAAAATACAAGAGATTTTGTGAATGAAGGATAATGAAGAGGGTTGGATCCTGCGACTGAGTAATATATACCTCGGGTCTCACTGCTCCCTCTCTTCAGCGCCCGGAAGCTGGGCGTTCTGTGCAGGAGACAGCGTACTGCAAGGTTAGATTGTTCTACTTTACAGCAGCCCTCCTCACAACACCCAGCTTTATAATGATAATTTACACACCCAGTGTGGCGTATAAATTATCATTCTGCCCGGAGGGTGGCTTTAAGAGACTTTATCAAACAGATCAAGGCAACCTACCAATGTCCTCAATATAGAACTACACTATATGGCCAAACATATATGGACACTCATGCACAATATTTTGTTCAGGGGTTTCCAGTGAAAAGTACTGTTAATGCTACAGCATAGAGTCGCAAGTTCCCAACCCTGTGCACAATGCAAGGTCCATAATTCCCTTTATATTATTACAGGTATTTATATAGCGCTGACAATTTAAGCAGCGCTTTACATAGAGCACATTCATATCAGTCCATAGTTTAAAGAGTTTGGTGTAGAGAAACTCAAGCTACTTGCACCAAACCATAACCACAACTCTAACTAATACATTTGGGATGAACTGAATGGCAAGTGCGAGTCAGGTCTTTATCCCATATTAGTACCTCACCTTTACCTAAATTAGCAAAAATTCCCACAAACGCTCCGAAATCTTGGGGAAAGACTTTCCAGAAATATGAAATAGTTGTCTGACAAGCTAATATTGTGATGGCCAGGTGTCCACAAACTTTTGGCCATCTAGTGTATCTAAACAGTTGTTGGTAAATTGCCTTAAACTTTTTAAACGCTTTACTTATCAAACCTTGGTTGGAATTGTCAGAAAGTCAAAATGCAACATGTGCTTCAGAAGAACTTTCTTCTTGCCTGGGTGAAGAGTAAATCAATTTGAAATCCAGACTGACTTAACTTATGAGCAAAGGGCAGGGAATGGTCAATGCGATAATTAATATTAATAATACCTCTCATCGTCCTTACAGATTAGGAGAAATCAAGACAATGAAGGTCATTCTACCCAAAACAGAATCTTTAATTTTTAGTGGTAAATACCAATATTCACAATGATGGCACACCAAATTACAAGCAACATTCTATCATTGATTAGTCATATTTACATCATGACCCGCAGCAAAGTCTCCTAAGAGTATTATTAACTAGAAGGCAAACAAAAGAAGCAAAAGGTGGTGGAAGGTACATAATGATTCTTAAGCCAACCTGTGCCGGTTTTTATTCTTGCGTTTCTTGTGACTGCTGTGATGTCCTCCAGAGTTGGCCGAAGATGCAGCTTTCTGAGGCTTGACTCCTGACAGGGAACCATCTAGATCTTCTGTATCATCCTGACTAGGCTCATTCTCCTGATTCTGAAAGTCTGGGGAATTGTCACTCTCTGTTCCACTGCCTGGCTCTCCTACAAAACGACAAGAAGAAGAAATAACATTAGGTTTATTTTTTTCCCCCCATATAGAATACTGAGATTAGGTTAAGCAGTCACTGTCAGTTTTACGATATCTTGCAGCTGAACTTAAAAATCTAAAATTACAACTCAAGGATCAAACATTTTCAATCGAGTGTGAAAGGTGTGTGCATAATTTGAGAAATCGCATAAAAGTACTTACGTTTATCGATCATTTGGTCTTGTACTCCAGCCAATGCACTTACAGCCTGAAAAGCAAAATGTTCATTTTAGCACCAATTTCATGGTTCCTTAGTCTCTATATGAGAAGGGTTATTAAAACATTGAACAAACATTATCCTAACAAAGGAAGGGTTATATCTACAAAATTCTGTTTCAAAAGTATAACTTAAAGCGGACCTTTACCCATATCATTAAAAAAACAACAAACACACCTTTAGAAATGTTTAGTAATGACAATATACAAACACATTCTAGTTAATTGCCGGCTTTGCATTCTTTGCATACCTTATTTCTCTTTTCTTTCCCAGACTTCTGGCAGTGGCAATGTTTACTAAGGGCAGATTACTAGCTCTCCTTTTACTTCCTGGATTCCTGGCACATGTGACTAGGACATGTGACCATGCACATCATCTCAGGGAAAGAAAATGCCTTTCCCTGAGATTACAGATGAGATTTCCCAGCCATGCTCTGTTGACCATCCCAGTGTGCATTGCTTTGCCAAACCGAAGTAATTTTGCCCATTCAAAGCAGAAAGTGAATGCTCTCCAAGTGCAAGTATTTCATAATCACAGCATTTTACGCCCGACAGGTCTATATTATTATTATTAATCATCATCATACATAGAGGGATGCATTGGTAGAATATGATTTTTAGGTGTAAAGGTCCGCTTTAATATGGAAAATATACACTATATTACCAAAAGTATTGGGACACCCCTCCAAATCATTGGATTCAGGTTTCTGTGAAATTTCCTTGCTACTAAATATTCCGCGGTCAACTGTTAGTTAATACCACTAAGTGGAAGCAACAGCAACTCAGCCACGAAAAATGATAGGGCGGGGTCAGCGCATAGTATGCAGAAGTCGCCAACTGTCTGCAGAGTCAATAGCTACAGACCTCCATACTTCGTGTGGCCTTCAGATTGGCACAACAACAGTGCGTAGAGAGCTTCATGGAATGGGTTTCCATGGCCGAGCAGCTGCATCCAAGCCTTACATCACCAAGTGCAATGCAAAGCGTGGGATGCAGTGGTGTAAAGCACGCCGCCACTGGAATCTAGAGAAGTGGAGATGTGTTCTCTGGAGTGACGAATCACGCTTCTCTGTCTGGCAATCTGATGAAAGTGTCTGGGTTTGGTGGTTGCCACTGCCAGGAGAACGGTACTTGTCTGACTGCATTGTGCCAAGTGTAAAGTTTGGTAGATTATGGTGTGGGGTTGTTTTTCAGGGAACTCTAATGTCAGCATACCAAGACATTTTGGACAATTTCATGCTCAAAACTTTGTGGGAACAGTTTGGGGATGGCCCCTTTCTGTTCCATTATGACTGCGCACCAATGCACAAAGCAAGGTCCATAAAGACATGAATGAGCGAGTTTGGGGTGGAGGAACTTGACTGGCCTGCACAGAGTCCTGACCTTGGCCTGCAGAGTCCTGACTTCAACCCGATAGAACACCTTTGATATGAATTAGAGCGGAGACTGTGAGCCAGGCCTTCCCGTCCAACATCAGTACCTGGCCTCACAAATGCACTTCTGGAAAAATGGTCAAACATTCCCAGAGACACACTCCCAAACCTTGTGGACGGCTTCCCAGAAGAGTTGAAGCTGTTATAGCTGCTAAGGGTGAGCCAACTCAATACTGAACCCTACAGACCAAGACTGGGATGCCATTAAAGTGCATGTGCGTGTAAAGGCCGGCATCCTAATACTTTTGGTAATATAGTGTAATTCACTAGTGTACTTCCTAGTGAAGCATACAAAGGGCTAATCAATATACAAACTTTTACCTTCAAGGATGTAACTGCAGGGACAAGATATGGTTTTGTACTGCTCATCCTATTTTTGCAGTGCTCAACTGAAAAGAGGATTTTAAGCCGATGCTATAAACAAGGCTCTGAATGCAGTACACCAAGTTAGGGCCCATTCTCACCAAGCCATTCCTTTGAGAGTGTTCAACACATACGTGTTGAATTGAATCAATGAATTATTATTTTCTTCTCTCCATAAAATGCAAAGCTAAATAAAGTACTGTATATTCAAAACCTCAAAAGTATCAGGGAATGGGGGGGGGTTATGCAACAGATCAGGACCAGCTTATTTGTGCATTTATTTAGGGCCAATCCAGACTGTTTTGTGGTAACATGCATTGTAACGTACAAAACAAAGTGAGTTACGGTGCCCTCATTTCAAATGAGTATGTGAATGTAATGTCCCATTGCACTCCAGACTGCAATCCCACTTTGAATATTTCAGTGGGTGCTGGAATGGCCTGTGGCTGGCACTATTGACACTATTTTTTACCCGATTAAGGAACCACACAAAGTCTAGAAACATTGCATTTGTATGTGATGCCAGGTTCATCTGACGTCAAATAAAGACAGGACGATAAAGTGGACCTCCGGTGTGCTAGTGGTTAATTCTTCTATTCATTTTAAATGGCATCCCAATGCACAACACACTTGCATTTTAGCAGTCCACCATACTAATGCTCAGATGTAAATCTGTGCCTTGTGGTGCATTGTATTAAAAGGAGAACTATGGAGTAAGTGTTTTTCCCCATAGTTCTCCTCAGGGTCACGGGAGGACATGAACTAGCGTCCTCCCGTGACCCAAAGCTCATCATACTGCAAGCTACAGCTCCCAGTATACGGAGATCGCCACAGCCGGGACGGATCCCGACATTACTGTCGAGATCTACCCAGCTGGCCCTGCCTATCTAGAGCCAGCTGTACCCGCCCCCTACCACGTTCGTTCCTCCAGGCAGCGCTGGAGGACCGGGGAGGGAATCCCTGCAGGGAGCCGTGAGTGACAGTCGCGGCTCTCTGCAGGGACAGGATCAAGAAGTGAGTGAGCGACGGTATGTGTTCGCTCACTTCCCGATCTATTGAGCCGACGTGTGACAGTTTAATTGTCACACGTCGGTTCGAACTAGGACGATGAGTGATTTTCACTCCTCATAGTTCTCCTTTTAACCATAATGCTGCAAGTCTATAAAAACGTGCATCGTGATGCATTGGCAACCTATCTAAAAAAATGAACCGGCTGCCTTGTGAAAACATACATTGACGCGTATGTAGTAACACACCACAACAGACTGAATGTGCACTAAATAAAAAGTAAAGAAACAACCAATACTGGGAATCTTTCTAGACAACCGTGCAAAGTTATGGCAGTTTCTATAGGACATTCACCTTAGCACCCTCAATGTTGAACATTCACTTTGGGATTTATATACTAAGGAATAGCTGTTCACTCAAAGTGTCAACACGGTTTCAGTTACTCACAGCTGCAGAAGTTACTGAAGATTTACTAAAAAGTCTTTCTGCTTCTTTAAACTTTCGATTTCTTCTGTCGTTCTTACTGTTTGAGTTCCTAAAGTGAAGGAATAAAAAGAAAAAAAAAACAGACATCAGGGTACAACGGACAAGTACAGATCAGTTATAAAACCCAGACTTTCTCCTGTGTATTAAATGAATGAGGACATTCCACAGCAACACACAAACCAGTATGTAACGGACACAAAAACCAGCCACTTACTTTTGATTTGTTAAGTAACGGTCCCATCCTCTGATGATGTTCCCATACATCTGGGTATCTTCCAGATAACTTCCTTCAAAAGCATAGATCTGACGTTCTAGATTTGCCAAGGTCTCCTACAAGAAAACGATAACAATAAATGAGTGAATGAATAGCCAAGTCAGCACAAATAATCATCTAATCAATGCAATGAGAAAAGACACAGAGATCCAATGGTAATAAAACAGAAAATAACCATAGCACAGGACTCTTGAAACACATCCTTGAAGTACATTTTTGCATAATAACAGAGATGAATGAGCCCAAGAGCCAACCTTGTTCAGTTTCTGTCACCTCTGTTTATCATGGTAACTTACAGGGCAAAATGTTGTATTACCCCATGCACTGCAAGGGTTAACTGCTCATTTTCGTCAAGGTTCTAAAATAAAGTTAAATTCACCTGATCCCCGGAGCCAGATTGCTCTTAGACTGGTCCTTCCAGCCTCGCTCTTCCTCCACTGCGGCAGTCTAAGGAACCTTGAGCCATTACGTCCAATGCACAGTGTATAGGACATGAGAACACCGAGGGTCATACCATCACTGCAGCGTAGGAGAAGAGAGGCTGGAGGGAGTGCTGTGGAAGCCAGCCGGCTCCAAGGTTCAGGTAAATATAAAACATTTAGTCCCCAGACAAAACAAAAATGAGTAGTTAACCTTTGCAGTGCAGGGGTAGCCCCATTGCAAAGATTAAGAAAAAACTTTTGCCCAGAGTTCTGGCTTTAAGTGAGAGTTTATGTAAGAGAATCATGGAGGCTTCCTTTGCCGATATCTCTTTCTACAAATACTAGTTGCCTGGCTGCCATGCCAGCCCTCTTGCTTCAATACGGGCAATTAACCAGAACATGTACGCAGATAGAAAATTCTGAATGTAATCTTCACTTTGTCAATATGCATACTTGTTCCAAGCCAATGGTATTGACTCCTTGGAATCAAAACTCAACAACAAGGCAACAGCTCGCTGCGTGATAGAAAATTAAGTACAAGTCCTCTTCAAGGAGACATTGAAGGGTCTATTAAATGCCTAATTCATCTCTGGAAGCTGATCATGGTCAGATTATGCTTGATCAGCTTCTTCCAGGGCACAGTGGCTGGGGAATGACAGCTTTGAATTCGTAAGTGACAATATGCTTGTCACTTCCAGGGTCAATCAATGTAGGGAAGATCAGCAAATGGATGTTTGCTGGACTCCCCCGCTCGACCCGCAATGCTTGTTCTGGGAGAGCAGCGGAGGACGGGATGCATGTTTGGTGGGGGGAGAGGGTGGCACTCTTGGGAAGGGGGGTTGACAGTCCGCTTGTAAAACATGCTATAGCAGCTAAAAGGAGACCTGTGACAATGAGACTGTCACAGGTCGGCTCAGTAGATCGGGAGGTGAGCGAACACATACCGGGTTCGCTCGCCTCTCGATCCTGTCACGGCTCTATGCCGTGACAGGGGGAGGGGCTGGATTCCCCTCCCCCCCCTCCGATCTTCCAGCGCTGACTGGCAGAACGGACGGGGGAGGGTACAGCTGGCTCTGCCTCTAGATAGGCAGAGCCAGCTGTCACTCACGCAGCTGGGCGGATCCCGTCATCTACGTCGGGATCCGCTCCGGCGTCTCAGTATACCGCGAGCTGTAGCGGTATACTGAGCTTAGGGTAACGGGAGGACGCTAGTTTGCGTCCTCCCGTTACCCTAAGGAGAACTATGGTGAAAAACACTGACCCCATAGTTCTCCTTTAAAAGGAGAACTATGGGGAGAGTTAAATACACTCACACCCATATTTAGAGCCGACATGTGACGCTACAGCGGTCACAAGTCGCCTCTATAAAATGGATAACCACGAACTGCTGATTGCTCAGCTCACGATCCTCTCTGCAGAGAGTGGTTACTGCCAGTCATTAGGCCCCGCGGGGATTCCCCCCTTCCCTTCTCCATCACTCATTGGAGAGACAGAGAGGGGAGGAGGCGGGCACAATGCACAGGGGTGGCCCTCCAACTGTTGTGGAACTACAAGTCCGATGAGGCATTGCAAGACTGACAGTTACAGGCATGACCCCCGAGACAGAAGCATGCCGGGATTTGTAGCTATAGCACAGCTGGAGGATTGGAGTAGCCTACCCCTGCCTTAGCCTGAAAACCAAATGCAGCCCCCACAGCTAGGTACTGATAAGCTACAATACAGTAACATTTGTTTCTGGCTTTAGATATACTGTACTCAGCTAAAGGTTGTTATTCTATTAAACTTCCCATAACGTGACAACCTGCCCTGACATACCAGGAGGTATTATGTAAAGACAGGTGCTCTTAGTGCTAAGCCGGTGTGTTTCTGGTTTCTTTGGAGCACGGGAGCATAGAGGGAGATATCAATGAAACCAAAAGCATTCATCATATAAAATCAATTTTAACATACGGCGTACTACAGCACCATCTTTTCCTAAAGCGTTCCCCACCCCCTGTATTTCTCTTTCCCGCCACCATCATCGCCCTACTTCCATTCAACGACATGGCTGAACGTGCGCCAATAGCGTAGCGTACGCAATTTTACTACAAACGTCAATTGCGCAACGCTTCACAAATGATACCATTCTACGCACGCTACGTAGAGAGGCAGGAATTCACGTAAACTCAGCTGCGAAATTGAACGTAACGCGAGAGGGGAAGATGCGCTGGTTATATAAGGCGAACGAAATCTACACGGTCACTTAGCCGGTGAAACCGGATTAATCCGCAGGCGCGATGCTTAGGCTATTAGAAAGGGTGGTCGTTTTACCGCCAGTTCTTGTTTCCGCTTCACTAGCTCAGCCAGTTCCCGGCGCGTATCTGGAATCTGCGGCGTTGTGGCCTTGTTATGCATCGCCATGATGGAGTGTGGAGAAGGAGGGAGGGGCGCTGGGTGCTATATAAACCTGCCCACTTCCACTCCTCTACCCCAGTGTAACGGACACCGGCTGCTAGGCAGAGGCTACGCTGAGGGGGTTGGATTTCGGTACAAGGGACATTTATCCCGTCTAATCAGCCACATTCACCTAATGAATCTGGAAAGCGAGTATGTTATCAACATAAGAAAGGGGGAATTTATCAACACTAGAACAGTTGCCAGTAGTAACCAATCAGCTTTTCTCTTCAATTTAGCTTTGAAAATGAAAGCTAGAAACTGATTGGTTGCCATGGGCAACCTTCTCTTTCTTTTTAGTTGTTCATATGGAAAACCATTCGATATAGGGTAAAGCCCACTGCCTGTATAGATTTGTGTGCAAACATATTAATTCAAGTAGAAAGGAAGCTAAAACTTTCTTTTTAGTTTTGGATAGAGTAAGGGTGAGTTATTGCCATCTGTGTGCCATTGGGGAGATGTCCCAGCACTTCCTGTCTGATAGCCACTAGAGGTGCACCGAAATGAACATTATAAAACTGAAACAAAATTTTAAAAAAAATGCCTGGCTTGAAACCAAAGATATTTGTATTTTAACTTTTTTTAAAATATTTATTTTTTTATAACCTTTTTTTAAAAATTTTTATTAAATCTTTTTATTTTTTACTTTACTTTTAGGGGTATCGGGGAAATATTAGGGGTCTAAACCTTTTAAAATAGAAAAAGAGATTGAGAACACAGAGTCCTCAATCTCTTTTTTTCTTCAGCCCCTGTTATCAATGAACAGGAATGCTGTATACTGAGTGTTCCTGTTCATACATAACATGAGAACATAGTATGTTTACTATAACCACAATCATGAATGAACAGGAGGTCAGCACTTCCCATTCATTAATAATTGAGGATATAGTAAACATACCATCTCCTAAATTATGTACACACACTCAGCGATCTCAGATCTCTAAGTATTTGCACTCGTCTCCTTCCTGACACGCTGTCACAGGAGGCTGAGCGAGTGGTGCGGGAGGAGAGCTCAGCCTCCTGTGACAGCGATGACTGTCTCCACCCACACTGTTCTCCTCTGATCTGTGATAGGAGGCTGAGCGGTGTGGGGAGGAGAAACGCCGGCCGCTCACAGCGCTCTCCTCCTGCAGTGTTTGGCCGCCTGTAACAGTTTCTCTCCTCTCCGCTGGGACACAGAGCAGCGGGGAGGAGAGAATACACGGATGCACCGGTGTATCGACCAGCAAATGGCACTTTCAACATTATGCCAAAAGTGCAATTTCCGGCCGATATATCGGTGCATCTCTAATAGCCACAACAGAAAGTAAAAGGAAACCCCTTCAACGAAAGAAGAAAAAAAAGGTCCCTGGTGGTCAGCAGGGCCACCAAAACTACCGGCTCCATTGGAAGATTTTTTTCATCCCTTCCTTTTCCAATGACAGCCCAAAATTTGGTCACCTGGATAAAGAGGGTGAATGTAAAGCGCTGCGCAAATTGCTTTGTGCTAGATAAATCCTGTATAATAATAATAATCTTAAAGCTCTGCATGCACATTACAGTCTGATTGCACAATCTCCTTTAGATCTAACAACATGTATGTAGTACAAGAACCTGCCTGATTGGATACATTTTTGACTACATCATTTTGGTAGATCTAAAGTTGATTGGAGGAAGATTATTCAGCCAACGTCTATGGTGAGTCTTACAGGGCCATAGCAATAAAAACCTGACAGATGTTCTAATCCCTACCCTTATCCAAAACTAGAAGAAAAAAAAATGTTTTGGCTTGAGTTGCAGTTCAATGAGTGCAATTCTTCTATAGCGCCAGCTCCTGTCACAGGCGGAGTGATGCCAAATGCAGGAATCGATAGTGAAGGTGTGCTGCGCTCATTCTGGCCAGCGATTGGTTAGCAAATTGCTCTTGAAATGGTACGGCACCCCTGATCACCATATTTTTGTACATGAATACATGTAGACTGTTGTACAGGAATAAGTGTGGATTGTTGTACATTAACCACTTCCCGGCCGGCCGTTGTAAAAAAACGTCCGGCGGGAACTTCCTGGATCTGAGCGGGCGTCTTCAGACGTCCTGCCCCGCCCCCCGATCAGGCGCGCTCCCAGCGCGATCACGGCCCGGCAACTGTGCCCGCACTGTCCATTGGACAGTGCTGTTTCTATAACAAGGTATAGAGCCAGTAAAATCGGCTCTATACCTTGCGATCTAGCTGTGACAAATCACAGCTGTCACAAATGTAAACAGAGGCTGCAGTTTGCAGCCTTGTCTCTATCTCCTCTCTCACACACCGTTGGGTTGTGAGAGAGAGGAGAGAGAGAACTTCAAAGATCAGCCAAAGTAAGAATTTAAAGTGATACACATTGATACACACTGATACACACTGATAAGATTCCCCTCTCCCCGCTCCAATCTGCCAGTGCTGACTGGCGGAACAGACGGGGGAGGGGGCGGGTACAGCTGGCTTTGCCTCTAGATAGGCAGAGCCAGCTGTCACTCACGCAGCTGGGCGGATCCCGTCATCTACGTCGGGATCCGCTCCAGGTGCGGCGTCTCAGTACAGCTCGCGGTATACTGAGCTTAGGGTAACGGGAGGATGCTAGTTTGTGTCCTCCCGTTACCCTAAGGAGAACTATGGGGAAAAACACTGACCCCATAGTTCTCCTTTAAAATAAAAAACAAAATAAGACCTACCCCGAAAATAAGACCTAGAGGTGTTTTTTGAGCCAAAAAAAATATAAGACAGTGTCTTATTTTCGGGGAAACATGGTATGTAGCCTCTGACCATGCCTTGCAGCATGTCTGTAGTCCCTGCAGTCTCTGAACATTTCCTGCTGCCAATTCCCATACATGAGGACAGCCCTGAGGCAGGAGTCGTCGACAAGGTGGTGGAGAGATGGAACCACCCCATAGACCCTAAGAGACTGAGGGTGCATGTCAAGGACCATTGGACTTTGCATACAAAGTAGTGAAGCAAGGAAAAGGTTGATAGCCCTGAAGCTTGCACCTTTAGGAACACGCTGGCAGTGACGGCTCCCATATTTTTTTCTGGGTTAGGAGTTGCTCTTGTTTTCAGGTGGTTGAATTGAGAATTAGGGACGTAGTTCAATAATAGGAGCAGAGAGTTTCATGAGCCTGGGTTCAGTTCTGAAAACATACTGGGGAAATTCATGAAGTGTGTCTATGACACTCATTGGAATTCTTTTGATGGTGTTAAAAGCAGGTATATGAATTTGGAGCAAGCACCACCACGGTTTTAATATCAGGCACTCCGTCCTCAGTGCAGCTCAGTAACACTTGGCATGCTAAAATCACAGGCTCCATGTCACTGAGCTTTTCACCTGGCCCAGCACTTGTACGGTGGGGGGAGCCTAAGAGGGATGCAGAGGTATCAGTTCCCCATCATGTCCTCTCTGCTGCTGATTGACACCAAGCAGTGGACAGATTCCATAGCCAACAGCAGGCTGTCTATTGCCTGGAGAGTCTCCTTTGGTAGCTGAACACTGTAAAATAGAAACTGTCGAATGTGCAACAAACATTTTTATAAACATCCTTTATAGACAGCTAGCCATTGCAATGAAATGTTGCACACATTAATACTAAGCATATCCTGATAGCATTTTTTCATTCCCAAGTACTTTCTAATATGTTTTCTTAAAGGAACATGTGACATTTTTTCTAAAACACTACAGACTAATGATTTTAGGGCAGTTTCTTTATATTTAGGAAGAACTAACTCAATCCATGATTATTCAGCAACGGAGAATGGCAACTGGCTATAGAGGACTACAAATGTCAGCAATCCATGATTATTCAGCAACGGAGAATGGCAACTGGCTATAGAGGACTACAAATGTCAGCAATCCATGATTATTCAGCAACGGAGAATGGCAACTGGCTATAGAGGACTACAAATGTCAGCAATCCATGATTATTCAGCAATGAAGAAGGCCAACTGGCTATAGAGGACTACAAATGTCAGCAATCCATGATTATTCAGCAACAGAGAATGGCAACTGGCTATAGAGGACTACAAATGTCAGCAATCCATGATTATTCAGCAACGGAGAATGGCAACTGGCTATAGAGGACTACAAATGTCAGCAATCCATGATTATTCAGCAATGAAGAAGGCCAACTGGCTATAGAGGACTACAAATGTCAGCAATCCATGATTATTCATATTAAAAAAATGTTTTTTCTCCTGGAGATCCGATCTCTAACAATGATACCCCTTTATAAACTAGTGAGTCCGTCTACCAGGACCATGACCAAATAGGCATCAAAAGAAAAGGGGAGATCTGGCCATGAAGAAAGTGGCCAGGTCAAGCGGTCATTAATGGAACGGGACGGACAAAATTGTATGTGATTTCGTTAAAAGGTATTTATTGGTGCAAAAATATCAAAAAAGGAAGAATGTGAACACCATCATCAATTCACTATCAGCAAGTTAAAATAACACACATTGTCTGCAGACTTCAACCATACTCTGGTTGGATGGGGGATGAGTTAACCACATTGCTGAATAATCATGGATTGCTGAGATCTCTAGTCCTTTATATCCAGGTGCCATTCTCTATTGCTGTATAATCAATGATTATACAGCAATAGAGAATGGTAACCGGCTATAGAGGACTACAAATCTCACCCATCCATGATTATTCAGCAATGGAGGACTACAGATCCCATCACTCCATGATTATACAGGGCTGTGTGCAGTATCACCAGAGTTGTCCGGTCTCGGGAAGGAGCAGGAGGTAATGTGCGGCCGGGACCGGCACTGTCAAAGACAGCTACCTGAGCCTCCCAGCAAGCGCAGCACCTCAGGCAGCTGCTCTTGTTTCAAAATTTAAAGAGCCGGTATCAGTGCTTTTTCACAAATTCCCTGTATCGGCCCATTTACCGATACTAGTATCCAGCAAAAAACAAAGTCAAAGCAACCTTTTCATTTGGTATGTTCACAGAAACCACTACTATCAGCTATACAGTTTACATATTCACCAATGCATATTACATGAACAAAAATCTGCTCAATTCTGTTCCCTAAAGCTCAGGTTTTCCCCTCACTGTCAACAGTGATAGTCAAATGTCTACATACATCAGTGGCTACAGGAAGCAGCTGAAGAATACAAACTATATTAAGTCCTATTCAGTCTGCTTGGACTCCACCTTTTGGGGAAGGAAGGAGTATTTATTTATTCCTGATATTTATAAAGCACCAACAATTTACACACTGTACATTCACATCAGTCCCTGCCCTCAAGGAGATTACAATCTAAGGTCGCCATCTCATGTGTATACATACGAGGGCCGAGTGTGGGAGGAAACCGGAGTACTCAGTGGAAACCCATGCAAGCACAGGAAGAACATGCAAACTCCTTGGAGATAGTAACCCCCAGTGCTGCAAGGCAGAAGCGCTAACCACTACACTACTGCACTACCCGACTATGTTTGAAGCATTGTATGGTGTGGTCTATAAAGGTACCACTATGTTTCTATGCTTCGGGAATGGTTCACTTTAGTCTGTGAACCATCCCATGCTTTTATAGGGGGCCAAAATCAATTTGACATTATTTTAAACACATTTCACAAGATCATAAAGCAAGTTTTCGTCTGGAGATCTACTTTTCAAGTGACGAGCTCAATGAAATCTACCAATGAAGAAACAACTGCATTCAGGGGCGAGAGGGGGCATGGCAGTGCATTGAAGTCAATGGCACCAAAGTCACGCCCCCACCCGGAAAACGCAGGCACTTTAGTGCCTGCATTCCGGTGCGATCTGTAAAAATGCAGCAAGCACTATTTTTGCAGATTGCACTGGACTGGAACACAGGCACTAATGTCCCTGCTTTTCAGGGGTGGGCGATCGCACTGCGGGCGGGTGGCGTGGCTGCGGTGCCATTGACTTCAATGCACCGCAACGTCCCCTCCCGCCCCTGAAAACAGGGAGCCGGCCGCCTTGCGTTCCAGTGCCGAACACTCTGGAACGCAGACTTTGTGGTGTGAACTGACCCTCTCTCGACTGTCTCCTCTCTATCTCATGTTTCTATCTGCTGTCTCTCTTCTCTCACTTTCTCCGATGTCTCTCTTCTCTCACTTTCTCCGATGTTCTATCTGCTGTCTCTCTTCTCTCACTTTCTCCGATGTTCTATCTGCTGTCTCTCTTCTCTCACTTTCTCCGATGTCTCTCTTCTCTCACTTTCTCCGATGTTCTATCTGCTGTCTCTCTTCTCTCACTTGTCTCTCTTCTCTCACTTTCTCCGATGTTCTATCTGCTGTCTCTCTTCTCTCACTTTCTCCGATGTCTCTCTTCTCTCACTTTCTCCGATGTTCTATCTGCTGTCTCTCTTCTCTCACTTTCTCCGTTGTCTCTCTTCTCTCACTTTCTCCGATGTCTCTCTTCTCTCACTTTCTCCGCCATCTCTCCTGCCTGTCTTTTCTTACCTCCACTGCAGCAGCTTCCCAGGTCTCCTCTCTTGCGCCGGCGCCCTGTCCTCCCGCGGTGATCGTGTGGCCAAATGTGCAGACTGCGAGAGGTGTCCCGCCCCTTCCCGTCTGCGGCGTCTGACACACTCAGCCGCACGAGCACCGCGGGAGGACAGGACACAGGTCAGTGAGCCGATCGCGATCTACCAGTGTTCACTTTGCGATCGACCGGTAGATGACAATCGACCTAATGGGCACCCCTGTCAAATAGGGTCTGCTTTTCTGATCTCAAGTTAAAACAACCCCGTTTTACATTTTTATAACTTCAAACAAAACATTTGAAAATAAAAATTAGGACTATTCAAATCATCAACTCAAACAGTTGTCAGTGAATGAAAACCATATCAAGACCATACAGATGAGCTGTAGATTTCAATTCTTATTAGTTTATTTTACAGAACAAACACAAAATCTAAACCAACTAAAAACTGTCAAAAACATTCACAAAAATCTGCTCAATTCTGTTCCCTAAAGCTCAGGTTTTCCCCTCACTGTCAACAGTGATAGTCAAATGTCTACATACATCAGTGGCTACAGGAAGCAGCTGAAGAATACAAACTATATTAAGTCCTATTCAGTCTGCTTGGACTCCACCTTTTGGGGAAGGAAGGAGTATTTATTTATTCCTGATATTTATAAAGCACCAACAATTTACACACTGTACATTCACATCAGTCCCTGCCCTCAAGGAGATTACAATCTAAGGTCGCCATCTCATGTGTATACATACGAGGGCCGAGTGTGGGAGGAAACCGGAGTACTCAGTGGAAACCCATGCAAGCACAGGAAGAACATGCAAACTCCTTGGAGATAGTAACCCCCAGTGCTGCAAGGCAGAAGCGCTAACCACTACACTACTGCACTACCCGACTATGTTTGAAGCATTGTATGGTGTGGTCTATAAAGGTACCACTATGTTTCTATGCTTCGGGAATGGTTCACTTTAGTCTGTGAACCATCCCATGCTTTTATAGGGGGCCAAAATCAATTTGACATTATTTTAAACACATTTCACAAGATCATAAAGCAAGTTTTCGTCTGGAGATCTACTTTTCAAGTGACGAGCTCAATGAAATCTACCAATGAAGAAACAACTGCATTCAGGGGCGAGAGGGGGCATGGCAGTGCATTGAAGTCAATGGCACCAAAGTCACGCCCCCACCCGGAAAACGCAGGCACTTTAGTGCCTGCATTCCGGTGCGATCTGTAAAAATGCAGCAAGCACTATTTTTGCAGATTGCACTGGACTGGAACACAGGCACTAATGTCCCTGCTTTTCAGGGGTGGGCGATCGCACTGCGGGCGGGTGGCGTGGCTGCGGTGCCATTGACTTCAATGCACCGCAACGTCCCCTCCCGCCCCTGAAAACAGGGAGCCGGCCGCCTTGCGTTCCAGTGCCGAACACTCTGGAACGCAGACTTTGTGGTGTGAACTGACCCTCTCTCGACTGTCTCCTCTCTATCTCATGTTTCTATCTGCTGTCTCTCTTCTCTCACTTTCTCCGATGTCTCTCTTCTCTCACTTTCTCCGATGTTCTATCTGCTGTCTCTCTTCTCTCACTTTCTCCGATGTTCTATCTGCTGTCTCTCTTCTCTCACTTTCTCCGATGTCTCTCTTCTCTCACTTTCTCCGATGTTCTATCTGCTGTCTCTCTTCTCTCACTTGTCTCTCTTCTCTCACTTTCTCCGATGTTCTATCTGCTGTCTCTCTTCTCTCACTTTCTCCGATGTCTCTCTTCTCTCACTTTCTCCGACGTTCTATCTGCTGTCTCTCTTCTCTCACTTTCTCCGTTGTCTCTCTTCTCTCACTTTCTCCGATGTCTCTCTTCTCTCACTTTCTCCGCCATCTCTCCTGCCTGTCTTTTCTTACCTCCACTGCAGCAGCTTCCCAGGTCTCCTCTCTTGCGCCGGCGCCCTGTCCTCCCGCGGTGATCGTGTGGCCACATGTGCAGACACGTTCTATCTGCTGTCTCTCTTCTCTCACTTTCTCCGTTGTCTCTCTTCTCTCACTTTCTCCGATGTCTCTCTTCTCTCACTTTCTCCGCCATCTCTCCTGCCTGTCTTTTCTTACCTCCACTGCAGCAGCTTCCCAGGTCTCCTCTCTTGCGCCGGCGCCCTGTCCTCCCGCGGTGATCGTGTGGCCAAATGTGCAGACTGCGAGAGGTGTCCCGCCCCTTCCCGTCTGCGGCGTCTGACACACTCAGCCGCACGAGCACCGCGGGAGGACAGGACACAGGTCAGTGAGCCGATCGCGATCTACCAGTGTTCACTTTGCGATCGACCGGTAGATGACAATCGACCTAATGGGCACCCCTGTCAAATAGGGTCTGCTTTTCTGATCTCAAGTTAAAACAACCCCGTTTTACATTTTTATAACTTCAAACAAAACATTTGAAAATAAAAATTAGGACTATTCAAATCATCAACTCAAACAGTTGTCAGTGAATGAAAACCATATCAAGACCATACAGATGAGCTGTAGATTTCAATTCTTATTAGTTTATTTTACAGAACAAACACAAAATCTAAACCAACTAAAAACTGTCAAAAACATTCCAGTTCTGTGTTTTT
>NW_017306543.1:251618-275882 GCF_000935625.1 Nanorana parkeri
GATATACACCACTATTAAAAATATATATATATTTATATGTATAAAAATAATGTGCTTGTATGATATTCTGGTAAAACAAAAAATGAAACCCTGAAGATCTGGCAGGAAAAAGATTTTGCCACAGCACATTTAAGTTGACCAAGCAAGCCAATAATGCCTTATTATACCCATAATGAGGGGGAAAAGAATGTTCTGTAGACATATATTCAGAATGCCTCCCGTTTTGGTCAAAGGGCAGACATTTAAAAGACAAATATAACAGGTAAGGTTCCCCACACTGTAGAAAGGGTCAATTGGGGCAAAATTTAAATGTTGGAACTATGTTTCTTGTATACCAGATATTTACAAATACGCAAAACATTCCATACAAATTTGCAGGGTCGACAAGATCAAGTGATGACAGAAACACATAGTATATTTTCTCAGTATGATGCAACACCTGCGTTGAAGAGAAATAGATTACAATAAGAGACTATGTACACATTTTAACCTAAAATTATTATCTATACTCTAATCATACACTGGTCTGTGTTCAGTGCTGCCTGATGGCTTCAAACGCTATCCTAAGAATATACATGAAGGGGCTTGTCGGCAGCTTTGACAGGGTTTGGACTTTTAAACTGCCTCTAAACTCAGGAGTAAGGTCTTGTTCACACTAAGCGCGTTCCAGGAGCAGAGCAGTTACAGAACGGATCAAAACTGCGTCCTATGTATTCCAATGGTATTTTGGCCTCTAGTTCACACCGCAGCGTTCAGTTTCAGAGCATATAAAACAAAATGCAGCAAGCAAGCTATTTTACCTGCTCTGGAACACATGCAAACGCCCTGGAAGGCACTAAAAGCCCATTCTAAACTTTTAAAAACTTTTTTTTGTTAAACAAAAACGGCCCAGAACACATCAAAAACGCGGCACAACCCTCTGCACTGCGTGTGCAGAAACTCATGCAGATCTGATCTGCATTTGGTGTGAACAAGCCCTTAATAGTTAAAAATACATGCAGGTACCTTAAGATTTAACAACAATGTATCTTATTTGTGTATCACTCGGCTGTACATCCTCAAATCACCTCTGAATTGGTGCTGACTACTTTTGTTCCCCATGGCCCATGTGTGTTGTAAAGTAGCCACCGCTCCAAATTCACTCTTGTGATGGACTACAATCTCAATACAAATTAGTAAACTAAACCTGAGATTGTAATCCATCCTGGTGAGCCAACTTGGAGCGGTGGGAACTTCACAACACACACGGACCATGGGGAACAAAAGTAGCCACCCTCTAGAAGGAAGGACAGTGTCAGCACCAATTCAGAGATGATTTGAGGATATACATCTGAGTGGCACACGAATAAGATACATGTTTGTTAATAGTGAAAGTACTAGAATGCATTTTTAAGGTTTAACTCCTGAGTTTAGAGGCACTTTAAAACCAAAGTACATTATTTACAGTTTGCAAAGCATGCAGGGTTTTCTAATAGGAAAAGTGTGTGTATTGGCAACTTGTTTGCAACCTGGTTGATGGTCCCAACTCTGCCAGGACAGAAAGGGGTGTATCATTCAACATTGTGTGTTATCTGAAAAATTAGACCTGCCACTAATAGTTAAAGCATCCATACTGATGGTAATGATCATTTATTAGAACAGATCCCTACCGTAGTCTAAAAAGGTAAAGCTTTATTAAGGTCACTGGTGTCAAGCAAATTGTAAAGCTATGTAAAGGTTGAGGATACTTCAGCATAAGTGTTTGCATACAAGGAATTTAGTTTAGATTTGCATTGCAAGCGTTTATCAAGTATTTTAAAATGGTCTCTCATGAATAGTGGTTAAAATTTAAACAGAAACAGATTTCCTGTAACCTTTGACCCGTAAGGGCAGCTCTCATAATAGAAGTAAAGCGAAGCAAAGGAGCGAAAATATGAATCTTTACAGGCTATACAATATTTTAAAGCGACACTAAACTCAGGAGTTAAATCCTAAAAATACATTCAAGTACCTTAACTATCAACACAAATGTATCTTATTTGTGCATCACTCTGTAGAACCAGCTGTAGAACCTCAAATCATCTCTGAATTGGTGCTGACACTATCCTTCCTTCTGGAGGGTGGCTACTTTTGTTCCCCATGGTCCCTTTGCGTGTTGTAAAGTAGCCACCGCTCCAAGCTCGCTCCAGTGATGGACTACAATCTTAATACAAATCGGTAAACTAAAATGTGAGATTGTAGTCCATCACGGTAGTGAGCTTGGAGTGGTGGCTACTTTTACAACACGCACACAGGGACCATGGGGAACAAAAGTATCCACCTTCCAGAAGGAAGGACAGTGTCAGCACCAATTCGGTGATTTGAGGATCTGCAGCTGAGTGATACACAAGATACAGTATTCTTAATAGTTAAGATTTACCTCCTAAGTATAGTGTCACTAAGATTAAATATCCAGATTGTTGCATTGTGCCCTGCTATGACTGGTGCTTTAACGTGAAGCTGTACAACAATAAACATCCTGCCTAAGAGGAAATAATGCACACATTGCATTTTATTAGACAAAATTCAAGGGTGAGGAACGAAAAAGGTAGTTTCCCTAACTATGACCCCCACTGAGCTCATCTGAACCACTTTTCCACTCAGCAGTATACCATCCTATTTCTGACAATAAGTCAAGCTGTGTCACACTGTTATGTTTAACACTGGTCAGACGGCTTCTTCCAACTAGCCTCAGAAGATGTGCAGGCAGTGGGAGGAAAAGGCACAGCTGGCTGGAGGTAAACATTGTGGTGGGGCACAGCTGGATTCTATACCAGAACTAGTGAACTATGGAGCCCCCAACCTCCTGAACTCAAACTGAGCTCATAAATTAAGCTCAGGGCGGTGGGGGCAAACTCAAACCAAAGTTTCCTTACACTTTAAAGCACACTTTTTAAAATGTATACCCTAAATGAGCTTCATGACGTCTGGTTGCATAGGATAACCGTTGTCTCAGAAAATTGAGTAACATGTCTGTTTGTTGAATAGCAATTAATAGCTTGACTGGTTGCTTTCAAATGTTGCATGGAGATGTTCTTGAAACAGAACCTGTTCTCCATTTAAAGTGGGAAGTCCAGCCTAAAATGAGAAGATGTAAGATGCATGCTATTGCCTTTACTAGCCAGTAAATTCTCTTCAGTACTTCTCTTGGATTGCACTTTGTTACTGACTTCCCCTGACTTTGGCTATGCTCCACCAACTGCCACCCAGAAGGCCAGTGACACAGTCCTATTGGACTGTGGAGTGGCAATGCACAGGGCCTGGCCAAGAATGCAGGAAAAAATTATATTGAATCATAGTGGGAAAAAAATCTCTAATTTTCAGCTTCCTTTATCCCCCAATCCTATTCAAGCTCTTAACATGGACTTGAATCTAAGTGATGGTTTGGACAAATGTAGTAGTAGGTAGGTAGGCTATGTTTCTTGTATGCATCACAAGATTTACCTTTAAACCTGACTGGACTGTACTATTAATAACATGCGACAGGTCCCCTAAGACTTACCTTACAGTAAAGACACTGAGTATATGATGTAAAGAATGGTGTACATTTAATGCAGACTCATGTAACTGATTTAGAATCCATTACTTTATAGAATCTGACATCCAGTACTGCTAGCTGTCAGTGCAGGAAGCCTGGTGCTGAATGCAATTATAACCTGAAGGCTTCCTTCATCTTAGCATGAACCCTTGTTTGCGCACTTTCCTATCCGATGTTGGGAGCCTTTACACTGAAGATAAACAGCTCTGCCCCAAGATACTAGTAGTGGAATTTTTTTTTTTACAATTGATGAGAACTCAAAACAAAAACTCAGGCAGCATTGGCATTATAACCACAAACAAAGAAGTTGAAAGCACTTCCTTATAACCACAGTGGTTACAATGTTTTTGTTTAATAAAGTGTCCAACTTGTTTTAAATAAGTCATATTTCCAAAATGCTGAAAACACTATGCAAACAGTTCATTTTGTTATAATGAAAACATATACATCTATATTGTCTTTTAGAGACGTTAAAACCCAATTCTTTAGAAGGTTCTTAGAGGTTTTCAGGCTGTCAACACATGACAGTTTACTTTTCTGCTTCTTATGAAAAAAAAAAAAAAAAGGTTTAAACTGTTTTTGTGTGAAGGTATCTTAATTTGCAGCTTGTTCGTTGTCAGTACCCTCATCTTCTTCTTCTTCTTCATCATCCTCATCTTGTGGTTTGTCCACTTCTGATGTATCTGAAAACTCATGCAAAACAACATACTCTCTGCTGCTGAATCCAAATTTCAGAACATCTTTTTCTTTCAGCTCGTAGTACCGTTGTGGATCAATTCTCTGGTTGTTTAAGTATGTGCCATTTCCAGATCCCAGGTCAATGATGTAAGGCCTGACACGTCTCCCAGTGGTCCCATTAGCACGAGTAAATGCAACCATTCTAAAAAAAAGACAAAAAAAATGAACTCTTACCAAATTATTTTACTGACTTAATGCAGTACCAACAGCATTCTGACCACTTAATTATTTTAAGTATTTGGCACAATGAAACAAAATATGTTTTAACACAGCAACATTAAAAAAAAAAAAAAAAAAAAAAATCTACCTTTTGTTGGATTAAATAGCACTAGCCCTATCAGGCCATCATTAACCACTTAAAGGCCATGGTGTTTCACCCCCTTCCTGGCCAGGCCATTTTTCAGTATTCAGCGCTGCGATACTTTGACTGATGTTTATTCCGTCATGCAACACTGTACTGAAATGAATTTCATACCATTTTTTTGGGGACACCTAGAGTTTTTTTTTAGTGGTATTTAATCACCACTGGGGTTTTTATTTTTTACTATATAACAAAAAAAGTACCCTACATTTTGAAAAAAAACCATGTTTCCCTATAAAAAGGAGTCACCAAAACTACAAAATCATTGATGAATCCTTCAGGAGACAGTATATGATGCACCTGGTCCCATTCTGGCTCATGTAGCAATTGCTGAGCTAAGATGGTCAACAGCGCACCTCCTTCCCCTCACCTCTGTTCAATCACACTGTTCAGGAGACACATTTTTTATGTGGTCTAAGTGATACTTCTCACAGAAGAGAGGAGGCAGTGACAGACAACGCACACAGAGGAGAGGCAGCGGTGTCTGGAAGGATGAAAACAGAGGGGAATTTGTCAAAACTGGATCAGACAAAATCTGGAGCAGCTGTGCATGGCAACCAATCAGCTTCTATCTTTCATTTTCAAATCTTAACTGTACAAACTGAAGAGAGAAACAGATTGGTTGCCCTGGGTAACTGCTCCAGTTTTGTTCAATTCCCACCCAAAACGTTTTGGCACATATTATCCATCACTTAGTGCCTGTGTGTAGGTGTGTGCTACATTGCTGTGTTATAACTCACCATAGGAATGCACATAAACTGGGCGGCAGCCTGGACTGGAGTACGGGGCAATATATTACAATAATATATTCCCCAGTACACATATTCTGATGCAGATAATAGAAAAACCATTTACTGGAACTGGGGTAGGCCAAATGATTTGCTTTTAATACCTTCCTATTCACGAACAAGGAACAAGTATAAATAAATTCTACAGTGTTCTCTGACTTTTATTTGCTGCATGTTTGTTCCAGGTCTGGGACTCATAAGTTCTAAAGCAAAGCAGTGAGCTTCTGTGTTTTATACTAAGACGGCTCTTAGACTGGACCCTCGAGAGTCTCTTACCCTCCTCTGCAACGGTCTAGGAATCCAAGAATCATAACATCCAATACAGTGTATAGGACATGAGGACACCAAGGACCATATCATCGCTGCAACGGAGAAGACGACAGGCTAGAGGGAGCGTTTCTGGCTCCGATCAACTATAACTTTTTTTTTTTTTATTGACCCTAGGCAAAAACTAGTTAACCCTTGTAGTGCAGGGGGTAGCCCATTGCAAGAGTTAATAACATTTGCATCCTGAGCTCTTCTTTAACAATAAAGGCACTGTAAGTGTAATACTCACATTTTTTGCAAACAGTGTGATTTTGTGCATATTCACACGCACAGGAAATGTAAATGGGGCCTTAACACTCCTTTATTACCTCTCCTGTGCCAAATCCAGGTTAAAGAACATGTTTTACTTCACTAGGGGGCTAACAGCATAAGAACTGTCTGGCTTGGTCTAAATCCACTGACACCAGAAAATGACAGCAAGTGTCAAAAAAAAGATAATTGGTAGTAGCCCAGCAGTTTTGCAGTGCAATAAAAGAAATTCAACAATTTTCAAGTTGAATATAGTCCAGGAAGGAGACTTGATGCAAGGGAAAGAGAAACTGCAAGATAAAGGGAATAAAATAAGCACATGTGGCAGACAGCTTTCCTGACAATATAGAATTTGACAGCACTGAGGCAAGAAGCTCTGCTTTTCCTTAGGCCTGTATCACAAAGACATTTGGGAAAATTAAAATAACACTTTATAAAAGCACTAGAACCTCACCTATACTGAAGGACAGCATGTTGCTTGGAGCAAGATGGATGATCAATTGGTATATCAGCTATACGCCTCTGCCTTCCCAGGAGGTATGCACTCTGGCGATGAATGTACATGACTGGAAGAGCTTCATCATTCTTAAATGGGTACAGGCGCCACCGTTTCTTAGGAACACGAGATTCTGGTGGTTCACTGTATTTTATAACGACTCCTCTGAAAGTATTGGTTTCTTCAAGTAGTGTCCCGGAAAGTTCAAAGTTGGGTTTTTCTTTATCTTTAGCCTGCTCCGTGCTGTTTGCATCTTCAGCCTCTGGATTTTCACTCTCTTCTGTCTGCTCTTCCCTCTGGCGTCTTTCCCTCCTCCTCTCATTGTGGAACTCCCTTTCTGCCCTCTGTTCTCTTAAATGCTGCTCGTCACGATTTTTATCTCTATGCCTGGAGTGGTTGTGATGACCTCGGATGCCTGCTTGGTCTCTGTGACTATTTCTTCTGTCATCTTTCTCCCCTCTCTCTCGAAGTTGCTTGTCCTCATGAGTTCTGCGAGTGTACTTCTCTTTTTCCTTTCAAAGAAAAAAAAAAAAAAAAAAGTCAAATCGATCAAATGAAAAAATATTTTGGCAGCCAAAAATAAAAACAATATTTTGTGCGATATTACAAGTTAGTTGTGCAATCTAGAACATATGCAGGCACCAGCAGATAACTTACTTAAAGCTGAACTCTGGGCACAAAGTTTTATTTTAAAATATCCCTCAACAGTCACAAATTATATAAAGCCACTTTGTGTGCACCAAATACCCCCTTGTAAATGTAGCAGAGACATCATCACTGTGCTGTACATAGCCTGCACAGAGCTGAGCTGCGAGTGAGACAAAGCAGGCCCACCAACTACAGACTGTGTGCAGAAAACTACAAGAGGGGGGGGACAAGACCAGTCACCCTACACAAGGAGATAAAGAACAGTCACTGTCGCTCTATTATAGGAAGCTCCTGCACAGGTAATTTACATAGACAGGTCCAGTCATAAATACTGCTGGGAACTCTCTGTATTGAGGCCTTTACACTATCTGTTTGATATTTTGTTATGCTGTCAATTTTATATTTAACAAATCAAAATGGTGTAAATAAAAGAAATTCATGGTTAGTGTGTGCACACACACTTTAACACTTACCTGTACTTTGCACATGTAGGGCAGTGCAAAAGTCACAATTATGCCCCCGTCCCCAGAAGCATATACTTTCCTTTCATTTGACTGTTCCTTCATATCAGGAAGTGCAGGCTCTTTTCTTCCGCTTCCAAGGCTTAAAAGCAGGGGGGCAAAGTAAAGGTGCATCAGGGAAAATCTAACCAACTACCATTTTTTTTCAAACTTCTCAGCACTTAGTGCATCCTGCCAGCACTCCTAACATGGTGCCAGCTGCTGAGTTCCCACCCCTGCCTTGGGACCCACCAGAGCACAACCTCGACATTCTCCTTCAGAGATACCCCTGTACGGACTCCCTCTACTTAAGCCAATGCTGAATCTGAATTGGAGGAGGATAATCTCCATAGCTATATCCAATCCCTGCCCACAGGGTCAGACCTTGAGGAAAATCTCTTGCATAAAGGAGGACCACAAAATGGAGATTGTCTTAAAACTAAAGCCACCCATTTCAGCGCTAGATTAGAAGACGTGCAGGAATGTTATCAGAGACAAACGGGAGATCCACCATCAGCTTCTTAATACCCAAACTACACAACTGCAAGATCTAATGTTCCCAATAGATGAACAGAAACATTTTGGGTGTACTTAGACAGTAAAATCTAAAGACATCACACCAATGCTTAAATCCTCAATCAACTTTTCAACAAAGATGAAAGCTGACCTAAAGATAAACTGGGTGCACCATATGCTAGGGCCCTGCTTTCCGGACCATGGCAAATCAAGAGATATCCTCTGCCGAAAAAATGTCTATACAGTCAAAGAAGCCATAATAAGGGTGGCCCTCGGATGACATCCGGTTAGACGGTAAGCTGATCCTTCTTGATCGATACAGGTGCACACTACAGCTCTGCTGTACATTAAAGCCTTTATACAAAGCACTGAAAACTTATAGGGTTCAGTACAATGGGGATGCCATTTAATTGACTGCAGGATGGCTTCTCTTTGCAAATTAGGGGCTCCCCGGAAACTGCTAGGCACTTCCAGTCGCCACAAAGTTTACTACCAGAGTGGCCCTTTAAGCCTCCCCCTACTGGGATTACTGATCACAGAACAATGGATGACTCCATCCAGGAAACCACCAAGACCATCGTCCTTCAGAAGCAAATACCTGGACATCCAAACTTCAGGGAAGATTTCTTCTAAAGTTCCTCCAGGGGAGAGCTCTTCTACCACAAACAGATAAGTTGTATCGCTCTCATGTCTACTGCTATCAGGCAGGACTTTTTATCAACTACTATGGATTGCTTTTTGTCCTACCTTGCAGAGGACTTGATTCCCTTTAGGACACAATCCCCTAATATGTTAACCGGGATAGCACTGCAGTTCCTTCCTTATTTGAATTCCTGACACAGATTTGTTCAGAACTACAACATTACCCTATACCACTGCCTTCTTTTACCTAAAAGAGATTAAAGGAGGAGAACTATGAGGTGAGTGAAAATCACATCCTCATAGTTCAAGCCGACGTGTGACAATGAAACTGTCACACGTCAGCTCAATAGCTCGGGAAGTGAGCGAACACATACCGTTGCTCGCTCAGTTCTCGATCATCTCCCTGCCGAGAGCTGTGACTGTCACTCACGGCTCCCAGCCGGGATTCCTCCCCCTTCCGATCCTCCAGCACTGACTGGAGGAACGGACGTGGGAGGGGGCGTATACAGCTGGCTCTGACTCTAGATAGGCAGAGCCAGCTGTCACTCATGCAGCTGGGCGGATCTCGACAGTAATGTCGGTATCCGTCCCTGGTGCGCCGGTCTCAGTATACAGCGAGCTGTAGCTCGCTATATACTGAGCTTTGGGTCACGGCAGGAGGTTAGTATATATCCTCCCGTGACCCTTGAGAACTATGGGGAAAAACACTTACCCCATAGTTCTCTTTTAAATATTACAGAGGTACTTTTTTTTTTTTTTACTTTCTCAGTGTAAAACACGGGGGGCTTTAGGGGAACAGCCACTTATCTGACAGAACTACATGCATAAAATACCCAACTAGAAAAGCTATCTTACGACTCAAAGCTTTTGGACTTGTACCGACAAACATTTATTGATGCATACAGATGGTAAGCACTGCTGGAAATATTTTGACACTGTATATTAGGAAAGTACTTCATACTCTCCTGGAAGCATTTCTGTAATGTCCAGAAATGTCACGGACTACCGACACTGACAATTTATCATTTAACTACTGATCTCCCACATCCATGTTTTTCAATTTAAGTCAAAGGTTTTACAAAAACAATGGAGCAAATAATTAATGATCTTGTTTAGGGCTGCAACAACTAATCGACATAATCGATTATTGAAAAAGTTGTCAACTTATTCAATCATCGATTAATCGGCTTCTGGTTAGTTGGCCCTGTTCACGGCTCCACACACGTTGCGCGCCTTGCCTCCTCCCCACCTCACGCTCGCCGCTGCCAGACCCGCCCGCATCCACACGCCGCACCTCCTCCCCGCCTCACGCTCACCGCCCTCCCACATCCACGATCGGCACAGGGACGCGGGGAGAAGAAGTAAGGAGGAGCAGGTGTGGGGGTATGACAATAAGTACATATAAGTACATTATACAGCGCAATGCAGAATACTACCAGCTATAATGTATTGCTGGCATTTGTCGTATTCCTATATAGCTGGTGTTATTCTGCATTTCGCTGTATAATATATTATTGCTGGGATTTGTTGTACTCCTCTGTAGCTGGTGGGATTCTGTATTGCGCTGTATAATATACCATTGCTGGGATTTGTAGTCCTCTATAGCCGTTGCCATTCTGCATTAATTGCTGTATAATTTTACACTTTTCATTTCACTATATTGCACACCACACTTTTTTTTTTCTTATTTACTTCCACCGCTCCAAGCTTGCTCCTGTGATGGACTACAATCTCAATACAAACTAGTAGTCCCATCACTGGAGCCATTTTTTAAAAGGTATTTTATTTTTTATCCGATTAAACGATTAATCGAACTCAATAATCGGCTAACTAATCGATTTTAAAAATAATCGTTAGCTGCAGCTCTAATCTTGTTTTTGCTACAAATTCAAGAATGGAAATAATAATAATTAAAAAAAAATGAACCCAAGATATTTTGTAAAGTTCAGCATTATAGTTATCACACAATTCGGAAGGAATTTGTACGAAAGGAAAAAACTACATTTGCTTTTGCAAAAACACATCACAAATCCAGTAGGGCAAGTGTATTAGTACATGTGAGGATAACACTACTAGGGAAGGAAACAGTTTTTTGACTTTCTACTAATATAGGTTCCTTCATGAGGAATTTACCTGCTTTACTTTTACTGGAGGAACAGGAGGTGGACTTCTACTATCACTTCTGTTCCTCCTCCTTGGAGACTTGCTTTTCTTGACATAAGTCTTTTTCTTTTTTGCTGGTGACCTAAATATAAAAATAAGGTTAAGAATTAAAAAAAAAAACAAAAAAAAAAACAAAAAAAAACACTCAGAAAATACTGATAACAATAAGAATAGGTATGTTTTGTTTACATTGTAATATAAATGGAATTTTCTGGTGTAGTTCAGGTGGGCCTACATACAAACTGGGTTTAAGGTCCCACAACAAATATATTTTCTAAAGCAATCACTGTGTTTCATAAATGTGTAGCAGTAAAGCCATACATCTGATTTATACATGGAGGCCTAAATATCAGGGTATACATTTATTTAAATGACTGCTTAGAAAGGTCCTTATTGGCGGTTTTTCATCACACTGCCAAGCACCTGCCAAACTTCACACTTGACAGAGATGGGGTTACCCAACAGACAAGCAGAACGGGTGTGACGTCCACAACAACCGCTCAGCTCTTAGTCTCCTCCGATAGTCTCACCTGCTCCTCCCCCGGTGCTGTGGTTGGGGGGATTCTTCTCCGCTGCTCTCTGGAGTGGAGCACCGCCGAGCCCGGTGAGGCCTAGGCGGGCTCATCCGCTCCTTCTTCACCGACACAGTCTCCGGGCTGTGCGGCCTCCTCTTCCGGTGCCTCTCCTCTTCCTTCAGCTCTTTCATAACTGTTTTAGAATCCCGGGGACACCTTCGTCTCCAATTAGACCCCTAGTCGCGGTCTCTGACACCAAACGAACTCCACAGACAGCTTGTCCTCCGGAAGCGGCAAAGCATGCCGGGGGCTGAAACTTCCTTTGGAAGGATAACAACTTCCGGATGCGCGTACGGACTGCGGAAAATCACGTGATTCGCGCAGAGGGTTGCGATAGTGTGTCACGTGAACTCTTTTTAAACTCCCCCTTCCGTACGCACGCTGTCATCGTGTTGGAGTTATGTGGTGGCTGTGTACGGTGTATGGGGAGTCTTAGTGCATGTGAGTTGGAGAACTGGAATTGATTTGTACGTTTTATGGGTGGATTTGTTCACCTGATCGCCGCTCAAAACCATGTTTTTTTTTACTTCAGGCTCTCACGTGTATATTCCTTATGGACCAGATCAATGTTTACATCCCTCCTATGGACCTATCCATTTGGCCATTACTTTGTCATTATTCTTCAAGATAAGTAATACTGAGATCAGGGGTAGGCAACCTCCACACTCCAGCTGTTGCAGAACAAACAGTCCCACAAGGCATTGGATGACTGACAACCACTGTCATCATGCCTCTAAGAATCATAATGGGATTTGTAGTGTGACCACAGCTGGAGCACTGAGATTTATTTATTACAGGTAGGTTGCTTACCACTGGTTTGGTTGCAAGGGAAGGCATTCTTTTGGTGATAATATCTAGCAATATTTGGTTTTTGATGCAATCTATGGACAGAAATACATAATACATTTAAAGAAATGCCCTTTACTCTGTTTTGACCAGTGCTAGCTTTCAAACTAGTGTTACTGTACATAAACACATTTTTCATTCTATATTTTGTGAGTTATGATTCTGGTACAAAGCATTGCAAAGTAACAACACAATATTTACACAATAGCAGAACGCTTCATCATTTTTAGGGACATTCAGTACCATATTTTTTTGCTGCCTGCAACACTTCCTGCTTTTTTTATTTGCCTAGGTGAGAATGACATAGGGACCCCCTACTGCCTCCCGTGCGGTGTTTTACTGAGAGGCGCATATGCAAGCAAGATGCTGTTCTCTTCTATGTATTTTCACAAGGATGGAGACCCGCAGCATGCCTGTGCAGGGGGGGATTCCCGCACATGATGCAGAGCACAAGGAGCCCAGTTGCATGTGTTCACATTTTTCATGTCACATAAACAAAATGGGCAAAAAAATATATATTTTATTTGTAAGTTACTTTGCAATGTTTTGTACCAGAATCATAACTGACGAAATAAAGGATACCATGTGCTTGCTTTTTTTTATGTACAGTGACACTAGTTTGAAAATGAACACTGGTCAAAGTAGAAAAAGTTATTTTAATGGGTGAAGGTCCAATTTAAATGTAACTATGGGCAAAATTCTATAAATATAATACTGTCTAACAATAGCATCAGCACAACAGTTTTGCTTTGGGTAGGGATGCACCGATACCACTATCGGTGCTGATACAGAGTATTTGGGTAATTACTCCTACTCGTCCAAATGCTCTGATACAGGAACTTTTGGTCGGAGAGAGCATGGAGCTGGCTTCCCGGCCAATCAGGAATCCGGACGGCAGGTCAAGACCCGGCTTCCTGATAGACTAGGAAGCCGGCTTCACTTGATGCCTGTTTCCTGACCAAGCAGGAACCCGGATAGCACATAATGACCTGCTGCACGTCTTTCTGATTGGTCAGGAAGCCAGGTTGCCTAGCAACAAGTAAAGCCGGCTTCCTAGCTAATCAGGAAGCCAGGGGGCGTGTGTCATGACGTGTCGCCTGACTTCCTGATTGGTGAGGAAGCCAGGCTGCCTTAGAACGTGAAGCCAGTGAGGGAAATTTATAAAAACTGGAGCAGACATAATCTGGAGCAGTTGCCCAGGGCAACCAATCAGCTTCTCTCTTTATACTTGTTCGTGAATAGGAAGGTATTAAAGGCAAATTGGCCTACCCCAGTTCCAGTAAATGTTTTTCTATTATATCTGCATCAGAATCTGTGTACTGGGGAATATATTAGTGTAATATATTGCCCCGTACTCCAGTCCAGGCTGCCGCCCAGTTTATGCATATTCCTATGGTGAGCTATAGCACAGCAATTTAGCACACACCTGCACACTGAGGTCAGGCACTAAGTGATAGCTAATATGTGTCAAAATGTTTGGGTGGGAATTGATCAAAACTGGAGCAGACAAAATCTGGAGCAGTTGCCCAGGGCAACCAATCGGTTTCTCTCCAGTTCAGTTAAGATTTGAAAATGAAAGATAGAAGCTGATTGGATGCCATGCACAGCTGCTCCAGATTTTGTCTGCTCCAGTTTTGATAAATTCCCCTCCTAGTTCTTGCGATAGAACACCGGCTTCCCAGGTAATCAGGAAGCTTCCTGATAAGCCGGGCCAATGGTACCCCGGGATGCCAGTTGTGGTATCGGCAGGGGACCAAAAAAACCAAAACAGTACTTGTACTCGATGCCGAAAAGCCAGGATCGGTGCATCCCTACTTGTGGGGGTTGTTTATTGCCTTCCACTGGACCAAACACATAAAACTCAGATACATAGGTTGTTGAACTTGATGGACCTGTGTCTTTTCTATTTATTTATATCACCAATTAAATTATGTTAGCTGGAGTTGGGCTTTAATTGTTTGTCTTTTACCTAACATCTGCTTAGAATTACACATTCTCTCCGTTTCAGCTGTGGCGTCTCAGTATACCGCGAGCTGCAGCTTGCGGTATACTGAGCTTAGGGTAACAAGAGGACGCTAGTTTGTGTCCTCCCGTTACCCTTTATGAGAACTATGGGGAAAAACACTAACCCCATAGTTCTCCTTTTAAGACAACCCGGCCAAAAAGTGCCCAATGCCCTGTGGGGATATATCTTGATCAGCCATAACATTATGACCACTGAGCGGTGAGGTGAATAACATTGATTATCTTTTTACAATGGCACCTGGAAGTGGGTGGGCTGTATTAGGCAGCAAGTAAACATTTTATCCCTGAAGTTGATGTGTGGGAAGGAGAAAATTGGGCAAGTGTAAGGATTTGAGCGACTTTGGCAATTGTGATGGATAGATGACTGGGTCAGAGCAACTCCAAAACTGCAGCTCTTGTGGGATATTCCCTGGTCTGCAGTGGTCAAGACCTACCAAAAGTGGCCCAAGGAAGGAAAACTGGTGAACCGGCAAAAGGGTCATGGGTGGCAAAGGTTTATTGATGCACATTGGGAGCGAATGCTGGCCCATGTAGTCAATTCCAATAGAAGAGCTACAGTAGCTCAGATTGCTGAAAAAGCAAATGCTGGTTCTGATAGAAAGGTGTGTGGACACAGACTGTATTGCAGTTTGTTGTGTATGGGACTGCGTAGCTGACCGGTCATGGTGTCCATGCTGACCCACATCCACCCCCAAAAGCACGTACAATGGCCACGGAGCAATGGAAGAAGGTGGCCTGGTCTGATGAATCACATTTTCTTTGACATCATGTGGATGCCCGGATGCGTGTGTCACTTACCTTGGGAAGAGATGGCACCAGGATGCACTATGGGAAGAAAGCGAGCCAGCTGAGGCAATGTGATGTTTTGGGCAATGTTCTGCTTGTAAACCTTGGGTACTGCAATTCATGTGAATGTTAATTTGACACTTACCACCTACATTAACATTGTTGCTCACCAATTACATGAAACAGTATTTCCTGATGGCTTTGGCCTCTTTTAGCAGGATAATGTGCCCTGCCACACTGCAAAAATGGTCCAATTGTGAGTTTGGGGAACACAACAATGAGTTATAGATGTTGTTGATTTGGTCTTCAAATTCTCCAGATCTCAAACCAATCAAGCATCTGTGGAATGTGCTGGAAAAACAAGTCTGATCCATGGAGGTCCGTATTAGGCGGGTAGTGGCCATAATGTTATGACTGATCGGTGTGTCATAGGGCAAGTAGGGTCTTAAAGGAAAAAGCAACTGAAATGCAATAGATTAGGACATGATGCTTCTGTTTACTGACTCTTTAACCTTGCGCTGTTGCTGTGTATTAAAGCAGATATGTTGTAGTAAATGGCTTTCTTTTTCTTTTTTCCCCAGCATGTCAGAGGCTGCAGCTTTGGTTTCTGTTCAGCAGTCCCTCAGACGATGCTTTGACATTATAGAGAAGCACCATGAAGAATGGAAACTTGCCATAATGGAGTGTGATTCCATGGTTGTTACCTTGAGTAACCTGGCAGAGCAGCTGAAGGCTTGTAATAAAGTTACTTTTGAAAAGACTCCTTTAAACATATTTAGTGATCTGCAAGATCGGCTTTTCTTTAAACTTAAGCTTGCTATGGATCTTACCTTAGAAAAGCTGAATGATAAGATGTAAGTTGGAATATCTCTAGTTTGGGTCTTTTTCTAGCCGTATTTGTTAAAGGAGAATTATGAGGTGAGTGATTTTCACTCAGCCTCATAATCTGAGCCGACCTGTGACAATGAAACTGTCACAGGTCGGCTCAGTAGATCGGGAAGTGAGCGAACACATACCGGCGCTCGCTCACTTCTCGATCCTGTTTCGGCAGACAGCTGTGACAGGAGAGGGACTGGATTCCCCCCTCCCCTGTCCGATCCTCCAGCGCTGACTGGCGGAACGGACGGGGGAGAGGGCAGGTACAGCTGGCTCTGCCTCTAGATAGGCAGAGCCAGCTGTCACGCAGCAGGGTGGATCCAGACATAATTGTCGGGTCCGTTCCGGCTGCGGCGTCTCAGTATACCGGGAGCTGTAGCTCGCGGTATACTGAGCTTTGGGTGACGGGAGGGCGCTAGTTTGTGTCCTCCCGTTACCCTTAGGAGAACTATGGGGAAAAGCCCTAACCCCATAGTTCTCCTTTTTAAGATCTTAAAGGAGAACTATGAGATGAGTGATTTCCGCTCACCTCATAGTTCTAGCCGACCTGTGTCAAGTCTCTGATGGCACTGGTGAGATTTCCTACTCTAATAACAATTAATTGAGTCGATATTCTCCTAACATATATGATAACTGTAGGGTAACCTATACAATAACTGTAATGGCGGAATATGTGTAGTTATGTTTAAACATTGAAAATTAAAGGAATATTTATTAATACTATGACATTATCAAATGGTATGACTATAATTTTACTCTGTATCACTTAATTTACAGGTGTACACTTCAAAAGGTGAGGGACACTGTAAGTCACCAGGTGGCATCTCTCCTTTATATTTATGAAATGAATATGGAGAAACTTGGACTTGATGCTTCACTCAAGCGTTCATCTCTTAGTCCTTCTGTAGCTGACATGCTAGAGTGGCTGCAAGACATAGAGAAGTATTATAGAAACCAGTATCCTTTGCAACTGTGCATGTCTGTCTGTGTAATGTTAATTAGCAGTACTGGAGCCAGCCCTTGGTTTAACCCCTTCATGACTGAGCTTGTTTTTAGTTTCTGTTCGTAAATGACTGACACACTTTTGAAATTTTTGCACAGCAGTAATATACTTTCTTACAAAGTGCACCCACACATATTATATATTGTTTTTTAGAGGACAGATAGGGCTATATATTTATATCACATATGTGTGTCTAATGCCTCACTTAGGACGTTAAAAACACTTTTTTCCCAGTTTTGATTTGTAGTATTTTTTTTTTTACAAAACCAGCACAGCTAAAAAAAAAAAAATGCAATAAATACATTCATTTATTTGTCCCTTATTTTTTACACTTTTCACTTTTTTTTAAAACTTAAAAATGTTATTTTATTTCTTTAATTATATGAAGCAGTCATTGTGAATTAATCTCACTATTACTGCTTGATTAATTAATACATTTTTGGTTATTATCAGGCTGCTTCAAACTTCAGAACAGCCGATAATAAGTTAGTGACACTGATCCTGCAGCAGTTCAGGATTCAGCTGTCACTAGTTTTCTGATTGTTACAACAACCATCAGAAAACTGAAACATTCTTCTTTCAGGAATAGATACATTATGTATCCCTGAAAGTGAAAGAAAAAAAAAGCCAATATAGCTTGAGAGAGATATCTCTCGATCTATACGAGCTGTCAGAATGCCGGCAAAAGCAGGCATGTTTGCCGGCTCTGCTGTGACTCTCGGACACCTGATCTTCAGGTATCGGGTGTCTGAAAAAGGTTAACCCTTTCATTAATGGATGCCTCTAAACGTAGGCATCCATTAATGAATGATAACCGCTGATTCTCAGCGGTTACCAGCCTTCTAGTGCAGCAAATAACTCGTCACGTACAGTGTACGTGACGAGTCATTTGGTCCCTTTGTGGCGGGACGTACAGTGTACGTCTCCCGTCACAAAGGGGTTAAAGGGGCCCACATACATAAGATGATTGTGATATAGTTGGTCTGTGCATAGTCCCTCTCCTTTCCAGACATCTTTTGCTCAACCCTTCTGCAGAGAAGAGTTGTTCTGCTAGTTTGAGTTGAGACAATAGATAATCTGGCACAATTATGTAATTTTGGTCTCCTGCCTCCATAGCCATAAACACCTCTGATCAGAATGTCCTTGGGTATGTAAAGATATTTCGGAGAGTGTAATTGTGGCTACATGTCCAACCATAATTTTATGCTTGTGGTTTTCATTGTCACAGTTTATACCCAAATATCACCTTTGGTTGGACAATACACCTGCTGCAAGATGTTTGTATAATTCTGGAAGTGTTAGGGCTAGGGAGAGTAGGGTGCAGAAAGGCCTCTTTGGTACTGACTTGTCTCAAAGGAAAATATTAGCTATTGCCTGAGAAACCATTAGCAGGTCAATCAATTCCTACTCGGAGATGGATCAGCCAAGGGATGCTTGGAGAAACTGGGAAGTGCTTATAGATATACAATTGTTTCCCAGTCTGTAACCAGCTGGAACAGCCAAAGCTCATGTAATTTCTGTGGGCACACTTACACTTTTAGAGCCTTCACAGTTATTTGAAATGCTAACACATGTTACTGGGATTTTGAAATGTCTTCTGGGTGCTTAATTATGAGTATCCCCTGATGTAAGTATTATTGCTATTTTCACTTGTTGTTCCTGGTTTTAGTCTAACTATGTTGTAATATCCAGCTCTTTCAGACAATTTCCAAATCATTCCCAGGTGCGTTGGTAGATATATCTACAGTAAATTCTAAGATAGCTGCAAGGCTGTCTCCCAGCTGGACATATGAAATTAATGCTATGGTGGAAATGCCCCTGGGGATACACAATAAAATAGAAGTTTAAAAATAAATTGCAGATTAACTGGCTTTCTATGGCAGAAGAGGCTGTGTAAGTCTCTTCTGCCATAAATGCTTCTTTCTAGCTATTAGTATTTTTTTTCCCCCTGTACACTGAGCTGCTCATGTCCAGCTCAGGGCAAAGACCCGGCATGCCGAGATTAAGTAATTCCCACGGTCGAACACTTGAAGACCGGGGAGAAGATGGAAGTATATCACTGCAAGAGATCAGTTTGGCATGTCTGCCACAATGTGCTAATATGTTGTGCATACTAGCACACTTTGGCTCAAAGCTTCAATGGGGCCCTTTTTTTTTCGTCTTTTTTGTCGATCGCTTTACTTCTGCTTCATATTTTGTTGAAACATTTGAACTGTAATATTGCATTGGAATATATGAGATTTGAAATCTAAAGCCTCTTTATAGTTTCCACGCAATGTGTGTTTCCCAAATGAAGAGTGTGTTAGCATTCATTATTACCTAAAGAATGGGGCAGTCTGGGTCGCATAGATGTACCTAAAACCTTGATTGTGTTGGGTTGGGTGATTGGTCACAAAGTGTAAACATGTTCTAAACATGATGCAAGCCTGAAGAACTAGTCAACAAGTAGTTATACTCAATGTATTTGTGGACATTTTTGTAATTAGATGATTTCAGGCTATCCCTACCTTGTTCTAGGTGAGTGCAAATCCAGCACGCTCTGCAGCAAAAACAGGTAGGAGAAGGGTGGAGAGGATTAACAACTGCTGTATATTTTCTGCAAATCCAGAGCCTAGATAAACAAATGTATTGGGTGGGGAAAACCTAAAAAAGCACAAAAGGTTAACTGATTAAAGATATTAACAAGGATGGCAAGTTCATGGACAGTCTTCAGAGAGACAATCTTGCCTTAAAGACAGTTCATTGTATATTGGCTATAGTGTTTCTAACTAAAGAGAAGAAAAGTCCAACCACTCTTAACCAGACTGTCATGTACTGTCACATACCTTGATGGAGACCGAATGGAGGAGGAGGCACCCCTTGTGTCTCTCATCCAAGACACCTGAAGGTGGTAACAGGGAATGTGTGGGCACAGAGCAGCACTGGAGTCAAAACAGAAACAGTCCTGATGCAGAGTGGAATCAAGCAGGAACAGCGGACAGGAGATAGGTGGGGGTCACAAGCCAAGGTCAGAGCCAGTCAGGCAGCGTGGTACCAAATCGGAAGGTGGGAGCAGTGTCGGTCACAAGTTAAGGTCAGAAGTAGGAGATCAGAGCAGATACAAGGCAGGCTAAAAGGAAGCAAATCCGTAAAACAGGCCGGGGTCACAGAAGGCAGACAGTGGGCGAGAAGAGGAGTCAGTAGCAAGCCGGGTCAGGAACAGGAAACAAGCAGGACTACAGGGAACAGGACTAGCTGAAGATCATTCACCAATGAGAGAGCCAAACATGCCCGTTTATATATGCTCATCCAAGGTCACTCGTGCAATGTCACTTCCTGTGCGTTGTCCAGCTAGCGTATGGTACTTTCCATTGCGCATGAGTGCGCACGTATGTGCGAGGCAGCACAGGTTTCTGTGCATGCATGGAAACTTGAATGTGCCCAGGATTTCTCTTACACAGACATCTGTGTGCAATTGGTTCATTATTCAGCTATTTTCCAAAGTAGACTGTAACTTGACGTGCTTATAATAGAAAAGCAAAAACATTTTTTGGTATTCTAATGTTAGGTGTGTTTATTTTGCCATTGTTAAGATGTTGTAATTGCTAATCCCAAACCCTGCATTTTACAGACAATGTCCTTAGCCAAAAGTCAGATGTATCAAGCGGAAGCTTCTGTTACAGGTAGATCACGATCGCTTATCAGAAATACAGGGTTTGCCTCGTGCTTGGAAAGAGCTGGAAGACAAATCGGCAGCAAAGCAGCAGTTAATACAAGGTATAGCGCAAATTTCTCACCTTGAAAAGATTTCTTTTTTTTTGTACTTGTCTCATCTTTTCATGCTGTGTCATTCTGATAACTGATCTTTGTCTGCACTGCCAGCCTGGTGGAGGTCATTTTTTTAAATATTTTCATCCAAAAAGTAATCTATAATTGAGAAAGACTCCTGTCCCAGAAGCCTTTTTACTCACTGCCCCAAAGACCTAAAAACATTTATTTAAGTTTTGGGTAGTGTGGAAAGCTTGTTCTGTCTTAACCACCAATTTATGTATTTGCACATACCTCCTGAGTCTGTAAAGGTTCTCATTCATCCAGGTCATGGTATATCTGTAAAAAATAAGTCAAGGCAACTGGGCTTGATGTACTTGAATTGAGAAAGCTGGTTGGATGACCAGTGAAACGTCTTCAAGAAAAATACAGCAAGTCCAGTTGCCTTCACTTATTTTTTACAGATATACCTCCTGAGATTCACTATATCCAGACAATATGACAACCTACAGAGCTGAGGGTATTCACTGGCAGGGTCCAACTCATCAAGAAGACTCAGAGTAGAATCCATCGTTGTTTATTTAGGCTTGGCAACACACAGGATGTGATTCTTTGTCATTTCTTTCTAAAGCCTTGTAACACATGGGTAGACCCGTCTTAAGGAAATTGTAAATAGGGGCTGCACCAAAATACACAAAACAGTGGGGGTAAAATGTAGGGATGTACCAAGACACAAATGCTTGATAAACAATAACAAAATAGACTGCTTGTAGCAGCACAGTTTAGAATCTTTTTATGTGCACCAGCCTATACCAATTTTTATTTTTTTTTTGCAGTCTGTGTCCCTGTATGGGAGATTATTCCTCACTTCTGATTGGCAGGTATTGGAAGAAAAACTGAGGAAAACTTCACACTTTTTGTCTGTTTGATGGATGTCAGACAAACAGATGCGAGTGAGGGAAATCACCTACTGGGGAGCAAAAACACATTTGCTAGTTGAGTAAAGAAGGTTTACAATCTCTGTCGGGGAGATTTCCCCTCTATTTCTGTCCAGCTGATAGAAGATAGAATAGGAAGAGTAGATAATTAGCATTTATAGGGACACAGATGGCATTTTAAACTTGTCAGGAGTTCTAAACCTTGCCTTGTGCAGTCCTTGTAGAGCAAAACTCAGAGAGAGGGAGGGAGAAGCAGCACAAGTAGTCAGTTGCTTGTGCATCAGGGATCATGTGCTAAAAATTGACTTGTTGATAGGAAGAGAGAGCAAAGGGGGTGGGAGAGAGCACGACAAAACCTGTTATTGTTACTGAACTTTAGCAGAGAAAAGTCAGACGTTCTGCCTGGTGTCAAGTTGTGTAAATCTCAGGTCTGGATGGATAGAAACACAAATCATTTGGTAGGTAAAACAGGTCTCGCTATGTATTTCACTTGTGTAATTAGCTGTTTGGCTGGAGTTCAGCTTCTATAGTCCTTAGGATATTGTTTAGGGGCTGACATCTAAACAGTCTTTGCAGCCTATAGCTTGGCGAATGCCATTCGCATATCATTCCTGCCACAAGATGGACCCGAGGAGCAAATTCCTATGCTTCTCAGCTCCATCTTCTGGCAGGAATGCTGTACAGCATTCACCCATCTTATACGATGGGTGGAACGTTTATACATCAGCTGTATGTAGATCATTTTTTTTTTTTTCTACATCAAGTTGCCAGTACAGTCGTTTTAATTGACCTATTGTTCCCTGCTACTTGTTGAACATTTTCCTTTTTTTGACAAGTCAGATCTACATGTAATTACTTTCCTGTCTACTTGCAGATACCTTGCTTAGCGTGTCGTTATTTCGTGAAGCTACATGTGAAAAAGACTGACTTCATTTTGACAAGAGGAAGATTACAGATCTCATTTCAGATTATCAGCTTTCTGCACAAGAGGTTATATAGCAAATTTGTGCCATAACTTTCTGATACAAACAACAGAAATCCAATTCTTTGGATATTGGTCTAGTTTTAAAAGACTCGTCTGTTTCATCGAGGAGGGAGCCTACGTACCGTGGTCCATAGATCATCTGATAATAGCCCTTTGCAAGCTTCCAAATGGACAATGAGAATTAAGTCACTTAAGAGTGGATGTGAAGGAAGCATTTGAGACATGGATTGAGCAATATATGCAACTTGGTATTGTTATAAAATCACATTGCAATTTCATTTTCTAACACCCGTGTCAGTTTTCAAAAGAATCGTGGAAAGCAACTGCTGTTTTCAGTAGTTGGTAAGCACCTCCAGGTCCCTGCAAGCTGCTTCCGACCCCATTTTTAGATGTGGTAAGTATGTACATCCTCCTCTCCCATCTCTCTACCCTGTGTGGCTAGGAGTAATTTGTGGAAAGCTCTCTTCCCCTTTTATTAATAAGGGTAAAAGATTTGGGACTGCCCTGCACACCTACTGCGGGTTTAAAGCATTCAGTGGTGCTCTAAAGGGAATCTGAAGCAGTGTGCAAGCACCTATTGTCAGTGGCACTTCACTTCTTAATTTGCTACCACACAGGTAGCCTTTACATTATTTATTTTTTTTGTGTGTGGACTACAGTATAACAGTATACATATGCCAACTTTATATTACAAAGCACAAATTAAAGAGGGTAAATTTTACAAAATGAAAAAAAAAATCAACTAGATTGAGAGACTTATAAGCTTGCTATTTTGGGTTCAAATGGTATTCATATCAATAAAAATTAGACTGTGTGGTTTTATTTATTGTTTTTTTTTTTGTGGTTGACACCAGTAGGGACATATCTTCTTTAAATTGCCTAGCCGTGTAAATATATATACAACTAATATTGGGAGAGCTCTAGTAAGTTATTTGGTGGGTTAAACGATACTTCAGGTAGTTCCAAGATGCTTTGAATTAATAATAACTATATAACGCACAATAAATGTTCTGTTTACATACTTTGGATAACAGTTACTGAGGGTGGTGAGTGCAGTTTGCAAACTGACCACCAGATAGTGCTGTTGCTTTGTTTTTCTCATTTGTCTTCTGGCTCATTTCAGATTTTTGTTCAAACAAAATGATACCTAATGCATTTTTGTACTCCTTTTAACTTTAGTTTTAAACAATAATTTCAGAGATGTTACAGTTATAATAGCAGGAATAATTGATCTCAAACTGGAAAAAAATATGGATAAATGATTAATTTACTTTAACCAGTTGACATCCGCGGTGTTAAACCCACTTCCCATCCAGGCCATTTTTCAGTATTCAGCACTCCGGTACTTTGACTGACATTTATTCCGTCATGCAACGCTGTACTGAAATGAATTTTATACCCTTTTTTGGGGACAGATAGAGCTTTCTTTTGGTGGTATTTAATCACCACTGGGGTTTTTATTTTTTTATATATTAAGGAAAAATGACAGATTTTAAAAA
>NW_017306543.1:275955-338825 GCF_000935625.1 Nanorana parkeri
GGGGGGGCCTCCGAAATTCACGCCATACAACCGATCGGCGGCTATAGAGCCGCCGATCGGTTGTATGTGAAACAGCCGTTAACGGCTGTAGTAACAAGCGGGTCTTTCCTGCAGGAAAAAAATGCCGTCTGGCGACGGCAACCCGCAGATAGGAGTCAGCCGTCCGTTTTTTCTTAACGGGCGGACGTCAAGAGGTTAATAGAGCCTATCACCAATTATAACACTGCGTCATAGCAGACAACTTTGATAAGCTTGCATGTACTTTCTGCAAAAATAAAAAATGTCTCAATGGTCGCCCAAACCAAGATACCCACTAAATGTTAACCAAGCCTTGCAGATGCAATCAAAAGGTTAAATACACCCATTGCCTCCCATTATGCAAAGTACAATGGGCTGCAAGGGGTCAGGCCAACCAGTATAAGCTTACACCTTTCATTGTGGAAGGAGTTTTATGTAGTCACAGTAGAGGATCTAGAACAGGGGTAGCTAAGCTCCGGCCCTCCAGCTGTGGTGGAACTACAAACCCCATGAGGCACTGCGAGATTCTCACAGCCGCAGACATGACTCCTGAGAGAGATGCATCATGGGATTTGTAGTTCCACCACAGCTGGAGGGCCAGAGTTTGGCTACTCCTGATCTAGAAGATCTTAACCACTAGGTTATAACACCAGCTGCAGGAGTAGAACACTAGGCACAATAACTAAAACACATCCTACAGGTGACCCCTGCTAGTGGCCAAAAACTCTTTTCTATCAGAGGTATGTCAGTTTTTTTACTAGTGTCATGGAGTAAGGACCTTAGCTCTCTGCTGGGGTCCCCTAGTCCCCTTACGATTTTCCAGGGACAGATTTTTTCCTTTTTTGTTTTCCTTTTCTTAAAAACGTCAGGATCTTTTTATCAACCGATGACTTGGTGACAGGCTTGAATTCTCCCCAGATCAGCCTTCGAGTTCATTCATTTCCCTACCTTGTGGGTGGGTTTAGCTGCGACAGCCCTGTTTTGGATCAGCTGGGTAGCCTATAAGATATCTCCCAGGGAAACGTAGATAACTGTCTAACTTCAGCTGATCTGACACCATGTTCCCCAGGCAGACAGCACCCCCACTTCTGCAAGAGGTGGCCTGTCATGGGAAAGGTACCCCTCTACATCTTCAAGATGTATAACCTCCTCTCCTATCTCTCTCACCTGTGTGGCTAAGAGTGGTTTATAGGAACCTCTTTTCCCCATTTTTTTAGTAAGTATAAAAGAATTGGGACCATCACGCATAACTACATTTATCCATTACGAATATATTAATCAGGCCATGTAAAATGCATGAAAATTAAAAATTCATGTAAATGGAATAAATACCCTGGAAAAAAGATCCATCATTTTTACCAAACAAAAAAGGCTAATCTGCTTTATAGAAGAAACTCATTTTTAAAACTGCCAGGACCCCTAGCTTTCAAAACTGACATTTCCCAACTGCTTATCATGGACGATCTACTAACTAAATTCAGTGGTGTCTGTATCCTAATCCACAACGGGACACCTTTGCAACTCATGGAGACTTGGACCCACCCAGGGGGCAGAGCGCTGTTCGCGAAGGGAAAACTGGGGCAGCAGATCTGTATGTTCACCAGCCTATACCAAACACTAATCGGGTTACCTCTGTAGAGTCTTCACAACTTTGCAGAAAGCTCAGTGATCATTGGCAGAGACCTCAAATTACCACTTGATCCTATATAATCCACCCACCTGTCTTGCAGTGCTTTAGAATTAAGAAATGCTTACAACACTTAATTAGTTGAAGTTTGGTTCATTCTACATCCTACCACCACAGAGTATACATATTCTCATATCCACCAATCCTGTTCTTGCATTGACCTTTTCCTGGTCAAACTACATGATCTACCTCACATACAAGATGCCTCTATGGGTGTAGTTTCAATATCTGACCATGTATCTGCTCTCTTGGATATTGACCTGACTCATCTCCTAGACAGGCCATGATAGTGGCATCTTAACGACACACTCCCACAAGATGCCCTCATACTGTCAGACATACAAAAGCAGCCAAATGACTACTTCATGTTTAATGATACCCCAACATGTGACCCTTTGTTTGTATGGGAGGCACACAAGGCATAATTACATCTGTGTGGTCTTTATTAAACATAGCTCCAGGGTTTCAAGGGCGAGAAATAAACACTTCATTAATGGACATACATAAGCTGGAATCTGCCCGTACAAAATTCCTTGCACTTCCAACACCAACAGCTCACTAGCCTCAGAGGCTATCTTAAACCTATGTGTGTGTTCAGGGCTAAGGCAATGCTCACAAAATGTATTGTAGACAAACATTCCATGAATATGGTGAATACCTGCACTTAGCACTCAACCCAATAAGAACTGGCATATATACCAGAGATCCGTACCAGCCAGGAAGGTAGAATGACCTCCACCACATTGCTGTAACATTTCAACATTACTCTGCTTTATAAATTCTTATAATGCATACCTGAGCACCTCAAAACTCCCTGGCTGATAGGGTAAATAAATACCTAGAAGATTCTGGCCTGCCCCACATTCTAACCGTGACCATTACAGCTCTTGAAACACCAATAACTGCAAAATACTTTCTCCTGGCCTTAAACTCAATCTGGGAAGACTCCTTTGTCCTGGCAGTTGGGTCCACAAGCTAATACTTTTGTTTCCTTTAATATCCTCCTATCTCTGTTGGGTCTCTGAGCCCTATGGGTGGCTGTGGAGGGGTTACTTTAACAGGAATGATCATTCTGATTCCATCTTTTGACAGGTTCAAAGTTTTTCCTTTATGCAAACCTGTTCACTATGCCCTAGAAGGACAGAATTCCTCCAATTCTGGACCTCTGGGTACTCAAAGTCTTTGTGAAATTTGAAAGTTTAAGATGGAGTCGATTTGTATGGTGGTGTCATAGAGGCATTCTCCTAAACATTAAGTGGATCGCCCCACCTTGGCGGGTAAATTAAGGAGTCTTTTGCATGATCTTTCAGCCTCTGCCTCTGTTTCTAAATCCTCACTGTGCCCATCTGGGGTGCCAGCATCCTCCTGTAATACAGTGAAAGTTTATCACCCCATTTATGGAGGGATTTAAATCAACTTAGCTGTTCCCTAAGTCATTTTGCAGGGCTTGCTACTTCTCCCTCCCTGAAGTCTCTGACTGATTTGGCAACTGCACTTAAATCTGTGCAACCACAAGTGGAGTTACAGTTGTCAGATTCTGAAGCTTGTCCATCTTTGGGTGAAGGGACCCCTCCTGTGGATCCTCAGGAACTGAGGTTTTCTCCTAAGCAGAGGGAGAACGTTGCATTGCTTATTGAGGCAGTCTGCAATACCTTAAGCTGGATGAAACAGCAGCTACTCCTAACATGGTGTTCAGTCTGGGCTCTTACAGACAGTTTTTCCTCATCATGCATTATTTGATGATTACACCTATAAGGATTTCAAGAACCTGGATAAGTCATTCCCAATTCCTAAATGGTTTTCAGGTTTGTACCCAGTGGCAGAGAAGTTAATTAGGAAATGATCCATACCTCCTACCAGGGACTGACTGGCAACTTTTAGCCAAGGGGGCAAGTACAACCCAGAGGCCCATGGTGCGGCAACTTGACAACTGTGGACCTGCTGGTGTCCAGCCTCAACAAGTTTATGACCAGTCTTGTTTATGGTGCTCCTTCCATTAAGGATTCCACCATCAAGCAGCTAGAATCTTTTTGGTCCATGTACTCTCTGTCAGGTTCTGCCCTTCAACCTGTGTTCATATCTGTGTGTCTGCTTATTTTGCCTAAACCCTTTCGGATTGGTTGGGCGTCCCTGCATAAGGATTTGACCATGATGGGCTTGTTTAGTGTGTGACATGGCATTGGATGCTAGTCATCTGCTGTTCTGTATTAGCTTCATGTCTGTGCAGATGCAGAGGGTGTGCTAAAATTCTGGTCAGTGAATCAAACCTTTAAAGGAATAGTACTATGGTTACCCTTTATGGGAAATCAGCTTTTTAAAAACTCATTGGATGATTTAATTAAGGCTACATTTGGGGGTAGGAGTACTTCACTTCCCTTAAATCGGAAGGGTAAGGATAAGGTCAGAAAACCTAACACATCTTTCTCTTCTCCCTTTCTTTTGTTCCCCAGCTCTTTAGCTGTCAAGAAGCACTGAAAATGAAAAAGTGCCAATGCCACAGAAAAATATGCTGCCACATGAAGGTTTTCTTTCAGGGTGAGAGAGGATGTACAGGTGAAACTCGAATAATTAGAATATCATGCAAAAGTAATTGCAGTAAGTGCTGCAAAAGGGGCCCAAACCAAGTACTGAGTACATATGCATGCTTGTACTTTTCAGAGGTCCGATATTGTTCTATGTACAATCCTTGTTTTATTGATTGCATGTAATAATCTACTTTTTTGAGGTTGTGGATTTGGGGTTCTTGGGGTTTTCATGAGCTGTAAGCCATAATCATCACAATTATGACAAATTACAGCTTGAATTATCTTGCTTTGCATGTAATGAGTCTATCTCATATATTAGTTTCACCTCTTAAGTTGCATTAGTGAAATTAACTTTGCACGATATTCTAATTATTCGAGTTTCACCTGTATGTTGGCCTTTGAAGGCTTGGGATCTGGAGGTGGTATGCCAGGACAACAACATAGAATTTCGTTCCCTAACCCCCCCTCCTCATTTTCTACCTTTAAAACCTTTTGGTCTCCCTGCAACGTCTTGCAGATATTTACCTGGACGTTCAGGAGCTATTGGCTCTGGAGTCATTGCACCGACCTCCTCTTCTAAGAGCTTTCTCTTCCAACCTTTTCAGAGTTCCCAACCTAAAAAGGGGTGTTCAACCCATTCTGGATCTGAAAGCTCTGAACATGTTTGTCTTCCCTCACAAACTCAGGATGGAATCTGTCATTTGTTGTCCTTTTAAAATGAACTTCATCCTTATCTTAAAAAGTAAAAAAATGCACCTCCTGAAATGTTTAGCATTGTCAATCTACAAAAAGATACTTCGAGATAATTGCAGACTTTTTATTCTTTGCATACCTTCTTTTTCTTTTCTCCATGCTTCTCCTGATAGGCATTTTTGCCACAGGCAGATTAATCAATCTCCCTTTATTTCCTGGACGTCTCGGTCAGCCTATTATCTAAGGAGGAAAAAAAATGCATTATCCCAGAGAGCTTGTAAGATTTTTCAGTTTACAGATGAGATTTTCTGGAAGATGTACCTTTCCCTGGATGCATCTGTGAGGCCAGGGCTACATCACCAGTGCTTCACTCAACCAGGGAGTGGAAAAAAACAGTAATTATAAGTAAAAGCAAAACATGTTTGTTTAAACAATATAAGATGATTTGTTATCGGCATGCGAAGCAGCATGCTAATGTGATTTTTAGTGGAAGTGGGTAAAGGAAGAAATGTTCTGCCTCGTGCATTAAAATATAATTAAGCCTATCTAACTGCAGTATTAAATCCGGCCACTAGATGGAGCCTGGAGCAAATATCTGTTTATCGCAGCTTCAGACTGGGTTTGCTTTCATAAAACTCCCATCAATCTTCAGCCTAAGAAAAAGAACAATTGCAGCTTGGGAGTTCAGATTCCATTTTAGGGACTGAGGAATAGGAAGCCATTACCACCTGTGGCACATGTTCTTGGAGCAAGGAATCCTACATTCCCTTAGGTAGCATCACTGTTTTACCCGCCCTGTTTTGTTAATAAAGCATGAAGATTTCACTCAGTCTGGCTTATTGCAGAATAACACACACGCCACAGGGTAACGTGTAGCGGGGACAGAACAGGAACTATTGCGAGCATTACAAAATTAGATAGATGTAGGAGGGAAATGTAATGTAATGCAGCCACATGGCAATGTGATGTAATTCCATTCCATTGCTTGTGGACATAGGATGAAGGCACGCCTTAATTCTGCTATACACACATTGCACACATCTTTTTATGGCCCACTCTTATGTAGCAAACTGCTCCAGCTGTCTCGTGTTTGAAGGGTACCTTTTCCAAGTTGCATGTTCCAGCTCTTTCCATAGATGTACGGTAGGGTTCAGATCAGGGCTTATAGGAGACCACTAGAAAAGTCCAATGTTTTGTTCCTAGCCACTCTTGGGTAGTTTTAGCTGTGTGTTTTGGGTCATTATCCTGTTGGAGGACCCGCGACCTGAGAGTATGATTTCTGACAATGAGCAATACATTTTGCTCCAGAATTCCTTGGTGGTGTTGAGATTTCACTGTGACTTGCACAGATTCAAGGCACTCTGTGCCAGACATGGCAAAGCAGCCCGTTTATAGCCTTCCTGTATCTCATAGAGCACAAACTTCACATTCATGTACAGCACTTTGATATTATAGAAACTTACCTCTAAGTGATCCAAGGGCCACTGTTTCAAGACATCCAATACCATTCAAGCTGAATTCCATGCAAAAAGCTAAATGCACTAATGAAATACATATATGAGAGCAGTTTCACTTGCCAATGGATATGTATTTCTGTCTCTCAAACTTTTGAGTTTTACACAGCTTTGCAACAAAGCACAGCCCTCTCTGACAGAGCAGGAGCCTTTTTTTCTTTTTATACTACAGTTAAAGTGATATTAAATTCAAAATGTCTCTAAGCTATTTCATATGCTGATTAAATCACTTACAATGGATGCTGCTTCTTAATATTTAAAAGTTTGTTTACTGCAGAATGGCAACTTTCACTTGCAGGGTCCTATGGAGCCACCCTTGCGTGTGGTAGTAAGCTGCGTGTGCCTCCACAAACACACAGACACAGCAATGCAAGCCAATCCTCTCCTCCCTTCCAGAAGCTCATAGATGGACAGCTGCTGGAGACTGTGCTGTCTCTTGTGTTCTTTTCTCGGACAGGAAGTTGAGGGGAGATGAGAGAGTTGGAGCCAGCTGTTCATAAACATGATGGCTGTAACTGCTTGTGCAAAAATGTAAAGAAATACTTTGCTGGCAATGTACAGTGTTTTTTTTTTCCTTTTTTAAAACAACATTTTTATTGTGTAGACAAAAAGAAAGTACAACTGTACAGCAATGCACTTAATACTTCATGCCGATAGACATGCAGATAGACATATCAGATAGTGGGCACAATTGCTTTCCATGGCATGTGTATTGATTTTAAATGCCAATGGGTGCTTGTTAATATCTACAATACTTGTATTTATACATTGCAAGCATCAAACAAATGTAGACACTTGGAATAAAATAGAACATTATCAAACAGGAAATAGAATAAAATAAAATAAAATATCAAAACAAAACAGCACTCCAAGAGTAGGTGCAAAGGGAGCAAAATAAAAGTAAAGGGAAACACACTCCATATCGTGGTCACACAGTGAACCAAGTTCGGAACCCATGAGGATGAGGTGAATAGCCTAAATGGTCAATGACCTGAGAGTATCAAGGCAAAAGGGGCCTCTAAAAATCAGTACGAAAAACAGTAGCATAATGTCCCCAGTGTACATAGTTACCGGCCTACCCGTGAGGTGGTATTTTAAGGGATCTTGGATCTTCCGGCGGTGCGGAATTCCCGTCAATGGTGTTCGCAGGTCCCGCAGTTGGCAATGTGAATGTGAATAAGGCCTGCGGCCCATGCTCCGCATCCTGGAACTACAGAGGGCTAGGGCCCACTCGTCCTCGGAGTGACGAAACACGGACACAGACCGCAAAGAATGGAAAATAGCTGTGGTCCCCAGCAGGAGACATCTATACATGACAGAGTCAGTGGGAATCCGTGGGGGTCATCGGGAGGCGCACCGAGGCCTTCCTAGCCGGGGTGGTAGGGCGTTGGGGCCTGGGGGATCGGGTACCTGCCGTGGATGGTGCCGTGGTCTCCATTTGGTCTAGGAACGACATCGCTTCCACGGGGTCTTGATACGAACGCTGTATTCCATCTGGCGATTGAAAGCGTAGGTTAGCCAGGTAGGCTAGGGTGAAGCGGATCCTCTGCTGATACAGGAGCGAACAGGCTTTGCTGAATGCCTTCCGTTTTCTCGTGACTTCGGCCGAGTAGTCCGCAAAGATGAGGAGGCGGTTGTCTTCCAGGTGCAGGTCTTTCCTTGCTCGGTAAGCTTGAAGCACTGCCTGGCGGTCATTGTAATCTAGGAAGCGCACAATAACCGGTCTGGGAGTCTTACGTTCTGAAGCCGGAGGGCCCACACGATGCGCCCGCTCGACTTTGCACGTGGCCTGGAGGCCGAGCAGGTCCGGGATGTTGTGCTCGCAGATAGTCTGCAGCATGGAGGGGCGGTATGACTCCGGTAGTCCGATTATTCTCAGATTGTTCCGCCGGGACCGATTTTCCAAGTCCTCTACGCGTTCCTGAAGATATTGGATATGACGGTTGGCGGTGGTAAGTTGAGAGGAGGAAGACTCGGTGTTTTCTTCCAGCTGTATAATACGATGTTCCGCCTCAGAGAGTCTCTGGGCCTGTTGTAAGAGATCGTGTCGTAATGATTGTATCCCTTTGGAGACCGCGTCCTGGATAGTGGGCTGCAGGAGTTTGGCCACCTCGGCTGCTATCAGGCCATGCTCAGATGGCCCAGGCATGTCATCATCCGAGGAGGCGCTGATGTCTGGGCGGTCAGCTTCCGCAGCCATCTTGGATGTCGAAAGCGGCCGTTTGTTGCGTGTTGGGGTGCCTTTGCCTCTGAGTCCGTTGCGTTTCTTCGCCAGAAACTTATCCATGGCAGCCGATGACAGGCCGGCAGTCTTGAGGAGATCCACTGGGTATCTTTGGTATGCTGAAGTGCGATTTTATATAAAGTTTAGCCCTGGCGGTGCGGGAGCTCTCTTCTCTGCGACCGCTACATCAGGCGCCGGAACCGGAAGTCCGGCAATGTACAGTGTTTATCAAATCGGGAGCAGACAAAATCTGGAGCAGCTGTACATGGCAACCAATCAGCTTCTATCTTTTATTATTTTCAAATCTTAACGGAACAAACTAAAGAGAGAAGCTGATTGGTTGCCCTGGGCAGCTGCTCCAGATTTTGTATGCTCCAGTTTTGATCAATTCCCCCCAGTATATTTATTGGATCTGGATTCATTACTGAAAAAAAGGTTTGTGTGTTTCTACGACTTTAAGTAACATTCACAAATCTTGTCATCTCCAAATCTTGTCATTCCCCCATCCCCAGGTCTGTGAGCAGACTGTAAGGAGAAGCAGCCCAATCACCTCTAATTCACTCTACTTCCACCTCCTATCAGCATGCACCATGTCAGCACATAAACCAATTGTCTCCCTGTGCTGTGTCTTCCACAACCAGTCTTAAGGTGCCCATACACCTTACGATTATCGGACGGAACTTTTCGTCCGATGATCCAATAGTCGTACGTGTTTTGCACGGCAGCCCCATCCTGCCCCGATGATTGCAAGATTAATTTAGCCGTAATTAACGAAAAGCACCTGGACGAAATGCGGTAATTGATTTGCCGTATTTTTGTTAGCGCAAGCGCAGTGTAGATCGTGCGACTTTTGACGGACAGAAACGCCAGCAACCTTACGAAAATCGTACGATCTAACATGCTTGACCGTCAAAAGTCGTACGATTGTACAATAATGTCGGTCGGACACTGCAATGCACACATACGATTATCGAACGAAAAGTCAATCGCATACGAAAATCGTCCGATAATCGCAAGGTGTATGGGCACCTTCAGCTCTGCTATATAGGGGATAGCAAGAGGCTAAAAAGGTTCATCTAATGTTCAAAATGTAACTACAGTCCCCAAAGAATCACTTTCATAGGTTTGCATATTGTTTTATTTCTGCCATATGCTTTCTGTCAGCTGCTACAGTATCATAAATTAAATGTTTTTCTTACATTACAGTCTTTTAATATAATTCCTGGTGGAAATGAAAGTCTAATGTTAAAACCAGAAGAAGATCAATCCCAGCTCCATATATGTATCACTCACTTTGAAGTGCTTTGAGGGCACTTTATTACCGCCCCCAAATATATACTCAAGCTTTTTAATGTTAACCGCTTAGGGAATCACTAATTAAAATTGCATATTTTCACTAAAAGCTTTTTTTGTTTAAAGTCCTTTGTTTAAACAAAAGTCTGTAATGAAGTGAGTGTGAACTTGGATGCCTTGGCTGACATTTTATTTCTTTGATTTATAAAATGTTGCTTGACATGAATTAATTCCAGACATTACAATGCAATTGTCTGTATAAGCTGGAACTATGCTTTGTGACACCAGCAGCATGCCAACACAAGAAAGAAGAATTCAAAGCAAATGAATGCTGATCGAAGCTTAACAATATACATATTGTGAGAGGAAGGGATTAAAAGGAAATTATAATGGATTTGATTTTTATATGTAATCAATATGTACAGTATCTCACATAAGTGAGTACACCCCTCACATTTTTCGAAATATTGTATTATATGATTTCAAGTGACGACACAGAAGAAATGACACTTTGCTACAATGTAAAGTAGTGAGTGTACAGCTTGTATATCAGTGTACATTTGCTGTCCCCTCAAAATAACTCAACACACAGCAATTAATGTCTAAACCGCTGGCAACAAAAGTGAGTACACCCCTAAGTGAAAATGTCCAAATTGGGCCCAATTAGCCATTTTCCCTCCCGGTGTCATGTGACCCGTTAGTGTTACAAGGTCTCCGGTGTGAATGGGGAGCAGGTGTGTTAAATTTGGTGTTATCGCTCTCACTCTCTCATACTGATCACTGGAAGTGTTGTCACATGAAATGATATAATAAAATATTTACAAAAAATGTGAGGGGTTTTCTCACTTCTGTGTGTAAAAATATAAATCTTTGATTTTCAAATAAACGTGTAATGGTAGAGGAGTCTCTGAACATCATGGATTTTCCATTTAGAAAAACACAGTAGAAGTCTCCTTCTTGACACTCTAAATTGAAGCTCACGCTCTGATGTGTCTGCACTCATTCACTTGTGTGTGTGTCGTTTAGCTTGAGCATTTGAGCTCTGTAAACAACAGGCTTTATACAAAAAAAGAAAGCCTGATAAAAAAAAATGCAAAAAAACTTCTGCGCCAATGGTTTACATCTCTCTCTAACAAGCAGCTCACACTAAACGTGCTAAAATACACCATCCATTAACAGAAGAAGAAAACCGAGAACTAGAAATACCAGAGGGATAGAGACGGAAGTGTATGTTCTCAAAGACAGTTATTCTCTGTGCATCGATCCCCTACTGATTGTAGCAGTGCAGAACGGATGTCAACATTGTGATGGAGGAAACAACTGAACTTACCGGACACAGGTTAGGTCTATGGGGAGTCAGATGTAAGTGGACATGTGTCCTTTTACATCAGATTACCCCCCAATTCATCACAGTTAGGTCCACTAAAACGGAACTCTGTTCAGTTTGGTTTTCTAGACCTGGCTGGAGTGGGGGTAATCGGATGGACGCAGTCCATTCAGATCCACCAGCCCATACACTAACATTGGGCCTCCGCTCAAATCTGCCTAAAAAAACTGGACTGCTTGTCTGAAAGGGGTCTTAAATGTGGTAGCTGCATTTGTTTTCTTTTATTTTGTTAGTTTTTTTTAGGGCTGGTAATGATTAAAATTTCGGTGTTCGATTATCGAAATGTTTTTGAATCGATTAATTTCGATTAATTATAACGCACATACAGATCCAACTACATTGGCCTATACACATGCAGCACAGCAATGAAGTAATAAAGTGAACTAGGATCACACTAATCATGGATTGCCGATGGGACTCCCGGAAGCCGGCAAAGAGGTGAGTGTTTTCAAAATAATTTTAATCGATCAAAAAGTTTAACGATTAATCAAGAAATTAATCTTTAATTTCCACAGCCCTAGTTTTTTCCCTTCATTTTCACCTGGTAATCTGGCCAATAAGTCTTTTATTTTTCAAATTCCTTTACCAGACCAAGCTGTCCAGTAAACATGGCAGTTAGAGGGTTGAGACAAATCATTTAACACAGGAGTGCTTATAATGATCAGCTTTATTCATTTATGTAAAACTTATTCCAAAAGGACAAAAAAAAATAAAGCTGTCGCTGTAATTGCATATATAGTTCAGCTTTCATTTGTTAGTTAAGTCCATCAAAATCTACTAGTCCATCTAAAGCTGGCTATACACATATATATTATCTGCAGATTTTCTATGGTTAGATCAAAAAAGTGCAAACGATTCCTCCATCTATGCTAAACGGTGTGGATGGAGGAATCTCCCACTGAGCCAAGCTTCCGTTTCTGGCTAGTCTGCCCTACTGGCTGTCAAAATACCTGAACAATCTGTGTCCCCCTGCTCCCTATTACAATTTGCCATTTTGTTCGCCCCGCATGCTGCCTGCTGGGATCGGCAGTCTTTCCAGCATTCCGGGCCGAGGGCAGTGGGCAGACTCAGTGGCGTCACAAGGTGACACCATTGGAGGGGTGACACCAAAATGACTGACAGTCATTTTGGTGTCACCCCCCTCTGAAAAGTCGGGCGCTCGGTCATGGACCGAACGACCAACAATCTCAGGAGAGAGAAGAGGGACAATCTCAGGAGAGAAGAAGGGACCCGGCGGCATACCTTATCCCGCCGGGTGACTGTCCCCTCTTCTCTCTGCTGGCGTCCATCACCAAGATGGCTGCCGGCAGGTATCAGAAGAGTGACGTCACCGTGCGCGCGTGGCAATCTTCTTGGTGACGTCACGCGCACGCGTGGCAATCTTCTTGGTGACGTCACGCACATGCGCAGTGGCGTGTCGGCGGGGTGACACTCGGTAACCGCTCCGGGTGTCACCCAGCCTCGGGACGCCCCTGGGCAGACTGATGGCGGGAGCCGCGGGACACAGACGGGGACACAGAGGAGATCAGGGCCGTGGAGAGGTAGGTGCGGAGTGGTGGGGGGCCCCAGTATCCCACACACGATACTGCCAGCGCAGAGATGTGGGGCCTGTCGGTAAACACCAGCCGCCGGATATTGAGAAGGGAGCCAGAGGAGCTGCAGGCAGCCTGGTATGTGATGCGGCAGCCTGGGGCCTCTGTATAAAATACTGCTGGTATTTGTAGTCCTCTATAGCAGGTGCCATTCTGCATGCAGCAATGCAGAATGGCACCCTCTATAGAGGACTACAAATACCAGCAGTAATTTATACAGTAATGCTATTGCTGTTTAAAGTATTGCTGGTATTTATAGTCCTCTATAGCAGGTGCTACTCTGCATTGCAGCAATGTAGAATTGCACCCTCTATAGAGGACTACAAATACAAGTAGTACTTTATACAGTAATGCTATTGCTGTTTAAAGTACTGCTGGGATGTGTAGTCCTCTCTAGCCTATGCCATTCTGCATTGCAGTAAAAAAGGATGCACTTATACCACACAGCTCCTCGTCCTTCCCACCGCCCGCACAGCCATGGTAAGACCCAGTCTCCCGCACCCTCCGCACAGCCATGTTCTGACCCTGCCGCCCATGCAGCCCTGAGGAGACAAGCATGCAGCCCTGGCGAGACAAGCACGCAACCCTGGTGAGACAAGCACGCAACCCTGGTGAGACAAGCACGCAACCCTGGTGAGACAAGCACACAACCCTGGTGAGACAAGCACACAACCCTGGTGAGACAAGCACGCAGCCATGCTGAGACAAGTAGGCAGCCATGGTGAGACAAGCAGGCAGCCATGGTGAGACAAGCAGGCAACCCTGGTGAGACAAGCACGCAACCCTGGTGAGCCAAGCACGCAGTCATGGTGAGCCAAGCACGCAACCCTGGGGAGACAGGCACGCAACCCTGGTGAGACAAGCGCGCAGCCATGATGAGGACCACATAGTCATGGTGAGACCCTCATAGCCCTTGTCACACCACTGACCTCTGCACTCTGTGTTACAACTTACCCCTGCACTCTGTGTCACACCGCTGATCTCTGCACTCTGCGTCACACCGCTGACCTCTGCACTCTGCGTCATGCCGCTGAACTCTGCACTCTGCATCATGTCGCTGGGGTGGCTGCTTAAAAACACACACAGGGACCATGGGGTGGCTGCTTAAAAACACACACAGGGACCATGGAGAACAAGAGTAGCCACCCTCCAGAAGGAAGGACAGTGTCAGCACCAATTCTGAGATGATTTGAGGATCTACAGCTGAGTGATGCACAAATAAGATACATTTTTGTTAATAGTTAAGGTACTTGAATGCATTTTTAAGGTTAATTTCCTGAGTTTAGTGTCACTTTAACCAGTTGACATCCGGGGTGTTAAACCCCCTTCCCATCCAGGCCATTTTTCAGTATTCAGCGCTGCGGTACTTTGACTGACATTTATTCCGTCATGCAGCACTGTACTGAAATGAATTTTATACCCTTTTTTGGGGACACATAGAGCTTTATTTTGGTGGTATTTAATCACCACTGGGGGTTTTATTGTTTAATATATTAAGGAAAAACTACAGATTTAAAAAAAAAAAAAACCAGTTCCCCCTATATTAAATTCTAAAACATTTATTATTACCAAATTTTTTGGTAAAATATAAAAGACGGGGTCACGTCGGGTAAAGAGACACCAAACATGTCAAGCCTTAAAATTGCGCATGCGCGCGAAACCTCAAAAAAACTAAATTACCCAAAATTGGCCATAGGCGACGCATTAAAAGCTTTTACCGCTCATCAGTTTAGTGTTATCAGTGATTGATGGCCCTAAAATGATTGCTCTCACTGCGACGTTCGCGGCGATATGTAACATGTGTAGCGCAATTGTCATTTTCGCGTGCTGGCGCATGCGACGCATATTTACGTTTAAATGTGCGTAAACGAAGGTGGGGGGACTTAAACATTGTGGGGGGGTTTACTTTTTTTTATTTGTGACCTGTTATTTTTTTAAACTTTTTTTGTTTGTGACTTTTATTTTTTGTAACTTTTTTTATTTATATAGATTTTTTTTTTACACTTATTGTTATTGCTATTACATAGGGGGATACCATCCCCCTATATAATAGCACAGGTACACTGACAGGTCCTCTTTATGGAGACATTAGGGGTCTCTGGACCCCTAATGTCACCTGGAGACCCCAAAAGAAGCTGATGAAGCACAGATTTGCTTCATCAGCTTCTTCTCTCTGGCAGTAGGAGCCAGATGACTGACAGGTGAATGTGGAAGTGATGTAATACACATCACTTCTGCATTTACACTACAGATGGAGATCAGCAAGGAGCTGACTCCCTCCCTCCTCCTCCTGACGCCCTCCCGAGCCGGTCCCGGGACGCAGATGGGCTAGCGGATCCCGAGATTAAAGGTGAGGGGTCAGGAGGGGGGAGATGGCGGCACTCGAGATTGGGGGGGGGCGCTCCGGAATTCACGCCATACAACCGATCGGTGGCTATAGAGCCGCTGATCGGTTGTATGTGAAACAGCCGTTAACGGCTGTAGTAACGAGCGGGTCTCTCCTGCCCCCTAGCGCGCGCGAGCAGGAAAAAAATGCCGTCTGGCGACGGCAACCCGCGGATGCGAGTCTGCCGTCCGTCCGTTTTTTCTTAACGGGCGGACAGCAAGAGGTTAATGCAGATATGCTGACTGGCCATTCAGATGTAGGGCAAAAATCCTTGCGCTGGCCCTGCTGCACCCCCCCCCCTCCCAATAGTGCCCGCTTAATGGTTCTGGTTTGGGATCTGCTGTGCATTGGTTCTAGTCTAAGGTCTAGATTATTCAGTTCCCCTGTCAATTCTCCTACTAGTTCTCTGGAAATGTACCCAGGATAATTGGCAGAACTGAAGAATCTAGGTCAAAATAGCTCACTTTCCAACTCGCCTATATTGGTCTAGATTTATAATTCTCCTACCAATATCCCTGCAATTAAGTTTAACTTTTAGTGAATAGATCTGTTATTTTGAAAATATTGTGGAGAACTCATTATGTAACACAACAATGTATATGTGGGTGGAGCTTGTGGGTGGGTGGGGCTTGTATATGGGCAAAGCAGAAGGGGGCCCCATAATCTTATATTGCCCAGGGGCCCCATGTGTTGTCAGACCGCCCCTGCACTGAGAGGGTCTCCATAGGGTGACAATGTTGCTGTGCAGGGTTGGCTCCATTGCTCCTCCATAAAGTGGAGCCACCCTAGGACAGGAAGTGTGTTACTGGCTAGATCACCAGGTGAACATAAAGGGAAAAATAGGTCTTAAAAAAAAACAATGCAGCCACCACAACTAATGACTGCAATATATTATTTTAATTTTTTTAGGTTTATATATGCTTTAGAGATGAACAGACTGTACACCACAGGTATCCATTGCCTCACTATTTTATTGCTACTGTGGTATTTAATGTTGGCAAGCACCATTATCAAGACATGAAATAGCATCTCCCTGTTGTGATTATAAAACACCAGACTGGATGGCAACCCTCAAATACAGGATGTACCCCAGGCTAACAAAACTAGAAAAAACAAACAGATTATTTAGAAATTTAAAAAAAAGAGCATTACAAAAATACAACTTACTGCAATAATGGAGAGGTTACACATCATAGAGAGCAATTACAGCTGCATTGTATATATTGTATATAGGGCTTAAATTAATAAATGAAGTAGCCTAATGCAATAATTGCATAGGATCAATTATTTATTCCCATGTAATGTGTTACATGGGTATTTTTAACATTTACTTTGGAAACCTAGGTGCATTTCATATGGGCTGTCCATGGTGCTGATGGCAGAGGAAAGGTTTATTTTTTAATATTTTTCTTTCCTTAGAATAAAAAAATTTAAAAAATTTGTATTACTTCTAACTGAAATGTAATCCTGTGCAGGGCTTCCAAACCATAAGCAGGCTTTCTTTTCTTTGCTATGTGGTCTCTGGCATGGAATTGAAGTATCAATGTGAATAACATATCCATTTTTTTAAGAATTTCATGGTCCGTGGTAATTGATTTGTAACAGCCCAAACCAAATTTAGCAGCACAGTATGCATTGGTTTACTTGACAATATTTGTATGACTATTTTGCCTTCCTAAGTAATGTATATTAACTCAACTTTAATCCTTAGTTAATTTTACTCCGTCCTGCTTCCTTACCTGAAATATTACCAGGTACTACCCAATTTTATAATCTGGGCACCCCAGCCACAGCCACATTCTTAAGCATGGGCAAGATCACACCCCTAGCCTCCTGACTGGACAAAGAAGTAGCAGCAAATTAGTGAGATCATCTTTCTCCCTGTCATCTCAAGTGCTTTGCAGCTGAATCTGACTGGGTTCAAGTTTTAGCCCTTTCTCCTTTCCTCTGAGTGTTGCATCAGAGGAGATTACAGGCAAAGGAGGACTGGGGACAGGAGAACATTAGTCCCCCTGGATCAATACTAATATGGTATGATGAGCTTGTGACCTTGAATGGGGATATCTTACCAATAATAGTGGGACCCACAGTCAGTGACAAATACTGGACATTACATAGCTACCTGCTGCTTATTCAGACCTTCCAACAAAAACATTCTTTCTGACTCTGAGATGTCATGTGCCCCAATTTTAAAAAACACAAAGAGAGCTGATGCTCGAAAAGGTTGGTCACAAATAAACCACTTCCTTTAGGAGCATCCAGTTTTCACCATGCCCACCAATCACTGAAGCACAATAGCACTCTTTGCAGGGTACACTTTCTCTAGTTTACAAGATATCAATCCCTACCAAGGAAGAACTAGGTGGTTGTGTATGTTCCCCAGGCCAAAGGTCCCCAGTGCTCCCCAGATTAAAAGAGGCTAATGTCAGGGCAAATCAGGTATTTACTCTAGTTGCATAATGATTTTATTTGAATCTTTTTCTTTATTGTATATGTTTGCTTTAAGTACTGTTTTAAGCCAATCCATTTCACGCGTATAGTTAAAAACATTAAAAAGACTACAGCTTAACTTTAACATCCAGTCAAACAGCTGAATACTAGACTTGTGCGCCGTCAAAAAATGTGTTCCATTTCGTTTCGTTCCGTTTCGGAACATCCGTTATTTCGTATTTCGTAATTGGTGTCCGAAACTCAATTCGGATTCGTAGGAAATACGAATTTTCGTTAGTTTCGGCACATTTTTGCAACTTTACGAACATTCGTTATGATGAAGTTAAAAAGCAAAAATACCTTTGTTAATATTGGAGTTGATGTGGTAGTTGTTTTTTTATCCGAAATACGAATTCCGTTAACGGATTCCGGATCCGAATTTCGTATTTCGGATAAAAAAAACTACCATCAATCAACTCCAATATAAATGTACTTTGCTTTTTAACTTCAATATAACGAATGTTCGTAACGGAACGAAAATACGTCAACGGAATTTCATATTTCCTGCCTGTATTGTAATGCAACTGTCAGCAGCAGAAGATAAAACCTCTGATTGGTCGACCAAACGAAATACGAATTCCGTTAACGGATTCCATATTTCGGATAAAAAAAAACTACCATCAACTCCAATATATTAACAAATGTACTTTGCTTTTTAACTTCAATATAACGAATGTTCGTAACGGAACGAAAATACGTCAACGGAATTTCATATTTCCTGCCTGTATTGTAATGCAACTGTCAGCAGCAGAAGAGAAAACCTCTGATGATTGGTCAACCAAACGAAATACGAATTCCGTTAATGGATTCCGTATCCGAATTTCTTTTTTCGGATAAAAAAAAACTACCATCAACTCCAATATATTAACAAATGTACTTTGCTTTTTAACTTCAATATAACGAATGTTCGTAACGGAACGAAAATACGTCAACGGAATTTCGTATTTCCTGCCTGTGTATTGTAATGCAACCCTCAGCAGCAGCAGATCCGTATTTCGGATTAAAAAAAAAAATCTTGTCATGTCGTTCAACCTCATTTACAGGGGTAATATTAGTTCCTGTTTCAAAGAAATTCGGATCCGAAATTCGTTAACGGAATTTCGTATTTCGTATATAATTCGGAAACTGCAATTCGGATTTTGGATGCTTCCCAATTTACGAATTTCAGGAAAATTCGTACGAATTTCGATTCGTAACGAAACGAATCGCACATGTCTACTGAATACACTAATGAAAACACAGGTACATAAACTGTTTATCTGCTGAATGATGTATAAAGTGATGCTGTGTGGCTAAATAGCATAAGGAAAGTGACTAAAAACCCTTTTGAGGTTCTTCACTTCTGCAAGCTCTCTGTTGTTTTCCTGCATCCTGCTTTATTTTTGTACTTCTACAGTGATAAAGCCTACCCAGAGCTGTCTTCTTTTTATAAGTCAACATAAGTAACCCTTTCTTCTGTCACAATATAGAGGAGGTACTTCCCCTGCAAGCTTCAGATTTTTAGCTGATATTTTATTTCATAAGTTGGTACAATGTATTTGTGTCCAAGCTAAGCACCACCATGCAAAGTTATGTTTTTACAATACCAAGGGAACTCAGCAATCATTCCATTTTTGTTTTATTACAATCTGCAGTAATCAGTCCTGGTTCCTCCATGCTACAACTGACTTAGACTGCCCAGTAGATGAGCTTGCTCTTAATACTACCTGCACCTAAAATTACATCACTGCACTATTCACTCCGCCTGCCTCCCTGTACTCAGCGTATACTTGCAAGGACTCTAGAAGAAGAGAGGGTAAGGCCGGATGGCCTTGTGTGCACACTTTACATTGATAAAGGTAAACTGGGTAATTCAATTTCAATTTTTTAAATTCAATTAAGATTCAATGGCCACAATAGCCAGACTTAAAGGGCGGAGCAAGACACCAACATAAAGACATAGTTAATTCACTAAAACTCTTGTAAGAAAGGTTTATCATGAATTATTAATCTTCTTAAAGACTTTTTCTTAACCATTGCAGTGGGGCTACCCTCGCACTGCAAGGGTTAAGTGCTCGTTTTTGTCCAGGTTCATAAATAACAAAGTTATACTCACCCAAAGCTCCGAACTGTCACAGTGCTCCCTTCAGCCATTCTCCTCCTACAATGCAGCATTGGAATCTTTCTTGAGCATCCTCACATCTATACACAGTGCATTAACATAATGCTTTTACTGGACATTAGACTGCTGCAGAGGAGGGGAAGAGAGGCTGGAAGGACCGGTCTAAGAACAAGCTGGCTCAGTATAACTTTTTTTTTTTAACCTAGGCCCAAACAAGCAGTTAACCCTTGCAGTGCGGTAGTCTCACTAAAAATGTTGATAAAAAAATGTTCTGGAGTTCTTGAAATCAGGTCAAATACTGCTTCTTTCAAAAATGTAACCAAGAAGAAGTGGTCCAATCAGATGACTAATATGTGATGTAATCATGACACTTGGATTAGATTTTGTCTGCAAAAAACTCAGTAGTCATGAAAGATAAAATACTGGCAATAAGCGTCTGTGGGCAGAGGGACACCCAGTACACCCTTTCAACTGTGGTGGCACCATAAGGGCAGAATCACTCCCATTTTATTGTGGTGATATCATTACAATCCAAAGGAACTGTTACCCAAGTTGGGGCTGTTATTTAGTGATTTATATATTGAAGATCACAACTTGACTTTGCAAGCAATTTTACTTTTCTTAGAAATACAATTACACCATGCCCTTTTAAAAGAATGACATATGTCTTTAGAAATGTCCTGTTTTCTTGTGTTTGAAATGAGCTGCCTTTAATTCTTGATATTACTCATTCACAGCAATTGCACAGTTGTTTGTTATGTGTTATTCTTTCTTGGATGTAAAACAATTTATTGGGATACCAAACTTGGCTTTGAGCATTCTTTCAGAGAATATACATTGGTTTTACATCTGAAGAACGTAAATTGGTTAATTTCTGTCTGCTCTGTTTCAACTCTGACTTTGAAATAGTTTTCAAGGGTGTAGTGTTATTCTGAAGTATACATTGTTTAATGTATAATTGCTTTCTTTTTTTGGGGAGAAACCTGAACTTTCCACTTGTTTATAATATAGCACATGCACATTGAGTTACCCGAAGGAGTGAAACTAATGTAATATGTTGACATGAAGAATGATCTTTTCTGATGTTGAAGATTTAAGTTAAGGGCTAAAGCTGGTGATTACAAAATATGTGCTCTTCAGAGACTACACCTAAAATACATTGGTTTTTTTGTTTCAAAAAATTTTTTATTAAGATTTTACATGGGTACAATAGGGATACATATATATGTTATCGACCCGCACACGGGTCGTTCGATGTGTCATATATACAAAGTTTTGAAATCCCGGATATTAACATATAGGGGGCCAGTGGGGTAGTACAAGGTGGGGGTATGGGAAGAGAAGGGAGGGTTAGGGCGTAAGTTCCATCATTGTTCTCATGCTACCAAAATGTTCCAGTGAGCTCAATGGAGTCTCAACAGAGTGTCCCGGTCAAATTCGTCAAGACATCAAGGTATACCAAGTTAGTCATTGAATTAGGTATGCTAAATGGGTAGCGTATCAGCTGTGCGAGTGTCATATATCTATAGTTGATACCCTATTGTTTTCCGTCGGAGCGGTCTAAAGACCAAGAGGATAAGGTCAGTTTGGCGCATAGAATTGTAAGTAGCGGACAAAGGGAAGTCAGTGGGGGTGCATGAGGAAGGGGTTGGGTTAGGGATGTAATATAGGGGAGGCGATACAGAATTGGTTCCTACCAGACCTGAAGGTGGCTCAATAAAGGGTGGTTAGGTCAGTTGTCGCGGTAAAGTAGGTCCAGCAAGCCCACATTGATCTAAAGTGATCCAGTTTATCTTGTTTGGTGGCCAACAGTTCCTCCATTTCGTAAACATGGCCTACCTGTGCTAGCCATTCACGGATCGCGGGGACGTCGGTCTGCCGCCAGTGGCGGGGGCATTAATGAGGTGTCTGTGTAGTGATTTAAATGCTCCTGTTGGCTGGTCAGGTTCCCAATGTAGAAGGGAATGTGTGGGCGTAAAGGGAAGTGTGGCTCCTGTGATCTTACGAATAGCCTCGTATACCCTCCTCCAGAACGGTTGTATTAGGGGGCAGGACCAAAGATGTGCATGAGGGTGCCATCTTCTTTGTGGCATCTCCAGCATATCGAGGACACGGCTGGGTGTATGCGATGTAGCAAGTGGGGAGTTCTGTACTAAGAGACTAGAAGTTTGTAATTAGTTTCTTGCATTCTGCTGTTAAATGCGCATTTGTGTACCGTTGAGCAGATGTCCACCCATGTGTCCTCAGGGATCGTGGTGGGAGAGTCCGTTCCCATTTGGAGCGTGGGTGAGTTCCGTGAGTTGGGAGATCACTCTGGAGTAGGGTATACAGCCAAGAGATCAGGTGTCTGGTCGGGCCTTCGCCTAGGCAGAGCCGTTTGAACGGGGTAAGGTCTCTAGAGGTGGAGGTTCTACGTGTGGGGCCCATGAGAAAGTGTCTGACTTGAAAGTAGATCCACCAGGGTAAAGATCCCCATTTGGTGAAGTCTGCTAGGTCTGTTTTAGGTATAAATGTTTGGGATCTGAAAAATGGGGGTTCTTGGGACCAATGAGAAATTAAGTCTCTTGTGACACCTGGAGGAAAGTCCCAATTATGCATCAATGGTTCCATGGGGCCATGTAGGGAAGTGAGGGCTTCCCGATGTCTAGTAGAAGAGAAAACTGCAAGGGTTGCTCCTATGATTGGGTGGGTGCGTATAGTTAACGGCCATAGCGTGGGTCTGAGCCATACCATCGATGAGAGTGGTATGTCAGATGTGGCATTCTCCAGCGAAGCCCATAGTTTAGTGTCCGTGTGGAGGTGCCAATGTAAGATTCTGGTGAGGTGCGTCACCTTGTAATATCTGAATAGATCTGGGATCCCTAGGCCACCTTTGGATTTGTGCAATTTGAGTAGGGACCAGGAGATACGGGGACGCACGTCTTGCCACACATAGGCGGAAAAGGCGGTGTCTAAAGCTCGGAAGAATGATCGTGGAAGTTTGATGGGAATGGTTTGGAAGAGATAAAGTATCCTGGGTAAAACATTCATTTTCAATAGGGCTGCCCTTCCAAACCAGGAGAAGGTGTGCGTTCTCCACGATTTGAGGTCTTTCAGTATAGAGTCTTGTAAGTGCACGAAGTTGGCATCGTAGAGTCGGGACAGGTCTGAGGTCAGTTTTATTCCTAGGTAAGGGATGTGATCAGAGCACCAGAGAAAGGAAAAGGACGTTTGAAGGTGGATTCTAGTTCTGTGCGTTGTGTTAAGGGGCATAATCTCAGATTTGGTAAAGTTAATCTTAGGATTGGATAGTCGTCCGTAGACTTCAAAATTGGCCATCAATTTCGGCAGGGAAGTTTGGGGCTCAGAGAGGAAGAACAGTAAGTCGTCTGCGTATGCCATTGTCTTGTGAGTCTAGTAATTTCTTTGATCTCAGTGTCAAGCTGCACCATTCTGATGAATGGCTCTAGGGTGAGCGCGAATAGAGTGGGAGATAGCGGACAGCCTTGACGGGTCCCGTTAGTTATTGGGAAACTGTCCGATAGGCACCCCATCGTCCTTACTCTCGCCCTGGGGCATGAGTATACTGCTGCTATCCAGTGTATCATGCGATTTGGTAGGCCAATGTGCCGCAGAACCTCGAACATGAAGTCCCAAGCCACCCTGTCAAACGCCTTCTCCGCGTCCGTTGACAGCACCAATGTATCTAGCTTGTGCTGGCGTATCCAGTGGATGAGGTTGAGAGCTCTAGTGGTGCTGTCTTTAGCTTCCCGTCCTGAATGATTGGGAGGGTTGGGTTAGGTTGTATAGTGCTGCGTAGTATTCCTGGAAACAGGACGCTACCTCAGGGGGCGAGTGATTTACTTTGGAGGGGGAGCTTCTAATGCTATGGATGTGAGAGCTAAATTTCCTCGCACGGACTGCTCTAGCCAGAAGTCTGCCACATTTGTCGCCCTCTGAGTAATAGTGTCCTGTGCGCAGGGTGAAGGCGCGTCTGATCTTGGTCGCTAGGAGGTGCAATAGTTCCTGCCTGGTTTCCGTCAGTTCAATTAAATCGCGTTGAGCTAAAGATTCTTTGTGGGTCGTCTCCAGTGTGCGGAGTTTGGATTGGAGTGTCTGTATCTGTGCCAACTTTAATTTCGCTGCTAGGGAAATGATACGTCCCCTGATGAAGCATTTGTGTGCTTCCCAGGTAGTCATGGGGGAAGTATCACCAGTCGCGTTAAAGGTGAAATATTCGTTCAGGTCTGTGGAGAGCGCTTCAACGTTAAGTGCGTCTTTGAGTAGGGAGGGATTCATCCTCCAGGTGGATTGTCGCAAGGTCGGGGGGGAGATAGAGAAAGTAGCCGAGATCGGTGCGTGATCGGATGAAGCGATGTTCCCGATTGAGACGGTCTGAAGTCTGGGCAGGTCCGTTTGGGTCACAAAAATATAATCTATCCGAGAGTACTTAGCATGAATGTGGGAATAAAACATATAATCACGACCAGTGGGATTGAGGGTCCTCCAGGTGTCACAGAGCTGTAGTGAGGAGAGACGCTTTTTAAGAAATTTAAGGGTCCAGTGTGGCATTGAGGATCTACTGTCTGAGGTGTCAATTAGGGGGTCAAGGGGGGCGTTGAAGTCGCCACCTACAATTACCGGCCTTCTGGGTCAATCAATGTTCCCTGAATTTGAAAAGGGATATGTTTGTGGAGAAGGATGGCTGCTCCTCGAGATTTGTTGGAGGGGGAGCAGGCATGATAGGCCAAGTGGTAGTGGTGGTTGGTAAGTTTAGGGATTTTGTTGTGTTTGAAGTGTGTCTCCTGGAGCAGCGCTATAGAAGTCCTTTGCTTGTGTAAGTCCCCTAGGATTAAGGAGCGTTTTTCGGGTGCGTTAAGATCTTTTGCATTGAGAGAGACCACCTTCAGGTCGGACAAGTCTCCCATCTTCGTGGGTCCAAGCAGGTGGGGTGGGGGTTGGGTGAGTAGGTGTCAAAGTATTGGGAGAGGCGTCGATAGGGACAGGTGAAAGGGTAAGTCTAGTCAAGTGAAGGGAGGGGAGGGAAGGAAAATGGATAAAAAAAAAAAAAACCAAAAGTGGCCTCGGTGATGCCGCGCTAAATGGCGTGCGGCAGTACCGGGGCTCGATTATAGCTAAGTGTGGATGAGGGGGTATTTAGGGGGCGGTCAGGCCCGTGGGTTTAGACAGGGATCAAAGGGATCAAAGGGATCGTAGGGCGAAAACCGCCGCACTTGGGGGGTGGGATCAATGTGTGGATGTGAACACAAAGATCACATGGGAGAGTCTCCTTTAGCACCGCACAACCCATCTAAAGAAGTCCGGTGTGGAGCAAGGTTGAGCTATGAGCAGTAGAGGGACATGGGGGGAAAGATGCCCAGTTGACATTCCCAGGGAGTAGCATGTCTTCCCGGGAAGGAACAGTGGAAGTCGGGTGTGATCTTTGGGGAACTTAGCTAGAGGGTAAGAAACATGTGATCTTTGTAGTGTGGTAGTGATACCACGAAGGATCTGTGATGTTAGCGGGAGGGGCTCGGTCCGTCCCCCATTCACATCACCAGCCGTCACCCTGAGTGCTCCCAGCAGTGGTGTTCCACGGGTCGGCATGAATACATACCAACGCCATGCCAATGCGTCGGCGGGCACCCTGACATTCTGGTGGCATGGTGAGCGAGGGATAACAATCCAGGGGGCGGAGTGAGCCCACTGTATAAAGTCAACGAGCCTCAGAAAGCTTTAAGTAGTTAAGTGCAAAATTCTAACGGGATTTCCCAACATAACATAAAACAATAGAGCAACAAATCAACATAATAACAGTATAACAGTAATATAGGCCCTGAAAAATACCACCAATGACAAGCTGGCAGTCGCAGGTCTCCCCTCTCTAACGGGGGTCACCCGGGTGGATTAAGGGAGCCCACAGGGAGCATAAGAGATGGTTCTCGTTCTTTTCTGTGGGTGGGGGGGGGCGTAGCCGGGTTGAGTATCAGGATCCTATGTAGGGGGCAAATTGGGTAGGGTCAATGAGGCAATAATTATAGTACACATGCAGGTGCAGCGTATACAGTATACTCATCTCTCCTCGGGTCTTGCTGTAGCTGCGTAGGGTCTTTCTTAGTCGGCAATGCGTGGCGGACAACAGGAGGTAATCCGGGGTCCCCGTGGTGATTCGGAGTGCGGGAAAGTGTAGATGGGTGTCCTGCGGCCGTGGTGGGGATCGCCAGCTTGAGGGGAAACAAAATTAGACAGGGCCATACCTTGAGCTTCAGTGGAAGCAGCGCTCTTCGGCCCTCAGATCCACAGCCCGCGGAGGGGACTGTGTGGTGGAGAGCATTGAGGCTTGTTGTCGGGCCTGCCGGGGCTGATGGTGAGGGGCGTCGGGTCATCCGGTTGGGTGGTCCTTTCCATGTTTTTACATGCTGGATTTTTACTTCTTTATTCTAATTGCTTTTTTTTTTCATAAAAAAAGTGAGGAACACTATTGTTTGGAAAGGTGGCTTTGTGTCATGTGCTAAATATTTCAGTGAACTTACACAAGCACTGTCAGCATCATAGTTCTTTATATATCTTTATTTTGAATGTTAAGTTAATAGTATACTGTATGTCTTTCTCAACCGTTTTTTGGTCATGGTACCCTTTAAAAGTATGCAAAATCTCAAGGCACCCTGTCTAAAATGTAAAAAACAATGTGTGGCCCCTCCAAAATCCATACCAGACCCTTATCCCAGATAGAGGTCTGGTATGGATTTGAAGGAGGACACTCCATGCAAAACACAAAAAATATGTCACACCAGAGCCCCCTCCTTCACATCTGAAATCCCCCTATCACATTAGAGTCACCCTTTATATCAGGAGCCCCCCTTTACATTGGGAGTCCCCTTCACATCAGGAGCTTCCTCCCTACACATCAGAGTAGCCCTCCTCTCACACTAGAAGCCGCCCTTCACATCATAGCCCCCTCTTTCACATCACAAGCTCCCCTCACATCAGAGTCCCCCTTTTACATTAGTGTGCCGCTTTACATTAAGAGTTCCCTCCTTTTACATGAGAGTCCCCTTCTCACACTAAGAGTTCACTCTTTACACCAGAACCACTCTTCACATCAGGGGCACTCGTCAAATCAGAAGCTTGCCTCTACCTGGAAAGATATGATGCTGTGTGAAAATTTCTAGGCACCCCTGGAAAAGCTAGAAGCCCCCCCAGGACACCCTGGTTTAGAAGGCTGTTCTATACTATATGGGACCAAGATTTTCATTTTAATTTGGAGGCAATAGTCTGCAGGGTGGGTGGTATGTACACAAATAAGTGTTATCTATCTGTGGCAGACAAAATCCAGTATCATGACCTGCCAGATAGTACTGTGCTGTGTGTAAATCTTAGACCTGGAAGGATAGAAATACACATTCTTTAGTAGGTAAACAAGCTCCTTATATGTACTTCATATGTTAATTTAGTTGTTTGCCTATTAGTTCGGTCTTGAATAATAAAAATGCATTTAAACACAATAGACACATAACATATGGCTGTTTTCATGCTTTCTGGCCTCATACTGTTCACTGTTGCTAAAATATACGTTTTCCAAGATGATGTGTGGAACTTAAAACCATGTAAACAATTAGCTGAAGAATGGCAGATCTGGGATGAACATGTTGTGTTTGCTGTTCTGTCGAGTGCATTCTATGCTGTAATGTGTGCCACTTATTCCTGTGAAAGCTGAAGATAATTTCCAAAATCATGTTATGCAAAAATCTCTTAATGAATCAATGTAAAAGTCACATATGCTCTTTTTCCTCCTGCGCAAGTACCCTGAACGGGAATCCAGACGTGTCTCTGCTTATTATCTCCTGAATCTAGCACTATGTGTATGGGGTGTGCAGAGAGTAAACATTAGTGGAGACAGTTTATGTGCATATGTTAATGGTATCAAGAGGGTAGCAGTCACCAGAACTCATTTATGTACTAGTGATATCTGAATGCACAGAGGTTTATAAGAAGTGAAAAAAGTACAAAGAAGTCGCTATGCTTAAACGTTTTAGGTCAAAAGCCGTATGGATAGTTATCTGAAAATCTTTGACAACTAAAACATCAAAAAGCATTGTAAATGTTTTTTTGTTTTTTTTATAAGAGATATTCTGATTACACATTGTTCTCAGTGTATACGCTATAGGCAACCACACATACACTGATAAGGCAACATGACCTTGTCCTTTAAAGCAGGGACGTGCGGTCAGGTGAGGCAGAGCCTCACCTAGTATTATGGAGGAAAAAGTCTGAAGCTGACAGCTTTTTCTTCATTCATATCGGCTTCTATCAGGTTACATAGTATTTGAGGTTGAATAAAGACATTAGTCCATCAAGTCCAACCTATTAGAATCTCATTCTAGGAGTACCTGTACCCCTGTATATTACCTGTACCCCTGTATATTACGAAGCCTCCCCGCTGTGTAACCTGTCATAGACTAAGGGCTGCCTATTAATTACAGGCAGTGCTGCATCCGGCTTTTGACAGATAGTTAGGTTACACAGCAGCGGGCTTCCCCACTGCTTGTGTGACCTAACTTGGTGAGGCAAGAGCTGTCACAGCCTCTACTCTTTGTTAGAGGCATGAGATCTGTGGATGGTTTGGACCAATGGCAAAGCGCCGTTGGTCCAAGCTGTCCAATCAAAAAAAAAGAAGAAAAGAAAACCACTGAGGCCATCGATCGGGTTTGCCTCAGCAGTGACAAGCAGGTGAGGGACAGGGAGGCTTCTCCCTGTCTCCTCCCTTCCTACTTCACACTAGCCAGGGCTTCGTTGGGATGGGGTCTGGGCTTCGGCCGGCGAAGGTACCGCACGTCACTGCCTTAAAGTACAATCCCCAGAGTGCTGCTCACTGTGTCAAATACTTAACTTTAGCCCACATTCCCCAATTTCCACTGCCTTTCTCCTCGAAATGACCATTTCGAGGCTATCATTGCATATGAGCTCTGCAGCCTCATTATTTCCTATGGTAATGCCATACTTTGAGCAAATGCTTGAGGCTGCTATGAGTACATATATTTATTCCCATAGGAATAAATGGGGCCATGGCACGCATGCACAGTACAAACAGGCCATTTCCAGGAGGAAGTAGGGAGATTCACCCTCACTTCCTATTCTATATGATACTCATTAAAACAGACATAATAAGGGCTATGTCCAAAATGGGGACAAAAGTTGACAAACTTTTGCCACTCTATCCAAAGCAAATACTCAGTTATGCTACTAAAATCCCTAGAGAATAGTTATGATCAATCATTTAATAGACGTACACGCATACACACATTTATAGGTTGAACTGGATAGACCTGAATGTTTATTTAGTCTTAACAACTATGTAACTATATAAAAGACTGCTATCAGGAAAACAACTTTACTGAGCAGTATATGGTTTATACATGTAATGATAGCATTCAGATGGAACAAATGACACCCTGTGGTGTAAGCTACACATGCAGCATGTAGCAAAGGTAATTTAATACACAATCTGGGCATTTTGCACGTGAGATCTATCCCTGTTAGACATGTAAGTTTCATTTAGTTCTGAATTAAAATGTCAGAATTTAATTAAATTTGGACATTCAGATGCATCCAAATTTCTGGGTTTTTTTTGTGAATTTTGTCCGAATTTCCAAATATCCAATTATATTGACCAGTACAGACTAAGATGACCAGTACGAAATAAGATGATCTGTAGAGACTAAAATGACCGGTACGGACTAAGAGGACCGGTACGGACTAAGAGGACCAGAATGGACTAAGATGACCAGTACAGACTAAAAGGACTAGTACAGACTAAGATGAACAGATTGGACTAAGAGGACTAGTATGGACTAAGAGGATCAGTACGGACTAAGAGGATCAGTACGGACTAAGAGATTTAGTACGGACTAAGATGACCGGTACGGACTAAGATGACCGGTACGGACTAAGATGACCGGTACGGACTATGATGACCGGTACGGACAAAGATGACCGGTACGGACTAAGCTGACCGGTACGGACTAAGATGACCGGTACGGACTAAAATGACCGGTACGGGCTAATATGACCGGTACGGGCTAATATGACCGGTACGGGCTAATATGACCAGTACAAGCTAATATGACCAGTACGGGCTAATATGACCAGTATGGACTAAAATGACCAGTACGGGCTAATATGACCAGTACGAGCTAATATGACCAGTATGAGCTAATATGACCAGTATGGACTAATATGACCAGTATGCACTAATATGACTAGTACAGACTAAGATGACCAAAAAAAACCCCCAAAATTAATTATTTTGTAATTAAAGTACCCTATCCGAATTGGTCCAAACTGAAAACAAAAATTTGAATCAATCTGAACTGAAAAACCAAAAACCTTTGGATCGATCCGAACCGCAAACAAAAACTTTTAATCGATCTGAATTCTGAATAATGAGCCAAATTTAACTTCAGATCCGAAATCCGAAAAGAAAAATTGAACCGATCCAAAATGGAAAATTTTTTGAGCCTTTACAGGTCTAATACCTATTACATGTTATTTGTGTGGCTTACACTATGGGGAGACATTTGTTTAATCTGTTTAGTGATCAATTACTCTTAGTAATTAATTACTAGTGATTTTAATATCAAGATTGAGCTACTAAAAACACAGAGACAATGAGGGATTGATCTACTAAAGGCAAATAGGCTTTCCATTTTGCAAGGGAATTTCCCTTAGCTTAGTAAATGAGGTGAAGCTCTCTTCTTTGGAAAATATATTTTCACCACATTTGCTAAGCTAAGGGAACATTTTCCGGCAAAGCCAACAGCCTATTTGCCTTTAGAAAATTAACCCCACTGTGTTTAAAAGTGCAGTTTTTTATACTGTTTTAAACATACATCCTAGCTGTCCCTCATTTGTCCTCAGTTGTCCCTCTTTTGGTCTGATATACAGATATCTATGACCGTATTCTATTTAAGTACCAAAAGTATTATTCGGCATTAAAACCTTCATCTGATCTCTTAATTATCTTGTTTACTATAAAGAAAAAGAAAAGGTTATGGTGAAAAAAATAGCCATTCCAGGATTTATCAATCATTTATGCCATATAAATTCTTAATGGTTCACATAACTGTGGGGCATGAAAGGGGGTGGTGTGTCCATTGCTTAAATACATTTTACTGCAAGGTGTCCTTCGTTCTCATCTCAGAAAGTTGGATGGTACAGTAGGTATTTAAGTGTCATATTCATTGTAGCATGGATACCCATTATGAGTCTTGCAGTATCACAGTGGCACTTTTTTTATATTCTAAACACTGAACGCTGATGGACATGGTGCATATTATTATTTCTTTGGCCTTTATAAGCATTCTGAATAAAATCCATGCACATGTGTCTGAACTACTAGCCTTTTCTGTCTTTATTTGTACAAAGTAAGATCAACTAACAAAATTGAACTCTATGGAGAATTATAGGCATTTGTTTCTACAATTGATTGGACTTTAAAGTCATCTGAGCCATTGCTAGTATTCTATTCTGAGACTGTGCACTAAACACAGTTAGACGTGTACAATTCTCATTAAAATTCAATTAGCTAAGGTCATGGATTCTGCGGTTTCTCATAGCTGCAGACAGAACACAAACAGTAGTTGAAAGAAACTTTGAAAGGACACAGAAGCCTGGTACACATGTGACTTCATGCACCACCACCGAGGGAAGTTAATGTGGATTGTTCCTGAATAATCCTTTGCAGATTTGCTTTACCTACAGACGATCTTACTGTTTTATATCTATATGATAAATTGTTCAATGACAGCAACATAAAAATGTAGTTTAATATATTCAAAACCCCAGGTCAATGTGTCTGCAATGCTGTTGTATAATTTTACACTAACTTCCTATAATACACATTTTATAAAACTGCATACATTTGCAATTCATTTTACCATATGGTGCATAGTGGCTCCATGGTTAGTATGCTTACTATTGAGATAAGGAGAACCTAATTTAATGTTCACTTTACCTACATGGAGGCCCCCACTGCAGCGTCTTCCCCATCCCTCTGTCTGAACTGCGGTCCGCAAGTATCAAAAACACTGCATGTGGCGGGCCATCTTCTTTCTCCCTGGGCTCCCCCCAACTGGCCGAACACCAGGGCCCGGTCACAAATGCGACCGCTGTGACCCTGGTAATTTTGTATTGCTGGGACTTGTAGTCCTGCATAGCTGGTGGTATTCTGCATTGCTGTATAATGATATAATACAGTAATGCAGAATAGCTCCAACTATACAGGACTACCTTATAATGTGAATAAATATTAAACCAGCAGCTGCTTCTTACTCCCACTGTGTGCCCCAAGAGTACACTATACACACTCCATGCACTGTGTGCCCCAAGAGTACACTATATACACTCCATGCACTGTGTGCCCCAAGAGTACACTATACACACCCAATGCAGGGGCGTATTTACCGCAAGGCAAACTAGGCGTTTGCCTAGGGCGGCACCCTCCACCTGGGCAGCTGCTCTGCTGGTGCCGATGCACGCAAACGCCTAGCGCCGCGGTTCAGTAATGTGCAAAGAACCGGAGCCCTTCTCAGCGCACGGGGCGCACGGGGACGCGGCCGGCGACTTGCAGGAACACGGCCGGCGACTTGCGGGGACGCGGCCGGCGGCTTACGAGCACCCTGACAGCAATTTGCGGGGACGCGGCCGGCGGCATGCGGGCCGGCCAGGTGTCTCCCGCATAGTACAAAGCGGAGCATCCCGGTGCAATGACAGCCTGTCCCCTGTGACCCGGAAGTTTCCCGGACCGTTCATTCCTATGTACAGGGTGTCTGCTTGCTGCCCACAGCGCCCCCTGCCAATGCAGAATACAAACTCTTATTATCCACGAATCCGCTTCAAAATTCAGCCAACCTGGACTCGTACATGCAGATCGGCGTTTTCTGGAGGGGGGGACAGCATGAGGAAGCTTTCGGGCCCTCTGCTTCCTCTCTGGGCCCCCCCCCCCCCCCAACAGGCGGAACACCAGGGCCCGGTCGCAATTGCGACCGCTGTGACCCTGGTAGTTCCGCTAGTGGGTCATAGTGTGTGTGCGTCTATGACTGGTCACATATGTCACAGATTTCATTTGGATCTTCAGTTTCATAAATTCTTTATTTTTTCCTTTTTTTTTAAGTTTACACCATACATGAAGGGGCAGTGCAGGAAAAAGAAAAAGGTATACATAATACAATATCTGCAAGTATGAACCAACACGGTCACTTCAAAGCTGTCAAACATCTCATTATCTCATTATTTAGCCATACAGGCACCTGAGGGTAAAAAAGAAAAAGGGAGGCAGCTTCTGGCTCGTGTGGTAGGACTGAAGATAGGTGGTCGGGTGTTTTATGCTGGCCACGCTATCATTTGGAGGGTCTAATGTGGTTAACTGACCCGTGCCTTATTAGTAAGTGCTCTCTTTATCGATTTCGGAGAAGGGTGAAGAAGATCAAAAGGCAAACGAAGTGGCACCCCACTGGTTGTATGCAGGCGGGAATATAATGGAGAGCACACGTATGTACCTAATAACAACTTATGTGTTGGGTTATTAGATAAGTATTGGGGGATGGTGGGATAAGGGAGAGACCAAGTGGTTTGTTAATGATTATCAATGATACCTAGGGTCTGTGTGAAAGAGTGGGGGGAAGGAAAAAAAAAACCTCAGGAGTGAACTCTATGTTTCAAGGAACTCAGTTTCACCTGAAGGATGTGTTCTGCGACAGACATATACAATATGAACGTATGACAGACTAGTTACACCAAAATAGTACTTGGTCTTAATTCGCATCACTTTTCTTATTATCCAACCATCAGAGTGTATGTACTGATTATGTTGCACAGTGCCAGAAATATGGTGCATATAAGAACTACTTGCATTTGGTGCAGGAGCCAGTAGATGTCCAGAAAATGGCACAGCATGTTTTAGAATTTGGCACAGACATTTCTTAGGCTGCATTAATTCCAGGATTCTGGTGCAAACGCCATATTGTATTCCCCTGTTAGTTTTTTCAGTGTTCCCTTAGATATAAAGTATATGTGAAAGAGATCACCTTGTTATGCATAATTATACTAATATGTGTTTAATAGTTTAAAAACCTTTCTGCAAATAAATAATAAAACCACCATAATTTGCAAATAAATTAGTTCCAAATCAGCCAATGTGATTTGTCTGGATTTGTTTTCTCATTTTGTCTCTCATAGTTGAGGTCTACCTATGATGCCAATTACAGGCCTCTCTCATCTTTTTAAGTGGGAGAACTTGCACAATTGGTGGCTGACTAAATACTTTTTTGCCCAACTGTACTTGCTGTTCAGGAGTCTGAACGTAGTCTGAAGGAAAGGTGGGTTTGGTACATACAGTCCTCTTCCCAACTGATTAGAAGTCACGATCAAGTGATTTCTAAGGGAGATCTCAGCTTGGAAGCAACAGGTATATAGTGGTTGTTGGGTCAGGCTGTTAGTACCGCACATGGATGTGCTGGAAGGGTTAATGGCAGCAGACCTGGAGGCTGAATCTGGGTGGGCTCAGAGTCACTGCTGTGAAGAGGGCTGCTACTGATTATGAAGTACAGGATGGAGAGAGATCATCCAGCCTGCTTAGATGGAGAGAGGCATGCAGGCTGTGGGTCACTACTACAGAATGGAGAGTGTGGGTTCAGCTGCCTTGTCTGGCATCTGTGTTCATGCAGGAACAACGTACAAGTGAAACTGTCGGCTTAAACTAACAAGGAGGGAGGAGAGTTGTGATGTCGGTATAGGGGAGGTGGAGCTACCCTTCTTGTTCGGGATGCTGGAAAGGTAAGTTTCTTACAGTGTGGCCCCGAAACATTGGCTTTTTTGATCTACGGGATCTGATTTGACTATTTTTGCATTTTGAGTGCTGGCGACCTATCTTCACATCATCATTATTATTATTATACAGGATTTATGTAGCGCCAACAGTTTGCGCAGCGCTTTACAATATAAGGAAGACATTACAATCACAATACAATTCAAGACAAGATGGTAAGCATGGCCCTGCCCCTGAGGGGTTACATCTGTAAGGTTCTGCACAGCAACATCCATGGCAGTCACTTTGAGAACCTATCTTACTTACATTGGTTACAACGCTCTATGGCGTGAAGCATGCACCTTCAAAACTTTATTTCAATAGTTGTTGGCAGCTTTGCACAGTCATTATAATAGCTTAATAAGGCAGGTGCACATGGGCGTTTTTTACCAGTGCAACAATGCTACTAAAATCACCTGTAATTGATTGTTAGCGATATCTACATGTGCAGTTTCATGTAAAAAGAATAGCACACATTTGGAGCACTGTGCCAGTCAGTGACTAACCACTATGCAATCATTGCTATAAGAACAACCACACAAGTTCATATACCCTTGCTTTGCCTCAATTAAATACAAAATAAAATAAAAACATATACAAGTGTAGTCATCAGAAATGACCAAAAATAACTCAAAAAAAAAAATAACTCTAAATATATGCTAACTGAGAATACACTATGGGGTCTATTCACGAAGCTGCCGAAGGATCTGGCCGTAGCTTCGGCCGATCCTTCGGCTAGCTTCGGCCCCGGGACCCCTTCGGTTCAGTAGAACATAGCCGAACAGTGTTCGGCTCACTTCACTTCAGATCGGTCATTCACTCGGCTGCCCTCGGCAGCTTCGTGAATAGACCCCTATATTTTCCTTTATTGTGACGTAGTACAGCAGTCTTCTATGTACAGCACTGCAAATATTTTGGATCAAAATCCTTTTGATTCGAAGTAGTGCACAAATGTATTGGCAACATCCAAAATGCATAATAGCTCTGGGCCCTTGCAGTCTTTTGTCCCTCTCTGTCATGAGAGAATAATGGGGGCTGCCATTGCTGCACTCTTTCTTTTGAGATTGCTAGTTCCATGGTTGTCATCACAATGCTTTGGTTTTAGTTTTGTGGGAGCCTCTGACAGGAAACATGTATAGATATAGGAAATTCGGATACTTTTCTTATCGTCATTTACAGCATGCTTTATATGGCATCATTGGGCTGTACCACCTAGTGGTACCAGAGTGAAAGTAAGTATCACAGCCAAGAACTGTTTTTTTATTTTGAGTGCTGATTGGAACCTTTATTTAAATTAACAAAAATAGCCAAGAGTTGGGCTTTAAAGCTGAACACTAGGCAAATATAAAAGATACAAGTTAATGCAGCTCTGCAATCATTAATCCATCATTAAATGTATTTTTTTTATGCAACCTGTGTAAGTACCTGATAATGACCTGGTATCAGCCTCTTATGGTCCCTGTATAGTAGTGCTGGAGTGTGAGAGGAAAAAGCAGTAAAAGAAACCAATCAGTTCACGTGCTGACAAGAAGCATGCTGATCGGAGGAGAAAGCAGAGTGACAGATAGATGAGCTCATCACTGTGTTGCTTCTTCTTTTACTATCCAGTCCTATGATTGGACAGGTCTGGGTTGACCTGAGCTCGGAGTAGGGGGTTGAATGATCCTGGCCATCACACTGAGGACATTTAGCAGCAGAAAAATTGCAACAAAAGCTGGTTTTGTCATTTTATCCTTTAATTGGCTATTTGATTTTTTTCTTGTTTTTTTGGCAGGAGTTCTGCTTTAGGTCAGACAAAGCCAGGCAACTAGCTTTTTAAAAATGAGGCCAATAATGGCAACACCTGTACTTTATATAACATTTTAAATTATATACTGAAATTATGTTTGATTGTTTTCATGACACTTTATATAAACTTTTACATGGGAATGCACAGCCCACCATCCCCACAATAGCACATAAGGATAACCAAAAGATTAAAATTGTATAAATAAAGCACTCAGACACCAAAATGCCATTAAACAACCAAAGTATTTTTTTTGTGGTTAAAAAGTAGTCATATCTTTTTAAATAACTAACTTTAAAACGTAATCGTTGAAAACACAAAGCAAAGGATTTACATAAAGCTGACATTTCATTCAGTTTTGTTTACCCCAGCACATTGTGATGCAGTGTACTGTGTCGCAACACATGCAATAAAAAAACAACTACTGCATGTCGTAGTTTTTTTAGTGCACACCACTGCAATGTCGTGGTGTGAACTGACTTCATGGTGAACAAGGTAATTTGCTTTGACTATGCATTAGGACTGGGCTGAGCAAGGGTTCCCAGTGCAGCCCAGCACATCTAATTGGTATATTGCAAGAGAAAAGTAAAGGTAAGCTCTGGAGCAGTCGAAAGGTAAAGTTGCCACTGGATACCAACAAATAAGAGAAAATAATAATTATGAGTTAATCTGTGGAATGCCAAAGGTTAAAGCGGACATTTACCCTCTTCCTTTAAAAATCATGCATACTCATATAAAATCATGTTACATTGATAAGACAAACAAACAAACATAAATTGCTTTTACTTACAATTACAGTTTTTCACTTCCTGGTTGATTAAGGCATTGGTGATGTAGACCTGGCCTCACAGATGCATCCCGGGAAGGTTACATCACCAGTGCCTATCTGGAAAATATAATCTGGAATCTCAAACTGCAAGATCTCGAGGGAAAGGCATTTTTCCCCCTCAGATGATCTGCACTGCCACATGTTCCAGGGATAAAGGGAGATGGATTCAGCTGCCCTAGGTAATAATGGCCACCATGAGAGAAGTAGGGGGAAAAGAAAAATAAGATTTAAAAAATACAGATGCCTTTGTTGCACAGTGGTGTAATGGTTAGCACGTGTGCCTTGTCCCCGGTTCAAATCCCGGTTAGGACACTATCTGCAAGGAGTTTGCATGTGTGCATGCAGGTTTCCTCCCACACTCCAAAGACATGCTAGCAGGTTAATTGGCTCCAGTCTAAATTAGCCCTGTAGGTATGCATGTGAGATAGGGTCCTTAGATTGTAAGCTCCTTGAGGGCAGGGACTGATGTGGTTGTGCACTATGTGTTGATAAATGGTGCTATTTAAATACCTGTAATAAATAATTTTTAAGATAAGGGTGAAGTTTATCTTTAAGATTGTAATGACATTGTAATGCATAAACAAACCAGATACAAGGATATAAATAGGGATATACATTTCTGATATGTGCAACAAATTCAGATAGTTCTTCTGTACAATACTTTTACATTCTGACACTGTGGCTACAACAAATGCAACATGTTGGAGTAAATTGTATTGCATGTGTAAGTATTGTGCGGCAGACTAAATTCTGTCTGAGGCAATTCTACAACAGATTCATATTCACCTTCCCACAGGTAGATGACTCTGTTGATTTGTTGCACAGGCAGGAGCTTTCTAATGAGTACCTATGACACTGTATATGAATTCCAAGGGCTGAGTTTTTCAAATGAGCACCTTTGACTCTTTTTACCACTTTTTTGTTGTTCCTTTAGGAAATGGTAATGAGATATAAAAAAGGCAATAGCCATTTAGAAGAAAGAGAAACACCATTGTACAAACTCCATATTAATCCATATTAACCAATCAGAAAAATACCTTTCATTGTTTCAACTGCTCTAAACTAATGTTGAATAACATGATTATTTGCTATTGATAATTTCACTCTTTGCACTTATTAAATAAACCCCTGCAAACAGTATGGGGTGGGATGTTACATACAACTAATGCAAAACCCCCCAAAAAGTCACTATAGCTGCTAAAATTCATTTTTTTCTAAAGAAAACAATTATGTTCCTAAATAAGTGCATGTGATATGACTAATAATTCATACAGCTAATGCATTTTACAGTGTGTCATGTAAGGGTCTCAGGCATCATAGCTGTTCATCATTGCTGAAATGTTCCTAACTTCCAGTAACAGTCCTTTGTCTTTTTGGTTGAATCTCACTATTGAATACACATGTTTTGCATGATAGATTAGTAACTATTAAAGCTACGTAAAACAGTCATTAGTCTTCGTATTGGTTTGTAGTCAATGGAGATATCCTAAAAATTAAAATGTAGGCAACTTTGGTGCATTTTATTGTTGTACATGTGTTTGTTAGAAAGGTCATGTAAAGGCAGATTTCTTCCAGAAAATGCCAAGAGAGTTGAACCCACCCTTTCTTAGATTATGTACCACTGAGACTTGTTGCAGTCTTTTTTTTCTGAGCATACAGATGTATGGAAGTGGCAAATGTGTGATGAAAGGCACTTTCTCTTTGAAGGAAAGGGAACATTGTTGCAGGAAAGGAACACTCGATGATCATTCACAGAAATGTTTTTATATGTCTGAAAATCCCTGCACATAATCAACCACCCTTCCACCACTCATAAGCATTTGGTATCGCTCTATTGTTAACACATATGTAAGTCAATTATCCCAAGTGATATGAATATGTTTTATTGTTTGCAATTAAACAGGCCACCCCTAAAGCATTAAGATTCACACAGGCTATTCTGCTGACATTGGTCTTCTGTATAGCAAGTACACTACCACCCAAACATTTCTAAAAGAATGCTTTCATTTCATCTCAAGAAAAACCCCAGTAAGGATCATTAAGACAAGTGCCTTCTAATGATTTATGGTAATGGTTTGCAGTTTAAACCCACCGCTTCAGCCCTCTTCCATTTTATCCTCGCCTTTTATTACAAACCTATTAACAAAGAGATATACAAAATCCAAGAAGCACTTAGCTTCGAACAGTAACACTGTGCTAGTATCTCTGGGGTCAGCCTTATTTATAGCTCTTGTTCATATCTGCACCAAGATGTCCTCTTCCTACTACTTAAACTACTTAGGTCACAGCTGAATTCGTGTTCAACTGTGTGTATGTTTACAACTGGGTTCATTGCATCTCACATTACACTTCCATATGGAAAATTAATCACGAGATAGTCACTGGGTGAAGCCAAATGTCACTGCTAACATTCAACAAATTAGTTTGCCTTTCTCTTCAGCAGAAGTGAGAGGCTTCAGATAAGCCGGGATGTCTTAAACATGCCTGCCAAAGAATAAACAAAAGATCTCTGATGTGTTGCAGGCTGCTGCACCCCATAAGGTTTTCAGCTTTAGGCCTAAGTTGGGTCAGGAAAAAGAGACCTTTATAACACGCTATTCTGTTAACTCTCTGTTACCTATAAACCTGCTGTGTTTTCACAGCTGGGTCCATTACAAAGTTTAAAAAGTTACTGCACAATACTTTTCGTATTTCTACTGTCCTGGCATTGTAGGATTCTGGTAACTCAAATGTATGGATTTACCTTCTCTTTTATGCCTAGTGACATTGGTGATCAGGACAATAAGAGAGAGTGAATCTCCCTAACATGTATACCACAATAAAAACCTGACAGTGGTTGTAACCCTTCACCACACTCAACACACCAACTTAAATCCGCCGCTAGTGGCAGCTAGAGATCTTCTCTTTTACAGAAAACAACCATCACATAAGGACCAGGGAACCTTCAGAAACCATAACAACAAGCACAAGCACAGAGCACCCACCATATGTGAAGAATTGTTTTATTGATATTAAATTTTAAAAGTGCAAGTTCTACTCACAAAGATAGTCGAAGCCAAGGATATAACTTCCGAAATCCTCCGGGTCAAAAGCATAAAATCTGTTCCTGAATAATAACACGAGCACCGTTTGATCAGCAAGCTGGCATGCCGCCTCACAGCAATTCTTGTGTACTAGCACATAGGTTGGGCGCTCTGTGTCTGTAGTTGTTGTTACCTTCAACACGCTATTCAAATAAAAAAAAAATAGTTTTGCATTTAGTTATTCTTTAATCCTTCTAGCACGACAGGCTTAGAATGCATTCCTTTATAGGCAGCACCATTATTTAATTGGCTAGCTTTGTTTTCAGCTCTAGGGATCTGAGTTTGATTCTCATCAAAGACACAAATTGAATGGAGTTTAAGATATGAGATATATGTTCTCCCTGTATTTGCACTGGTTTTCTGCTTCCCTCACACAGTCCAAAAATCTGCTGGTAGGTTAACTGGCTTTCATCTAAATTGGCCCAAGTACGTGAGTGTTATTAAGAAAAAAGAAAATGGCACTGCGCTTCACAAACTCGAAAAATATATTCCTAAAATGTGAGAAAAATTTTATAAATTGTGAAATTGTCACAAAGTGATGAACAATTTTGTGTTATGCAAAACACCTGTGTTGCACAATGCCTGTGCTAATAATAGTTCAGAAAAAACTCTTGGTCTAATGGTCTAGACACTATAAACCATAATAAACATAGAATAAAAAAAAAAACATATACTTTGCTAGTACATCTCATAGAATGTGTACATATAGAAAATCCTGTAGTAAATCTCACAAGTGATGTACAACTCCCACAATCAACATATCCATATGTGAAGTCCATTACTTCTTGATACAATAAAGTCCTTGAAATATGTAAGGATATACTGTATCTTCCAACTTTTATAATCCACACCATGTCCGTGAATGCATCAACAATTAGTGAATCAGTGCTTTCCAATCTCCACAGTGCTCAAAGATAAGATCTGGCCGCACTCACCGACTCCTAATGCTCACCATATTTCAGATGAACAATTAGCGCTTTGTTGTTATATATAGAACCAAATCCTCTCCTTTATTTTTGATCCGGCAATAAATTGGGGTAGATTCTTCCAAACTCTGGCTTATCTTTCCAAAACCGTATCAAACTATTCCTCCATCTTTCCCCTTCTCTTGTGCTCAGAGAGAGAAAAAATGCTCCCCATAGTGTAGTATGTCAGAATAAATTTATATAAAACAATTAAAATTCACTTACAATTAAAATAAGGCAATTGCACATGGATTGTGTCCACTGGAGCACCTGTCTCTATGATTGTAATGCTCGCATGGATACGCCCACCTGATGCATTTAATCACTATTGACTTCCTCTGAGGCGACGGTCTGCATACCAATAGTGAAAGTGGGGTTTATTTATAAATGCTTTCAGACAAAATTTACACAACATTTGCACATTTTAAGATTTACACATTTCTCTAATTTGATTCAACTGGAAACGTTGTATGACTCGTGTGTGAAAACATTTATAAACAGATCCTTAAGTATCATAATCTTTAACAATCATCAGTGGTGCTGGAGGTGGGGGTTGGGGGGAAGAGATGATCAGAGAGTCTTCCACTATAGAACTGGAGAAAAAAAAGAAGGTCTCTCCTGTTTTATTTGAAAAATAGGTCCCTATGAAATAATACTTTAAGTATGTGAGTGAGTCACTACATAAATTCCTGATCACAGACATTTTTCCAGCTCAGCACACAACATTGGTCTCCTTAAATAAATGTACAAATAATATCAAGATGCATTTTTAATAAAAGACCAAAACATGTGTTTATTAAATGTTCCTTTTAATATGAACCAAATCCAAGCAAGGCATTTATAATGTGGTCTTTGTTTGACTTATATTAACTCCCACTGATATAGGAATGTGCATCTACACATACAGTATATACCTGGTACCAAACTCTTACGAAACCCCAAACATTAAAAATCCCCAAGTTCTTTAACAACCCCTGCAGAATTAGAGCAGTCGCTTAACCACTACAGAGCATGACCTTGAGCACCTCCCTGTTCTGAGATGACATCAGGCAAGGGGATGAAAGCCCAGCCCAAGCATCTCCCGGGGTCTAACTTGTGCTCAGTGCTCTTCATTTATTGTTGACAGTTGACGATCCCTTAAAGGGCAAAATCAAAAGGAATGACTGTACACCAGTCCTTCTAGTAGTGGCTTATTTTTTTTTAGAAACAGAATCAATTTAAGCTGTGCTAATTCAAACCTTACAAATAGAAAGGCCATGCATACAATTATTAAGACAAAATACCATATGTCACAGTCCTACTATAAATAAATAGAGCAAGCAGTGTACTAGGGTCCCATATTGTTCAACTTATTTATTAATGACATCGGGGAGGGTGTTAACAGCGATATTTCCGTGTTTGCGGATGACACCAAAATAGGGAGGGTAATAGACACGGACTTAGACACTATAACATTACAGGAGGACCTGGATAAAATAGGGGAGTGGGCATTAATGTGGCAGATGAGGTTTAATGTCGATAAATGCAAAGTAATGCACTTTGGAATTAAAAATAAACAAATGGGTTATACAATTATGGGTATGCCGCTGGGGAAGTCAGAAATGGAGAAGGATTTGGGGGTCATTGTAGACCACAAACTGAAAGGTAGTTTGCAGTGCCAGGCTGCTGTAAACAAAGCTAGCAGGGTCTTGTCCTGTATTAAAAAGGGGATGTATTGCAGGGACAAGTCTATAATTTTGCCACTTTATAGATCATTGGTTCGACCTCATCTGGAGTACGCGGTCCAGTTCTGGTCACCAGTACTAAGAAAAGATGTCCTTGAGTTGGAAAAAGTCCAGCGAAGGGCAACCAAACTAATTAGGGGTATGGAGGACCAGAGCTACGAGACGAGGCTACTAAATTTAAACATGTTCACATTAGAGGTGAGGAGATTAAGGGGGGATATGATTTCCATGTACAAAATGTTTAATGGTGGTAGCAACATTAGCGATAAACTGTTTAAAATTAACTCCGTTACAAAAACTAGAGGCCATCACCTAAAATTGGTGGAAAAAAAATTCCAGCACAAGGGGCGAAAGGGGTTCTTCACAGTAAGATCAGTTAGGGTCTGGAACTCACTGCCACAGGCGGTGATTTCAGCAAATAATGTGGAATTGTTCAAGAAACTTTTGGACGATTTCTTAAGGGACCGTAATATACAGGGGTACGGGTACTCCTAGAATGAGATCCTAATAGGTTGGACTTGATGGACTAATGTCTTTATTCAACCTCAAATACTATGTAACTAGTAGAATTTACTTCAGAACATTTGCCATTGATTAAGCAGTGCTGCTTTTCGGGATGGTTTGATGTGTTCTCCAAAAACTGAATAGTTTTGAGGTGAGAGATGTGTCAGAAAGAAAAATAGTAAGGAAAGTCTTTGAAACAGTATTGAACATAATTTGTTTTAAATAATCTATCTATCTATCTATCTATCTATCTATCTATCTATCTATCTATCTATCTATCTATCTACAACCTAAACATGGGGCTAATGGGGAGTTTAATAAAGAAAAAAAACTTGTATCAGATCAATAGGATGTGTCTGTGTTTACATCTGTTCAGTTGTTTGAAACCAATGCTGGCCAATATTAAAATCTCTAGGTAAAACTTTTTTTTTAGATCTTGATAGAGTGGGGAAGGGTTAGACGCTCTTTGAGGTTTACACTGCAGTCTGTGCACCACTCTGTACTGGTGACTATTGTCATCGAGTAAGAAAGTGAGGGGAAATCCTAAATTTTAGCGCTGTCCCCAGAACAAGAGGTAAGAGGAAATCATTCAATAAGGACACCTTTTTGCACGGACAATTGTCAAAGAGGACAATTGCCCTCACTTTCAGAGATTTCCTCTAACTTCATGTTGCCTCTCCAATACAGGAAGTAAAGAGAAATTTCCCAAATGGTACAGAGACATCAAAATTAATTTGGCATGGGTTTTAACCCTTCCCTACTCTATTTTAAACTTTTGACGATACATATATTTTAATGTAGGTAGAAAATACGTCTGTCTCCATTTTTTTGATGGCTTGCTCTCTAGACATGGGGATGCCTTCAGACCTTGTTAGTAATCCAATCGTAGCAGTGTTAGTTTAATAGAGAATTTTAATGGCAAAAAAAGTTATGCCTTGGCACTTTTATTGATGTGTGTGTGGAAAGTGGAGAATTTGAGACGACACCATTTATTTTTTTATTTTAAAAGGAAATTTAATTTGTAAGCATAAAACACATTTAATGCATTGTGTGGCTGCTCAAGCACCATTGCATCAGATATGGTGTGTCAAGTCTCAGCAGAGTAGAGAAGTGTGGTAGTGTTGAAGGTATTTTATGTTTACAAAATCAAGTTCCTTTAATATAAAAGACATTGCATCATCCCAAATTCTCCACACTGATAGAAGCACCTTGGCAAGAGTTACAAAACCAAAGTTTTATAAACTTGCAAGGGGAGGAAGCACAGGCAGGTGCTGCCAGTGTTGCCTGTACAATAGCAATACAGTTTTTATAACATCTAAGAGCCCAAGTCCAGCAGCTGTCTGACTGCCACCATAGGTATTAGATTGTTGTCTCAGGAAAGACTAGCCAGCCACACAGGTTTTCCTTATTTTATTTTATTCAGTTGTTTGCCAATGGCAGCCCTCTGTTTGCTGGGCCCTCGGTGTCAACTTGTACAATGTAGGACTGCATTTTACAGGATGACATCAGAGAGCTGCAACCAGTGACTTCGGGAAACCATTTGCATGAATAGGAGGACGCCTGTGGGAGCAAGGAAAAAGGTGATTATATCACTTACCTAATTATCCCCCTAGACAAAACTAGCAGTTAACCCTTGTAGCGGGGAGGGGCACCCACTGCAGGGGTAAATCTTTTCTTTCCCAGAGTTCAGCTTTAATTTACATGTGAAAATGTAAGTTAGGCTTTTGGTAGGTCACTTTTACATCATATAATTAAGAATATAGAGGGGAATTTATCAAAACTGAAACAGACACAATCTGGAGCAAATCAGGCAATCAGGGAAACCAATGAGCAATCTCTCTTCAGTTTGTTCAGTTAAGTTTTGAAAATAAAAGAGAAAAGCTGATAGGTTGCCGTGCACAGCTGCTCCAGATTTTGTCTGCTTTAGTTTTGTTAAATTTCCCTCATAGTATTTATCTGTTTGTAAAATTAAATGTTTCTAAATAAATCTCTGAACTGCCACTTTTTAGTTTAAATATATACTAATACTATATAATGATTTGGGGGTCTGCTTCATTTTAATTAAAAATATGTTTGAGGCACATGCAATGAATTTACCGAAGCATCTTTAATCATATAGGCAGCTTATGAGGAAGGGGAGAACACATTTAATGTTTCTTGAAACTATCTACTGCCGCTTAGAAGCAATTTACCATTAACTTTGTTAGTGCACAAAAAGCATTTTGGCTTCTGGATCATGTTTAGATTTTGGAAATGAAAACCTCTTGATGTTATTGCCATTATGTTTAAACTCTTCAGATGCTGAACTTATAGACAAATCTCACAAAAAATATGGTTGGAATTAGAAATGGACTTGTGTCTGCACAATGGCAAAATGGTAGCAGCAGATGTGATCCGAGCAGTTAATGTATTACAGACTTTGGCTACAGTTCAGTGCAATGCACAGCTGGCGTTCCATAATAGAAAATAAGATAGCCCTCTTTAAAGAGAACTGGTCACCACTGGGTTTATGTAAGAATTGGAACATTAGTCTTCTATTATTTTAACTGGTCACCACTGCGTTCATGTAAGAAATGGAACATTAGTCTTCTATTATTATAAATCTTCAGGGTTACCTTTAATTCCCTTGTTTGATTTTTGCTTAGTTTGTCTGATAATGACTCTTGGAGTTGAGAGTCACAGGTCAAAGGCCTCTTGTGGCCACATGAACTCATTATGCTAACCTGTTGCTTCCAAGCTCCTAAGTAGCCATATCAGCATTAAACATAGATCCATGTAGCTGCTTACATCTCTCTTAATTTGTATATAACTTTTTGTTGTTGTTTTTTTGTTGTAGATACAGTAGTGAGCGGTTAGACCCTCTGCCAAGTTTTTGCTGCTGTCTGTGTCCCAACTGGGGAGATTTACCCCTCTATTTTTCCATGTAATATATCTACCAGATTTTACTAAATAATATCTGTGCATGGGATTCTTTCATGTTACTACTAAAATACACCTTGCCACAGAACATATGTTGGCTTTTGGACAGGTAAGGTAATGCAAGGTAAGAGCTAATATAGAAATACTTATTCCAGCAAATAGTAGGGTAATTTTGTATTAATAAAATTGTCACCTAATGGAAAACACTCTTGAAAACAGAAGCCATCAAGTATTGTGGATTTCTTTTGAGCATTGCTCAAGGGCAATGATACAAAAAACAAATGTTGTGCTGTTTTTCTGTTGCTGACATATTTCATGAGTACTTTGGCGTATCATGAAAACAGTGGATGCAAAAAGTTATTGCCATTTCAACAGCTAGAGTGAAATTTGGATGCCTGTTGTATCAAATCATGGCATAGAATGATGCAATAAGATTAGGTCTAGCCAAGCCAAGGTTATGTTTAAAATCTATAAAAGATCCAGAGAATTGCTTAGTAAGGTTGCATTGAACTGTGTTTAATTTGCAAATAATAATAACATTCGGTGTGTGGTGATACTGATAATAAGATTTGTCAAAGATTTCTGTTTGAATAAAGCAAACATCATATAAACTTTGTTGTCATAACTGGAATATTAATTGAAGATTTATTGAGAAGTAAGCTTTTTATTAAGATCAAGCTTTCAGTATATGGATGGCCAAAAGGTTATCGTGAACTAAGGCCTAGAAATCATTTACTTGGCAAAGGGTTTAAAAGTTGAAATTCATGGGATAAAAAGGAGGAACATTGTGACATATTAAACAAGCATACCAAACCCAGGCTTCTATGTCATGCTCCATTTTTGCTGTAATTCGCTGCACACTCTCTAACATTTACTGCATTTGTTACAGGATGTGCTTTTGCTGAACGTTTTATCCTGCAATGTTAATCATTTGCTTTTTAGAGGCACATGATATTCATTTTTACTACTAGTTGATGATACTAGTTGTTATATGATTCTTTTCTTTTTATTTAGTATATATTCAGCTCATATCACTTTGTCAACAAACCAATATCCCTTTTTACTAGTTTTATAGTGAAGTATATTGCATCCTATTTGGAAATTATGGGCTATTATTGTAATTAGTGTAACATTAATGCAAAGTTTCAAATGGCCAATTTAACACAGTTCTTGTCATTCCAAACATTTTAGACCTTTCAGAACACAGAGCCTCCAATTCAGAATTGACTATATGCTAAGTTAAGATTTTCATGTGCAGTGTTTTGTTATAAATTGAGTGAGTAGTACAGAAATAACTAGTCCCCTTGGAAAACATGTTGGTGGATGCTCGGAAATGCTGGCCTCATAGCAGCGAATTTGCCGTGAAATTGCAGAGAAAGTAAAACATTTATTTCAATCCATGTATTTTCATAGCGTATGAAGTTGCATTGATTATCAAGGTAAGCCTAGTGATATGATAATATCATGTAAAAATAGAATCTCAGCCATATAAACATACAGTAGTTTACATTAATCCACTAGTGTAACACTAATTTCATGTAGTAAATACTGTTGTCTTCTTAACTTGGTAAATTTTATGCGTGGCTGCTACTAGGTCATAGGAAATGTAAGATATACATTAGTTTTGCTGCTCAGTGAAGAGATAGATTGTTCATGCCTCTGACTTTGACTGAATAACCCTATGTCTAAAAATAAACTCTTCTCTCTACTTGAAAATGGTGCTCTAGTTTTAAGGATTTAAAGCAGAACTCTAATTTTGAATTAAGTTAGGATTACATGCTTAGGGGGAATTACATAATATGTTATTGCTGTCTGTGTTCTCATTAGCTTTAGGGAGCTTTCCCCTCTAGCAAAGGTTATTGTTCCCATTGGAGACATAGGCAGCAATAAATATTGACAAAAGTTTTAGATCTATTGACATTCCAATGCCTAAAATTAGTCAGAATAAAGAAGTATAGTGAGATTGTGGGATTAGGGTTATTAAAAGAGTGTTATTTACAAATAGTTCAATGTAGTGAACTATGATTACAAATATAAATTACCTGAATAACACACTGATGCAATACATCTGTTATTGGCTTTGTGTATACAGCAAAGACGAAAGGAGGAGGTGACACCCTTGCCTTTACACCTTTTTTTGTTATTAGCGAACACTAGGACAGTAGCCCGCAACAGAAAGATAGTAAAGCTATATAAAAGCTTCCTATCTTATTGAAGAACTTACTGGAGAAACCAACATGTCAAGTGTGAAATGTATGTGTCTCCAGTTCATACAACCAAAATGTTCCCTGCTTTCATAGTAAAAGAATTGCTTAAGATCAAAAGGTGCTCCTAATGTTTTGTGCGGGATAATGGATGATCATATTTATTGATGAACCTGATGTAAACATTAACATTTGTGTCTGTGGGGAGCAGAAGGGAGTATTTAGCAAACATCTCTAACATTGGCCTCTCTGGTAGGATAAAAATGGTGTTAATCCAATCATGAGGAAGCCAACCTAGTTGATCAACTAATACTAGATGCATTTACAAATGAAAAGTGCAATGCTACAGTTCAAATAGCAAAGATCGATAAGTGCATATAAAGGATTTTTGTCCAATGTATGCAATATGTGCATCAGTAACTAGTGGATTGCGACAATAATGCCACGTATCCAAAAAAACAACTCTGAAGCAGTCTGAAGAAAGTCTAATTATGTGCAAGTCCTTCTCAAGAGACAATGATGTATATAATCCTCTTGCCAGCACATGCATAAAACAGAATGATGTGCAATGGGTTTGCAAGTAGTATGTCCACTACCGGATAACCAGACACCTAATTTATCCCAAATGGAACGCAGCTCACCTTATACATGAACCCTCATGCAGGGTTTGAGAGTGCTGTTCCCCTTTAAAAGCTTAAGGATCTACCCTCAGTGGATTCCACTATCCAGAGCTTTTCCTTGTCCCTCCAACAGTGTCCTCCCAGCACAGCACCGATGTGTTGTGATCGCTCAAAAATACAGAGATACAGACCTTAGTGCTCACTGTGTTTTGCAATAGATCCTTTACATGAACAAGCTACTCACATTAACAATCTGAAAAATCCGACTGTTCTGTTCATTTCGTCCAAAACAAATTTCTTTGCACATGTCTAATAATATGGGTGCATGAGTCTGTGAGTGGGGTGGGGGGGCTTTATTTATTTTTTAGCAATGTCACTTCAGGATGGTCGAGCAGTGAGAAAAGAAAGATCCGCCGGCTGTAAGATCCTGGCCGAGTGGCTCTCCTCACCGCAAGGCTGCCCTGAGTGACAGCTCCCTGCTCCGCCACCCCAGTGGCTGCAGTGCTCCATTTGTCATCGGATCCCCACTGCCTCTGTCCATACAGGCAGGGGAGAGCAGCGGGGATCCGAGGAGAAGCTGGAGCCTGTGCCGCCCCTCTTCTCCCTGCCGAGCCAAGGCTGTGTTGGAGCCGGTGCTTGCCATGGCAACATGGGCGAGGGGGCACAGCCAGGCCGGCCCTGGCTGCACCCCCTCTCAACTGTGCCTGAGGCGAGTGCCTCGCTCGCCCCATGGTAGCTACAGCGCTGGCCTCAACTATCATGCCTCAGTTTTTTGCGAGTGTCCTAGGATGTTGGACACTTCCTCCTCAGCTCAGCTGTGGAAAATGCTAACTGCATTTTTGCAATTTTGTTCTCTTCTATCATTATACTCGGTACTCCATAGATTTTGTTTTTTCATTGCAGTTTTCAGTGCTGTAAAAGTTTGACTGACAATTACACTCTTAGGCAAGACTGTACCCAAATCCATATTATATAATTTTTTGAGACAGATATGACTTTCATTTGGTGGTATTTAATAACCACTGGATTTTTTTACTATAAAAAGGAGAAAAGAAACACCAACAGCTTTGAACAAAAAGCACTGTTTTCCTTACTTTTATTATAAAACATATCAAATAAATATGCCAGGAAACTACAAAAATCCCCCAAATGCCCCCTTTGTGGCAAGTAGACACCGCAAGATGAACTAATTTTTTGCCACACTTTTTTGGAAATGAAGAAATTTGCTGGTATTGAGGGGGTTAAAACATGGAGCTTTGTAATGATGTACTAGATACAGCACATCCTAGGTCATACACAGAGGGTGTTTGAAAAATCTGCTTGTATACACTCAATACGCACCCTGGCACTATCTATGGCAGAATCTAGTACATACCTTTTATCTCTCAGAGTGCCTGAGGCCTCTGTCATAATTTCCCATTCAGAATCTTCACAGCTTACTCCTAAAGAGTCTGTGTTTGACCATTTTCCTGGTAACTAAGATATGCAAACTATTGTTTCCAGTCTGATTAACACTGTATGCTCTGTCTATGCGTCTAGAGGATCAACCTGCAGTACCAGGTATAGAGACTTTTAGAGTTCATGCTCCCGAAAAGACTTTCCCTACATGATCTGTACTTGAAGTTCCTCTATGAGGACTGGGAACTTCCAATGCAATCATGACTTCCTCCTGCTAATGAAAAGAATGTTTGTGGACCTTCCAGTTCTTCACCTTAATTGATATTTCATCACACCAGTTGATGGAGCCTTTAGACCTAAGGATTTCACTGATAGGCAGATGGACTCCCTATTTAAATCTCAGTTTGATATAACTAGAACTATTCTCTGCCCTCTCAATGTCTCATTGGATCATACCCTTTAAAATGGACTCTTCTAGCATCGGGCAATATCCTTGAGCTTTGGAACTTCTTAAGAAAATATCTGAAGCCCTCCAATGCTATTGTTAGGGCCTTTTAGAGGCATCTAAGTTGGTGTCTCATATGGATACATTGCTGGGATGTAGAAGATGATTTTAAAGAACACCTTACTCATTTGCCATTTGAGGGAAGGCATCTATTTGGTCACAAACTAAACAGTGGCATGTCCAAATTTCCTGATTGATGTTTTAGGCAGCCACTTCAATGCAGAAGTTATGTAGATGAGACAAAACAATCACAATTTTCATCAACTACTGCTGTTCTACCCACAAGCCTTCTATTTAGAACTTCACCACAAAAATAATTAGTGGCATTTTCTTTGCTATTTCTATTGGCTCCCAGGGATCCCTCCTCTTTATATTGTCAATGCTCAGGCTCCCATCTGTTGCTTCCATTCTAAACTCTACATACTTACTTTACCCACTCATTTGTGTTTCTTTACCTTTTTATATAATATCCCAGATTTTTTTTGGATTCATCACACCCGGGAACCTCTGTTTTCTTATATGTTGCAGAATACTATCCTGCTTTTACTTCCATCTTACAAAGGAGATGGTAAGGTCCTGGATGTTTGCACTCATCATGGTGTTTATCTCTGACAAATGTTTCAACTTACATTGCCGTCAAACATCAGTTCCTGTTATTCCTCCTGAGCAAGGAACTGACTATGCTGTGCCCTTCTTAAATGGTGCATCCACTGGGAACTCTGAAAGAACCTTTTCCAAGGAAAATTAGTCACTAAAATGTTGTACTTTGTAAATCTGGCAGATCCTGTTTCCTATGATCCTTGTAAGCAGTCTGATCTCTGGACTTTGCTTCTTATGATATATACTACCGTAGTTCCTGTTGCTGATTTCCCCTTAGGCGTCTATAGGATTGCTCAGATCCTTTTTTTTTCTTTTTAGCAGACTGGTCCTTCAACTTTATGATCTTATTCCTTTGGTAAAATAAACCAGGTTACTTGTTTTCTCTTCCTACAATTAAAAATAATTTTTGCTGTAATTAACTTGCATGTGTAGCAATGTGTTCACAAATAATTTAAGCTTACATTTTTTTCACTATTTGACATATTTCTTATCTTAATGGGAAGTCCCATTGGTCTAACATTATTTACTGTTTCTATGCCCCTCAATGGGCGATGAAAAAATAAGATTTCTATACTTACCATAAAATATAATACATAGGTCCCACCTATCTGTGTGTCTGGGCTTGTGTACTGCTTCCTCTCAAGACAAAGGCATGATGGTTAGAGACAGGGTTATACAGGGGGCTGGCTTAAGGTTTTTTGTTTATCAGCGTCCCGAGCTCCAAAGGTGACCGTATAACCTATTGGTCTAAGATCATTTACTATTCATGTGTCTCTCAATGGACTTTAAAAAAAAAAATTTTTTATGGTAAGTACAAAAATCTGACTTTTTTCCTATCTGCCTGCAGGTAAGCTATAAATGCTGCTGTGAGAACAATGTTTCACAAGTGAACTGTGGAGCCAAAAAAGCAAGCAGGGGGCACTAGTCACCAGTATTTCCTGTAGGATTTCAGCAGCTGATCTATTCCCAAATACTGACTTTGTTTCTATGTGAAGATGGCCATCTTGGTAGAGACAGGTCTTTGCTTCCTAATGTCAGGGCTGCCCCCTTGATGACTGGAGAACTGATGACTGGTGGGGGAATATTCAAGAATCAGCATAACAGTGGAGAAAGCATAGTTTCACAGAATGAGTGAAACAGACGCAGAAAGATCTTGTACTGCAGCTTCCTTTCCAGGAAGGAGAAGAGTGAGCAGCACAGTAGTGACCACTCAATCTTGTGAGTCTACCAGTCAGAGACAATAGTGCCTTAGATCTGCAGATATACAACTATGAGGCTTTAGGTACAGGAAGTGTATTGCTATGTTTAGTAAGGAATTTAAGACAAAAGGTAAATCCTTCACAGTTCTGCTTAGACACTTTTAAAATTTCTAGATATTCCCTATAAAATAAAAAAAATCTTCTCTTTTGAGTTCAGGTCTACTTAAATGCGGTTTTTGCAGCTTGGAGACATTAGGCCTTCAAGACTCATTTAATGAACATATTGTTATCTATAGGTCAAAGCTGATTTAACTATCTAGAGCAGTGGTGGCAAACCTATGGCACGCGTGCCAGGGAGGGCACGCAAGGCCCTTTCTGCTGGCACGCAAGCCCAGGCTCAGGCCCCAAAACATTAAGGCAGCCGAGCTGTCTAATGTCAACGGGGAGAAATCGGCGGGCGGGCGAGCGAGCAGGAGGAGAAGGGGGACGGAGCGGCAGGGGGTATAGACAGAGGGAGATGGGGGCGGAGATGTGAGAGGACGGGGGGAGACGGGGGACTGAGCGGCATGAGACAGGGCCGGAGACAGAGTGAGATCGAGGAGGAGATGAGAGGACGTGAGGAGACAGGGACGAAGCGGCATGAGACAGGGGCGGAGACAGGGGGAGATGGAAGAGGCCAGTGAAGACTGAGGCAAAGGCAGAGACCGCAATGGAGGAGGCGTCGCTAAGGGGCCAGTCGAGCGGCGAAGCTGAGATGATTGGACGCCGAGGCAGCAGTGAAGGCTGGGCTTCCCGTGTAAGGTAGGATCACTGTGCTGGCAGCGCCCAGCATAGATTATGCACAGCCCACCAAAGAGTCACAGGTGGGCTGTGCAATACCTTTTGGTGGGCTTTGCAGGATCCATGGGGGGCTCTGCAGCCTGCAAAGCCCACCACAGATCCTGCACAGCCCCCCTGAGATCTGGCAGACTGCAGGGTCTCAGGGGGTCTCTGCAGGATCTGTGGGGGGCTTTGCAGGACTTGTGGGGGGTTTTCAGGATCTGTGGGGGGCTTTGCAGCCTGCAAGCCCCCCACAGATCCTGCAAAGCCCCCCTGAGACCTGGCAGACTGCGGGGTCTCTGTGGGGGGCTGTGCCAGATCTCAGGGGGACTGTGCAGGATCTGTGGGGGGCTTTGCAGCCACCACAAATCCTGCTAAGCCCCCCTGAGACCACAGCTTTCCTGCTATGCTAATAGCGGAACATGTCAAAAGCTGGATACAGTGTTTGCACTGTATCCAGCGACTGACAGGTCACGCGAAAAGTATTAAACAGGAAGGGGTGGGGTAAATTTAGTGGGGGTGGTGGCGCCCGAGTTTTGCCTTGCCTAGAGCAGCCCCAAACCAGAATACACCACTGCGTTCAGGGACCACCAATTGAAATAGATCCGACTGACCCGGATCGCCTTGGTATGCGATCCGGGCCAGTCACAATTAGGCAGCGGCAGCCAATAAACAGGTAAGTTATACAGCTGCTTCCTCCTCGCTAGGACCCCGGGAGGCCGTCTAATCTGCCTGTTTAGAGGTCACCGCCGCTGCCTGATTGTGACCGGCCCGACTACAAAGGCAATCAGGGACGTTCGGGTCCCCTGTGAGAGCCGTGCAAGGCCGTAAGGCAGTGATGTTGAATGTTTCTTAAACCCGAGCGCCCAAACTGCAATACTAAACTTATTTTCAGCGCTCGTACTTTGAGATAAATACATTGATTTTGCGTCGCAGTTTGGGCACTCTTGTTCAAAAAGGTTCACCATCACTGATCTAGAGTGATCCAAAATAAAAAAAACAGTGCGTACTGTAAAAGCTTTTCTATTAAGTTAATATCAAATGCTTGAATCATATGCATGAGTTTCTAATAAGTACTTCCAAGTGTTCATGATTCAACTTCCCATTATTCATTTTGAGCATCATGCCATTTAAACGTGCTAAGCCTGTCTCCAGCTGCGTCTAATTTCTTGCATATCCTTGTTGTAGTCAAAACATTGCTGCAAGCTTATTGTAATCTTAGCTTGCTACTTCTCAGGAAAAAAAAGCGTATTATAGGTTTTGTTTAGTATAAGGTCTTGTGAAAACAATACCAAAAGCCAAAAGAAATGACAAAATTACAAAGTGCAGTAATTTCTGTGTCCTCAAGTCTGCATAAGGTCTAAACTACCTTACCACTGTTTGATACTACTTTCTTCATTGCATTGACTGTCAACAGTACCTCATTTGAGGCATGTCAGAATGCAGATTTTGATTTGTCAGGGCAAGAGGATGTACTTAAAGCTAAACTTCAGACCTACAAATAGACAAACATTATTACAGCTCTGTAATCATTAATACATCTGTGACTATATTGTTTTTATGTAAGCACTGTAAGTACTTTGACTTGGAATCAGTCTCTTGCAATTCTCTGTACAGCACACCTCAGATAGGAGAAGGGAGAAGCCATGCAAGGAACCAGTCCGGTGTGTTGCAGTGCACTCCCAGTGAACAATGGCCACACTTATGATGCTGCGGTTGTTGAATACTTCGTATAAGAGAGTATACTGAAGGCCATGACTGAAAAGAACTGATGAATGCAAAGCAAATGTTGTCTTTAAAGGAAAATGCACAATTTAAAGGGTCCTGCGTGTAAAGATGGAATGAATATCAGTTGCAGAAAGGGTTGACCGAAGAGATAAGTTTGGAGCTGATGTGAGGCATGACGTATCACTTCTAAATGCTATGTTCATTGGTAATTTTGAGGAGTGCTAAGCCCGGTGTGCCCAATTAGAATATACCTGTTACACTTCTATGCTGCCATTTACCCTGTGAATCGTGAACGTTTGTGCTGTTTGAAAAGTGGCAAAAACAAATGTTCTTGGTATATTTTCTTTTCAGGTCAAACGTAATGTAATACTGCAATATGGCCACTAAAGATGAAGCTAAGGAGTATATGACAAAACAATTATTTCCTATGCTAATCAGCTCCATCAAGTGGCCACAATGTGGTATTAAATTACAATACATTCAACCTGAAAAGAAAATAGATGTAGAACGCTTGCTTTTGCCCCTGTTCACACACACAGAATGTTCACAGAGTGAATGGCTCTGTGAATTGTTTATAAATAGACACCTTACAGTTTTCCCTTCCAATGTAGTCTGTGCCTGCTTGCACTACAGTGGTTTGACATTTTTTTGCAGGGGGCATGGCTTTTGACTACTAGCTTGTCAATTAGCACCTGGCCACACCTAGTCCTGCCTACTGCTTTCTGAATTGACAGTACTACCTGTTACTGAAACCTTCCCATTGTGAGTTGCAGTATCTGGGAGGGGGGAGCATGTGGGACACAAATGAAGGATGATTTGACTCAGTCAGGGAAATTTAAAAAAGTATTTTGTTTACTTTATTGGGATTTTCTAAAGTATTAAGAAAGTTTTATTTTTCATCTGTGCTTAGGATTTAAAGACGTAAAGCTATGCTTCTGTGTAATGACATTGCATATGGAGGCATTAGAGCAAGGCCCTAACATGTTGTGACACAAATTATTTTGTGCACCTATAGTTTCACTTTTTCTGTAATGAAAGGATTATCAAATGTTAGCTTGCTATACATTTCAACCAACCGAAGCCTTCAATGCTATAAGTTGACTTACATGCCCGTGGATATAAAACAGATCCAAAATGCTTCCTTCTGTAGTTGTAACAAATGTAGATTATATAGTGAATTACTGTGGTGTGTTTTGCATTGGCATACAAGTAAGGCAAGACTCATTCACGTACAAAAAAAAAGTCTTTTTTTAATTAAATATAATCCATATTCCAGGTGTTCTCAGTAATTTAAATAAGTAAAGCATACTGTATATTCCAAAAGCAGGTCATGAAGATGCCATTTTAAACTGTCTGAAAATAGGTTACCTATGCTTCAAGATGCAAGCGGCAGCTGGAAGTATAATTGAATACAAGCAGTAAGACCTTCTCAAAAGACCCACTTTTCTGTGACATTACCCAGAATCCCCAGGTGCCATGGAAACATTGCATAAGTTGTCATTATGGTATAATCAATGCTCCATCTGTCCTAGAATTGATTTCCATAGCTGTGTCGTTACAGAATGGGTCAAGAACAGTGCTGATATGTCTGCATAATAACAATGGTGTTCGATGGTAATAATAAGGGCATACTTGCAAGATTCCAGGAAATCAGAATAACTCCCACTTATGCTCTTTACTTCTTGGAATGCTGTGCGTGAGAGAGCACTCATTTTTGTCCATGAGATGAGGAAGTCTACACTAACGAAGTTATATTATAATTGCCATACTGGTCCAATAAAGAGATCTCAGTCTGAACACCATGATGGAACCATAATTACGTAATTTGAAAAAAAACTGTTTCTTTCTCTACTCTCTTGTGCATGAAGATACATTTGATTTTGCTTAAAATGGGATCTATCCTGCATATTTCTTGCAATTACAAATGATTGCAACATGTTTGTATATGTATGCATTTTTAAAAATTGAGTTATGTAATACCTTTTCAGAAGAATTAACATGACCACAGCAAGACAGTATTTCATAAACGATGTGAATTTGTCTTCATTCAGATGAATACAAGGTGCTCTACCGATAAATAAAATGGCAGGAAGTTCCCTTTTTTGTATTGTTTAAAAAAAGGTTTTAAATAGATAAAACTTTGAAACTCCTGCCCCTGCAGCAGATAATATGGCTTGAACATTCAGATATAATGGAAGCTTTAAAAGGTGGGGTCGCTTTATCAAGAAGTAAAACATTGGACTTGCATTTATTTTATGTAAAACCCCTTTCAGAAAAAAGTATTAAATGTGTATTTCTAGGTAAGGGATATGTCTGGTATTCTGGTGCTTTATTTTCTCTTTCTGCTTATGAGGAATAAGAAAAAGCCCACTAGATCCCTGGTACCAGAGTTTAGATGAAACCTCAAAACCCCACCACCACACTGCATCTACTCAGCCCCTCACCAGACTTTTCACTTATTTTACAGATGGGATAGCAGGTCCTCCCTTTTGTTCACAGCTGTAAGGTACTGACCAAGATGCCAGTACGGGTACACGCACATGGCCCTGTCCTCAGGATTATGGGCAGGCATGCTGTAGCCAGGGGTAGTGTTCATTGTGGTATCCGGGTGCATTGCCCGTATGCGCGGAAATGCGCGCAAAAATGTGCACAAATGTGTGCGTGCAATTACGCACAAACATAATGGAAACGTTGCATGCAGACGTTAGCGTGCATCAGTGGTGTCAGATGGCCTATAAGAATCAGTGTGAGTAATGAGCCAGTTACTGATTAGTCTCTAGCTCTATCTTGTTCCGTTTCCTGTGACTTTGTTTACCTGTGCATGATCCTGGCTGGTGACTTTGACTCTGACTTCCTATTTGGTACTTCACCTAAGCTCCAGATTTACCCATGTATGATTCTGGCCTTTGAACCTGATCCTGCTTCTGACTATCGATTGGGTACCTCACCTGTGTATCTGCTCCTTCTGTGCTTGACCCTGGCTTGTGACCACGGCCCCAATTAACACACAATATCAGTTCCTGTGGACGCATTACCCTGTACAATGCAGTCAAACTGCAGACCACCTCTTCGGCACTAGTGCCTCCCTGAGTCCTCCTCTCATCTCTTACCATCTAGGGGAGTTGGACTGATGGTGTAAGAGTAGCCCCCTATTCAGCTAGGTCTCCAATCAGGTACGTGACAACACCTCAGAGAGTTTGTAATGCTTTCCATACGAAAATTTTAAGAAATTCCCATGTTCTAAGGACAGCAAAGGGTCTTGTGCTGGTGTGCGGCTTCTGTTGTATCCGGATCGGGGTGTCCGACTTGTGTGCTGAAAAAAATAAAGGTAGAAAAAGAAGCGCCAAAATCTAGCACAATGACTTTGGTGGGATGTGGTAGAGGGTGTGAGGTGTTGTACGGCTTCATCACTCCACATCATCACACCAAGGTCTCCTAATCCTCTGCATATTGAAGCGAGTGCTCACCCACACCGAGGTGAGTACAACACCTCACACACTCTGCCACATCCCACCGAAGTTAATGCTATCCATACGTAGTTCAAATTTTGCCCGGTTTCTCCGGCATTTGCCAGTGGACCTGTCAGCACTACCTAGCGCAATAAGTTTCAATTACAAAATATAATGAGCTGGGTGGAAAATTGGCAGCCAAACAGTGACTGCATCCAATCAAATTCAGTCACTTGTCAGGTATTCAGACAACCGCAGGTGCTAGCTGTAAAAAAAAAAAGCTAGATTCCTCCATCAACGCTTATGAGCAGTGATTGAGGAATCCCTGCTGTTTCTGTTGTATTCTGACAGATGATTGAGGGATGCCGGACGATTGGGTGCCGACATCGGCACCCACTGTGCAAATTTCTGCAGGAAATTTGCATAATGTATGGCCAGCTTAATGGATTGGATTATCACACTAGCACCTCCTATGGTTGGACAATCATGAGAGAACAGGATGGTAATGCTAATCTGATTTTATCATATATTATCAGACTGAGCTTTTGCAAGGAAACTAGAGGGACAAAAAATGGCAGACAACAAAGAAGGCTCATGATTTTATTTAATTTAAACAAGGAGAATGGCCAGTATTTCTGTCTTTTACACTAAAGATGAACTAGTAAGGCATCAGATGAACCATTTACTAGTTCCACAAGCAGAAGGGTGCAATCCACTTACCCCTCCCAAAAAAGGCAGTGGGTTCCATATGTCCCAAGAAGCACCTCAGTATCAGACATCATTGCTTTGAAAGTGGTGTTCTTTTTATGTTATTTTATTTTTTTGAGGGGATCCCCTCTTAAAGCACATATAATTTTGTGGAAGGAAATCATAATGAGATAAGGTTGAATGGTGAAAACGCTACATCCCAGAAGGCTGCATGACCATGGAGTTCAAACCCTCCAGGATTGAATGCACAGTGTATATGCCTGGGCTAAAAAAAATGTTTTAAAAAGCAGCCTGGTCCAGATTATCGTGCTGGATCGGGGACAGGTAAGTAAAAAACTGGCAGGTGGTACTGGGGGCAGGAGAAGAATCAAAGGTGCAATTACACACATTTAGAGGTGTAGCGCCCTCTAAAATGTCGCTATTCAATTTAGAGATACCTGGACTGTAACCAGTCTAGATACTGATTATACAGAGCTCTGCACTCTATAGGTGTCCCTGAGTCTGCTGGATTGATTGCTCACCTGTTGCTGAGGAAAAGGGAGCCTTGGCATACAGTGAGGGAGGATCCACCCTCAGGTTATGACTATGCACCTGGCCCTAGCCAATCCCTGAGTAGGATGACTCAGAGGCATGGTTGAGGGCAGGTAATAAAAGGTCTGGGGACATTGTGGAGAGCTCTCTTCCCCTAGGGGCCTCGCCCTAGGAGGACTGTGTGTGATGCAGGAAACTGGCCTGGGCCTCAGCACATGGCAGGTGCTGAGGGACCTAGAGGCCTAGGATACACTGATACTTTGCTGGGCCCATACACGTGGCAGGTGATGGGTGCCTTGTTCTAAGAAGATACTACCACTAAACTGGAGTGCTCCTTGGCAGTTGCAGATGCTGAGGGCACAGAGATTCCAGATCCTGTTGCTAAGGAAAATACCTGATGGAAGCTGGGTCGGGGAGGAGTCCGCTTGTTGAGGGGTACCGCAGAGGAGCTGGTGCGAGCGTCCGTCTGGGACCCACAAGGGAGATCCCACACCCTATTCCAGGTATTGGTTCACAGTACTACTACTACCACTATTGGTCCCTGGGACCAGATCGCAGTGATTTCGGCCTTAGCGGTTGCTAGGGGAGAAAGCTGTCCTCAGAAGATTCCAGTGGCATCCTACAGATCCCAAACCCTCTCTCTCCTATTGATGTTGCAAATAAATACCCTAAAAAGACCCTAAGACTCGAGCCGTTCTGTCCGTGAGTGTCGGTGTGCTGTTGCTGATCAAAGGGGACTGGCAGCTGGAACCAACAGGTAGGAGAACTTATTTCAATATTCAGCGGCTCCTTCGGGGGTGAGCGCTACAGAGGATTAAAATGGAAGGGTCAAAACAAAAGCAAATAATGTTTAAAAGCAAAATTAAAATTAGATTACAAAGGGTTAAATGCCGTAAAATATCCTGGTTTTCCTCACTCTTTATTTTTGCAGTTCATTATGGAATAGGTGAACCTATGTTTAGGCTAAATTCAAAGTTCATTGCTTTTGCCATGTTTTATTTCTCTACATGGAATTACATTTCTCACTTTATTGAATTAGATTGTGTAGAGATGTTTAACAATAATGGCAAATTAAATCGCCATTGTTATGCTGATTTACATCTTACTTTGTGCATTATGTTTTAGAAATCATCCATTATATTCATTGTTGTATTGACCTGAGAAGATTTGGCTTTAAATATAGGAAATAATATGAAAAAAGTAAACTGAAAGGCACATACGGTAAATAAACAACATGGGGAGTGGAAACACATGTTGGCAAAATAGATAGCCTATCCTAAGAAACTGAGCCGTCTGATCGCTTAATATTATTGACTTAGCTATTCCGTGATTTTTTTCTTTTTTATTGACTTCAGCTGTTACTGTCTGAGAGGTAACCTTAATGTCTGAGGGTCATTGTTATGATTTAGAAGTTTGTACAAATGGGTGAAGCAGTTGGGTGATCAGGCTGTGTTTTCATTGCAGTGGCAATGCTGAAAATTCTCATAATAGCCAAATCTTAATGCCGCCACACATGAGCATAGGGTATTTGGTAGAGCACGTCCCTATGTATGTTTTGTAGGATCAATAGGTTTTTGACAATTTGCTTTGGGCTTTGGGTGTTCTATTGGGACATTAAACTTGCAAGGAGCTGGCGGTATATAAAAAAAGAACAACTCAAAAAACAAATCAACAATAACAAAGGATAGCATCAATAAGGAAGCTCATAATGAACAATATATTTATTTGAGGGGCCCAGCACAGGTGAAAGACCATCTGCAACTACTGAGCGCAAAATGCAGAAGAGGCAATGGTCAATTAAAAGCAAATATATTTCGGCATGGATCATTTGTAAATGGAAGTGGTGGCTGAGAACTTATTACCACTCAGGTTCATTCATGGAAAACATTTTGCATGTTCTCTAATGAGCTTGCTGCACTGAATACTATTTTCCATTTGCAAACCTGAGAAATGGAAAGGAAGCATAGGCAAGCTTTGGATGGCCAGTTTCCACACTCAGAAGTCCAAGGGGGGTCTTGATTAGCGTCTCAAGTACAAGAGGGAAGTCCAGCTATGATCTATCTTTACAAGATGTTGCTAATGGCTGTTGTTGAGGCTTGGTGCTGTAGATGGAAACATTTTTTTCTTCATGTCATTTACTGCTGCTTCTGGGACTACTGTTGGCAGAGGCAAAGGCAGCAGAGGAGGAAGAGCAAAGATGCAGTGGGAGGGAGATAGTGGCCTCATACCCAGAAGCAAGATAAATAACTACATAAAAAATATCTTATAAACCTGTAAATGCTCCAATAATAAAATGCAATTTGCTTAAATGACTGGAGTTATTTAAAAAAAATGATTTAAATTAAGGATGTTCAGATCCCACTTCAGATACTAGTGCCGATACTTGGCATTTTTATGAGAACTACCTGGTTGCAGCTGTGACAGTGCCCTGCCGCTCTACCACTGTCCTGAAATCATTAGTCTGTATTGTTTTATTGTCTTAGAAAAACTGTCACATGACTCTAAACAAAAATGTATCAGCAATTGTATCTGTATATATATATATAT
>NW_017306543.1:339586-341668 GCF_000935625.1 Nanorana parkeri
GCCAGGCATCAGCCAAGAATATAGCTAAGGAATTGCTACAGGTGTTTAGCCGGGTCGGGGTCCCTAAGGACCTTCTGACGGACCAAGGCACCCCATTTATGTCGTGAGTGACAAAAGAATTGTGCAAGTTGTTTAAGGTGACACATTTGCGAACCTCTGTATATCATCCTCAGACTGACGGCTTAGTAGAGCGTTTTAATAAAACCCTAAAGAGCATGCTGAAAAAGGTTGTTGACAAGGATGGGAAAAACTGGGACTATTTGCTTCCATACCTGATGTTTGCCATCAGGGAAGTTCCTCAGTCCTCTACAGGGTATTCTCCTTTTGAGTTGCTCTATGGGAGACACCCTCGGGGACTTCTGGACATAGCCAGAGAGACCTAGGAGGGGGAGAGGACACCCCACAAAAGCATTATTGAGCATATTTCACAGATGCAGGACAGGATTGCTGTGATAATGCCAATTGTAAAAGAGCATTTGGCTCGATCGCAGGCAGCTCAGCAGAGAATATATAACAGGAATGCTCGAGTCCGCATTTTCTCACCTGGTGACAGGGTGCTGGTATTAGTCCCCACGGTTGAGAGCAAGTTCCTTGCTAAGTGGCAGGGTCCCTTTGAAGTGATAGAGAGAGTGGGGGAAGTAAATTATAAAATTCATCAACCCGGGAAAAGAAAACCAGAACAAATATACCATGTGAACTTGCTAAAGTAGCCCACCAGCTGAATAATGAACCCCTTCAGGTTCCAGAAGTAAAAATTGCTGAGTCGCTGTCTAAATCACAAAAGCAGGAAGTCAGGGAGTTCTTAAAAAAAAACCGAGAAGTTTTCAGAGTTGCCTGGTCAGACGTCGGTAACACAACATGACATTGTTACTGAACCAGGGGCCCGGGTTAAACTTAAGCCTTACGGTATTCCTGAGGCAAGGAGGAGAGATGTCAGTAGTAATAACTTTTGAGTTTTACTCCAGTCTAGTCTTGGAGCTGGAGAAGTATCAGTACCTGTACTTGTACTTGTACCAAGTACAGTACTTGGTATCTGAACATCCCTAATTTAAATACAATATCATTTAGGTGTTTAATGTGCAAGGTGTTAGGACTTTTTCTGTATAACATTGAAGATATTGTTTGCTAAATGTGTACAAAGGCACTTTGGAAAATATTTTAGCATCTGCCTATAAAGTATTGTAGCACTACTCCTCCCATGATTGTGTAGGGTGACTCCCAATCAGCCTAGTAGGCAAACACTCTGTTTCAGTCTGCATACTTCTCTGTAGCTCCTGGGCACATCCACTCTCAGAGTGTGATTTTTGAAATGTAGTGAGTCAAAAAAAAAAAAGGGGAGGGGCAGTCTCTTTTATAGTTTTTTTTTCCCCTGAACACTCATGAGGGAGATGGCTAGGGAACAGGATACGGCAAAAGCAGCAGTACCTCTTAACAGCAACCTCAACCTGCCTTAGTGTGCCTTTAGACTATGGAGAAACGTCTTACTTGTAGGCATCAGACATGCATGCAATATAGCTAGGTGAATCTGATTTTCTGAAGAAGAATCTGTCTCTTTAGGAGTAGCAATAGGGGCCTCCCTCAGGAAGCAGTGGATCTTTCTTTCTAATATAGTTGAAACATCAGCATAGCGACCTCTGGGCAGGATTCCAGCAGGGACAAGTCTTCTAGCAAAATCACTGCTAGCACAGTCTTCCTTTGGGTAACATCCAGAGGAGAAAATAACTTTCTCATAGTTCCATCTGGGGAGCTGAGCCCAGTGGAGAAAAGAACTCTCTGGAATCTTGCTCCAAACATTTATGATCCTTCCCCAGCTCACACCACTACTCCTCAGTGGTTGGCTGGGGAGGTTTAATATTTTATGACTCAGTCAATGGCAGAATCAATTAATAACCTGAACACAGAAAAGTAAAACACTCTTAGGCTGGCTACAGCCTAGTTGTTTCAAACAGACACAATAAATAAAAAAAATAACAAATACAACATAATAAAGCTTATGATTTTTCTGCCTCTCAGTGCTAACTGTGTAAGCTTTTTATTGCATTCTGTGATCTGCTGTCCATGACCCCCCCCCCCCCCCCACTT
>NW_017306543.1:341780-392772 GCF_000935625.1 Nanorana parkeri
CTCGCTTCCCCCCCCCCCCCCTCTCCTTATTTCCTATGCCACAGGGATGAGAACCATAGAGACATTTCTGCAATGGAAAGAAATGTAACTTAAGAGAAGTTATATGTCCTTCCAAACTTGTGTTAAACTGTTCAGTTTCAGTAGCACAGTTCCATTTACACAACTTATCCCAGTTTGTGCAAATCATGGTCCAGTTTAGATTATTGTAAAGTGTTTGTGAGTGAGGGGCACTGTGTTTTATTCTACCAACACCTGTAAAACTACAGTACACAGTAGTAAAGTAGTGAAGAGCTGTGACCCCGTAGATCTTCAAGAGAATGAAGAACTGACTGACTGCCCACCGGAAATTTGAGTAATTAACGTCTTCCTTTACAAGGTGCACATTTTTTTCTTTTATACTTTTGCAACAAGGATGCTTGAAAACTGCCAACCATCTTGCTGAGGGGTGACTAAATTAAGAGTAACAAAAGTGTTTACATACCTACTGCTCCAATTTCCTTAATCACATAACCAAACTGAGTTGGTCTCTTCTGAAGGAAGGATCAGCTCTGCAGAGAAGATTGAGCACCATTTTCTGCAAGAAAAGTAGTTATTTCTGCTATAAATCCACCACAGCAACACTGTTAACATAGTTTCACATTAACCTTTGACTATAGTTCAACTAAAATCCTAGCACTTATTATCTGCTAACATTGAATATCTGGCTCAGTCCTTGGAACCCCTTATTAACTTTCCAGAATGCCAGAGGTAGCAGCTTCTTCCACGTACCAGGCCGACTTGGATTTGTAGCACAACTCTTTAAAATAGCTCCCTCTGAGGCTGGTACAGAAAGTTGTGTGTTATATGGGCCCCATTGATGGAAGATAGAACAGCATTCACAGAACCGTTTAAACTCTCCCTCTGGCCAGATTTATGTGAGAATGTAGAGCAACTTGCAGGCTGAGCGGATGAAAATGACTTACAGCTGGTAAACGAAAAAACAGGAGGTGAGCAATTTATTGACCGTAATGGCTCATTATTTACTATTATCCAGGTCCAAGTTTAGTCTGATAGTTTATTTGTTAAATGTGTTAATTCTTATAAGGAGTAAAACTACAATATCAATGATAGATTTTTCATTTACTGTGCCTGCTAGTTTTCTTACAAATGAACTCCATGGTATTTGAAAAACAGAAATTACTGGACAACCATTGTTAATGTTCTTTTCTATATTAAAAACATCAAAACCTGAGACATTTTAGGAAAACATCTAATATGAAACTGCTTACACTTGAAAATATGTACGGAATGTGTTAAAAAAAATCTGCATATAAGCAGAAATAGAATTAGAATGCTTTCATGGCTTTGATTTATAGACCCTCTATCCACTAAGGGAATTAGACTGAAGCAAAATGTTCTGTGGACCATTTTTCAGAGAATGAACATCTCATGTGAGCTCTTTTTTCATAAAATCTAATCTAATGATAGGATTATCTTGGTAACAAAGAACCACTAACACAAGGATGTATTATCACAGCGTTAGTGGTGCCATTTTAAACAAAATGTTGGTATGGGGGGAACTGCACCAGATGAATGCTTTGGTAGACTGAGTGACTAGTAGATAGTAATACACCAGGTCTGTCACTGTATGTAGGCAATAATATTGCCATATTTGACTTTGCTCTTACAAACTTCAGTGGGAGCACAGCATGAGCTTTTTAAAGTATCATGCAGGCATATAGGCTGACAATAGCCAATGTGTACTATGCGTCATGAGCACTGCATTGATATAACTGATTTAATCCACTCCCTGCTGCTATTATGGCTTTATTCCTATGAATTGATGCTAGTGGGAGCCAAGTTTTCCATTCATAATTCATATAACATATAATGGAATTTCAAGGGCTGACACTGTTTTATAGTTTAGGCCAATGCTCCACAGTTTCCATCTAATCAGGATCAGACACTGCAAACCTTTATCTGACAAGGAGAATATTGTCACCAACTCACTATACTAATCACTTTATGCTTTCTAAACAGCTTATGGTTTGAGCTCCTGGGAAATGTTCAAGACTTCTAAGACAAAAAAAGCATATAATCTATAATATGCGTTGCCAGCCTGTGACTATCTCATTGTTGAAGTAGAGAAGACCTAGTGCTTATATATCTGTATGTATCTGGGTACACTTTGACTGGCTGAATTATCCACTATCCCCTTATATATCTCTTGAAAGATTTTGAGCTCTTTACAACTCACGAAATCTCTCTGTTCTTGCTATGGCATGGACATTCTCACCCCCTTCTTTTCCAAACAGGAAATTTCTATGCTCCTTAGCGCCATCTTATGGTGTCTGGCAGGATCTGGTAATGGTGACAGGAGATGGTAATAGCGGTAGGTGAGTAATCTCTGCCTAGCACACAGGGCTCATAAGAAAGGATGCACTCACCTCCAGCTCACAGAGTCATCATGTCAGTGTGTGGAATTTGCCCTCCCTCTCTCACACCTTGGTGCTATTTTAGGTAAAACTACTGTCCGAATTTATTTTTGCCACCAAGGGTCTCATTAGGAAGATTTCCCTTCACTCCTTTATGATGTGAGTGGATATCTTTATAATGTGAGAAATATAACATTTTAGATAGTTGTCTTGCAAACAAGTGCCGGAAGAAAGGATTGGTGTTCCTACCTGGAGATCCGACTAATTAGTTTTCTTTGCAAACAAGTGCCCCCTTTGGATGATTCCCCTACTATTTCTGTTCTGTGGCAATTTTAAGATTTACCCTCACTTTCATTACCGGTGACATTGGTAGGCAGGGCAAGTAGAGAGGGTAAATCACCCTAATGGGGACAGAGGCAGCAAAAACCCGTCAGGGGTTCTAACCTCTAGCTCTATGGTAATCTGGAAACGTTTTGCCTTAAGTTATACTTTAAGATGAAGTGAAGGGAATTAGTGGCGGTTTGTAGTGATCAACTGGTAACAATAGCAACTCAGCCACGGAGTGGCAGGCCATGTAAAATGACAAAGCAGGGTCAGTGCATGCTGAAGCCCACATTGCGCAGAAGTCGCCAACTGTCTGCAGAGTCAATAGCTACAGACCTCCAAACTTCGTGTGGCCTTCAGATTGGCAACACAACAGTGCATAGAAAGCTTCATGGAATGGGTTTCCATGGCCGAGCAGCAGCATCCAAGCCTTACATCACCAAGTGCAGTGCAAAGTGTCGGATGCCGTGGTGTAAAGCACGCCACCACTGGACTCTAGAGAAGTGAAGACATGTTCTCTGGAGTGACAAATCATGCTTCTCTGTCTGTCAATCTGATGGACGTGTCTGGGTTTGGCGGTTGCCAGGAGAATGGTACTTGTCTGACTGCATTGTGCCAAGTGTAACGTTTGGTGGAGGGGGGATTATGGTGTGGGGCTGTTTTTCAGGGGTTGGGCTTGGCCCTATAGTTCAAGTGAAGGGAACACTTAAGGCATCAGTATACCAAGACATTTTGGACAATTTCATGCTCCCAACTTTGTGGGAACAGTTTGGGGATGGCCCCTTCCTGTTCCAACATGACTGCGCACCACTGCTCAAAGCAAAGTCCATAAAGACGTGGATGAGGGAGTTTGGGGTGGAGGGCATTGACTGTCCTGCACAGAGTCCTGACCTCAACCTGATAGAACACCTTTGGGATGAATTAGAGCGGAGACTGCAAGCCAGGCCTTCTCGTCCAACATCAGTACCTGACCTCACAGTTGTACTTCTGGAAGAATGATCAAACATTCCCATAGACACACTCCTAAACCTTGTGGACAGCCTTCCCAGAAGAGTTGAAGCTGTTATAGCTGCAAAGGGTGGGCCAATTTAATATTGAACCCTACGGACTAAGACTGTGTGTGTTAAGGCAGGCATCCCAATACTTTTGGTAATATAGTGTATATATATTGTGACATAAGGAAAGGGAAAGTCATCGAGGGGCGATATATTTCCCCTCGCTTTCTGTCCTATGTACAGGGAACCCAAACCGGGTTTTCGGGCTGACTTTGGGTTTGAGTAATCCAGCTAGGGTTTTGTGTCTCTCACCTGGATTACTAATTGCTTAACGATTGCCTATCCAGGTGAGATAAAAGGAGGCAGGCTGAAACAGGATGTTGCTCTGCCCTGTGACTCAGACAGCAGTCTGAGAGAGCTACATGTAGGATGGTTGTGAGTACAAGGTTGCAAAAAAGTAAGTTTGTTTGTGAGGTGGCTGAGATAAGCTCACCACCTGGTAGAGAGAAACCTGCCTGTTTAGTCAGAGCCTGGATGGCAAGGATTTATTTTCTGATTTGTTTTGTTTTATGGCAACCTTTTAAATAAAACTGACTGCTAGTCAGATTGAAAAAAAGAACTTTGCTGCCTGGACTACCTTTTTCCCAGCGAAGGTGATCCCCATTTGAGCTATAGCCCCACATATATATATATATATATTTATTATCTCAATTATGTGTGTAGTTCAAAAACTTATACACTAGACTTTACAAACATGAAAAACAATGAACCCAAGCCATTGGCCATTGTGGTTTCCTTTTAACATATTCTTTATTCCAGTATCAAAACTGCCTAAAAAGAGCCTAAATTTGATTTTGAAAGACAAATGTTTGCATTCAACCTACTAAGTCTGTGCTATTAATTTTACAGTTTCTCTCACCCACTGCACCATTGTAGACATTCCAATTATTGTTTTCTGTGTCGCCACCCATCTGAATAAAGAGATTGATGCAATCTGCCCACCAATTCTCTTCTCATGTGGTATTCATTCTTTGCCTTATATGTTTCCCAGAATAATAAGGAAATATAGTTATAAAAATGTTCTCATTAAATCAAATATTTTATAATCTCCATATACTTATCCCAATGCCATAATTTAATTTAAACTCTCATTGAAAACTTCTATTTATGATGTGGCAGTAAAGTAAAGTAAAGTAAAGAGGAGCTGCCAGACGAAGAAGTCTTTTATTGTACTAATGAAATATTTTTGTGTTATTTTCCATCTGAAGAACATTGGACTGCTATAGTAATGGAATGGGATGAGCCTGGGTTTGACCAAAATAACACAGATTGCTATAAGGCGATAAAGTTTGCACCATTTTTAGTTCCTAGTAACATTTAAGTGATTCCGTGAAATGTGAATCTGGTTCTCTTCCAAGACATTTGAACCCATCTGGGATATTTCCCTTTGTATTTCCACTGACAGGTTAACCTTTCTTGTTGCCCTCATCTCTACAAGGCATGTGTCTGAGCTGGCAGCCTTCTTCTGTTAAGAACCCTATCTGGTTTTGTACAAAAATTAGGTGGTGTTGAGACCTAGAGCCTCATTTCTTTCAGCCTCAGTTCTTCCTTCTCTATGTCAGGTTCCAGTACAAGAAATTTTCCTTCACTGACTAGATGTAGTTCATGGTGTGCAGGTTTACCTTACAACCACTGCTTACATTAGGAAAACTAACCCTGTTTTTATTATTCCTGATGGTCGCCTTAAAAGGGAGCCAGCTTCTTGCTCCACCATTTCACAGTGGCCTAGACCAGGGGTAGGCAACCTTTGCTCTCCAGCTGTGCCGAAACTACAGATCCCATCATGCTTCTGCCTCTGGGAGTCATTCCTGTGGCTTGCAATGCCTTATGGGATTTGTAGTTTCAGCACAGCTGGAGACCCAAGGTTGCCTACCCCTGGCCCAGTTCATTTTACAAGCCTAATGACGGGGTTCCACCCTTTACTGTAAAGATGTGCTCTACTAGGTCTGTGCATGCTTCATGGGCTTTTTGGCATTAGGCTTCTGTTTCTCAGATCTGCAAGGCTGCTACCTGGTCTTCTGTTTACACATTCAATACGTTATACCAGGTGGATGTGAAACAACATCTGATGCCAGCTTTGGGCACGAGGTCCTTCAGACAGCTCTTTGCCGACTGCCCATAGTTCTGTTTTGTTATGTGGACCTGATAGTGTTTTGTTATTGTTGCCCAAACCTCAGTTGGACTTTTGGGCCTCTCACTTGACTCTGAATAACTTAATTTTGTGTCTCTTAGGCCTTGTTCACACCAAGTGCGTTCCAGGAGCAGAACAGAGCAGTTACAGACTGGAGCAAAACTGCGTCCAATGTATTCCAATGGTATTTTTAGCTCCAGTTCACATCGCAGCGTTCCGTTCCAGAGCAGGTCCAGAGCAGGTAAAAAGACTGCAACAGGCCCTATTTTACCTGCTCTGGAACGCATGCAAATGCATAAAAAACGCATGCAAACGCCCTGGAACGCATTGAAACCCATTATAAACTAAACATTTTGTATTTATTTTTTTAACCAAAAACGGCCCGGAACGCATCAAAAACGCTGCAAAAACGCAGCACAACACACTGCACTGCGTGTGCAGAAACTCATGCAGATCTGCTCTGCATTTAGTGTGAACAAGGCCTTAATGAATGAGAAAGAAAACAGAATTTTACTTAAAATCCATTGCTTGGAGTTCATTAGGGGCACAAGTCCCACCCCTGTGTTTGTGAGCTACACCTATTACTGCTTTTATACAAAACTGAAGCATTCTGGGAGTGGGAGGAGTCATACCTTACTGGCCAACTGCTTTTTTTTTTGTTTATCAGCGTGAAATTCCTCCTGTAGGGGGCAGTATGACACAATTTTCTCTGAATAACTAAATGCTGTGTCCAAAGACATGCTGGAAGGTTAATTGGCTCCTGTCTAAATCAGCCCTGTATGTATGCATGTGAGATAGGGACCTTAGATTGTTATCTCCTTGGGGGCAGGGACTGATGTGAATGTGCAACTATGTAAAGCGCTGCATAAATTGTTGGTGCCATATAAATATATTAATTACTATTGTTATGAACCTGAAAGGTTTAAAGGCACTGCCAAAGCCAACATCCAACTGGGGCATAGGTAGAGTTTAGAAAGGCAGAATTGTAAACTTTAATAAATACATAATACTTATTAAAAAATAATGTTAATGCACCAAAAATAATTAGGCTAATAGTAATTTACAGTTACACAAGTCATTAAAACACAGCACCTCACGTCATTCTGGCTCCAAGGACTTTATAAACTGCAGATAGATATAAAAATGCATTTACAGTTTATTTTTGTGAGTGCATTTACGGCAGTAACAAATACAATAAAAAGTTTTACAACTTCCCACATCCTGCATTATCTCTTTATTTGCACTTTTCCTTACAGCTAACATTAGTTTTTAGAAATGCAGGAATTTATTACAACAGACTCAGAAGCTTAAACATGACATACATTAGGTCATGTAAAAAATTTCTGAATCCAAATTTAAAATAATTTTTTACCCTAAGTAGACATTTTAAATAGTTGAATTGTAATATTCAATTTAAAGTGCCTCAGAAAAAAAGATCAGTTTTTTGGGGGTTATTTGAAATGCTCATTCATATGCTGTCTTGTATTTCATAGAAACTTCAGAGTTTCTCCATTCTACCAAACTGCCATAGCTATTCCAAAACTAAATGATGGTGTCACATGCCTGCAATGGATACTTTGTGTTTTAGATTGACTTACAGTAGAATTAAAGTCTCAGTTTTTCTTTTTTGCATATATCTACGTCTTGCAAGCAGTATATATATGCCACAACATAAAAAAAAAGTGACCAAATATGAAATACTTACCTGTGTCTGTGCTGTTCACTCCCAGCTGCAGAAAACAGATCTGAACAGCCTGACAGGAGGATGATGTAGGCGGGCGCATGCGCAGTCCATATCCCCATCGGGGAGATAAGGAGAGACTGAGTGGAAGTGAATGCACGCAGCTGTGAGCGTGCACGCCGGACAGACTCGGTGGGACAGGAAGAGACAGCAGTCTGTGCTGGATCAGAGAGTGCTGGAGGGACTGCTGGAAAGCAGAAGATGATCACATCAAGAGGCATCACATAAGGTAAGTATTAAAAGCAGAATTAGAATAGGGGGGAAAAAACATGACTTTAATGTCACTTTAATAGTTGGGGTGTCCAGCTGGAAGGGATGGGCATGCTTTTTTATGTTTCTGTAAGGGGAGTTGGAAGCTCAAGCTATTGTGGGGAAATCCTACCACATGCAAGAACCTTGTGGGTAATTTAAACTGCTGCTGTGCACCCTGTAATTAAATACTAATTTTGGATTTAGTAGACCTTTATTATTCCTTTAAACCCATATTGGCTTAGAGTTTCTATAGCATGGGTGAGCAAACTACAGCCCTCCAACTGCAGTGCAACTAAAAATCCCATTAGGCCCTGCAAGACTCTGACAGCCACATGCATGATTCTCAGAGGCAAATGCATGGTTTGACAGCGCTTAACACTTACCTTGTTTCGGCTGCGTGCTCCCGTCCAAGAAAACGAAACTGCTCCGGCAGCCGCAAAGCATCTTGGGGCGGGTGCATGTGCTGACGAGAAGAGAGACGCAAGGTAAGTCTATGGACGCGTGCCTCCGCATGCAGACACTGCTGGATCAGAAGTACCTGCTAGCAGAGAGGAGTCAGCGCTGAATCGGAGAACTGCCGCACCGCTGGAGGGACAGATGAAAACATGGGGAAAGAAGAAGATCGGATATCGGAGACATCATTTAAGGTAAGTGCTGACATTAAGATGGGGGGGAGGGAAAATGTTTTATCCTTTAATGTCACTTTAATGTGATAAGAAGTGTCATGCTGGTATATGAAAGCTCTAATGGTCCACAAATGTCTTCTGGATTACACAGTTTGTGTTGGGCAACTTAAAAACTTTGTTATTCTCTACACCTCAAAATGCCCTTTTTCTAGAGATCCTTACAAACAATATTAAAAAGTACCACTAGCCTGTTAGTTTAGTTATTGTGAAATCTCACCATTCAAGAATTTTTTTAACTCTTTTAAAAATGTAAAATTTCCTAAAACGGCAATCTTAAGGGCTGGTTCACACCACATCGCATAGTAGCACATAGCACATAATGTGTGTGTGTGCTGTCAAGGTGCGCTGCTATAACACATTGCAGTGCTCAATTTTTTAACCTATATGTAAATGATATGCATTGCAGTATGCTGTAATGTGCTGCAATAAAATGATGCCGCAATGCACACCGGTGTGAACAGGTCCTATAGAGAGCAAGACTTTTTGCCTTATCTTTCCATTGGGACTGCGTTGGGCAATGCTGTCTGACACAGCTCAATGAGGCTGGTGTGAACCAGCCCTTGTTTAAGTTGACAATATGTTTTAAGTGACTCACCAAATTACCTTTGCATTTAGTTTACAAAAAAGATGAAGAAGGCTTTGCAAAATGCAAGCTCAGTACGTAACTGAGCTTTTATGTCAGGAAAGCCATAACATAGATCTTATGTCAGTATCATATTGAACATGGGCTGCAAGGTTTTCTTCAGCCTATTGTGGGCTGCAATGAGCAGAGCACTATTTCTCCTATGTGCCCATTATATTAGAAGTAAGCCAGTTAATGACTTACTTGTTACATTCAGTTTAGTTCATTAGAATTTAAGTGTTTAATTGCATAACAGATTGCTGTGGAATCAGTTTAATGTGTTTGTCAGGTAGGCAGAGCCATAGCAAAACTCCTTTGAGACACAGTTGCAAATGTGTACCAGGGCAAATTAATTATCCCTAGTAATAATACCTGCATCATATACAAAATACACAACATAAACTATTGCACTTCAAAATGCCCACTAACTGCTGAACTTACAAATGTCCATGGCACAACCACCCTTAAACTCAAAAAAGTTAATTAGATCAATTGTGGTCCAAAGTAAAAAGTCATCACCAGGAATACATAACCAAAACCCCATTTATGGATTTCTAAAGGTTCCTTTACCAAGAGTCAGAAGTATTTAATATAAAGATCACTTTATAGATGATACAAAATGTAAAAAGGATGGAAAAACACATGGACAATCCAATCTTAAATTTAAAAAATACATAATGGTTATAAATCCAGTGGTATTCTTGACTTATGTGACTCATCAAAGTGCATAGGCAGCTACCTTTACTAACTCTGTTGCTCTTCTGGTAGAGGTGGGTATGGTTTGTATTATAATTTCTGTCTCTGCATAATGGTGGGTTATGCATCACCAAAGTGTAAACTGTATAGCTGATGCAATGAAGCCTATCAAGGCTGTTTCAACAATATATGTAGCCTAACAAGAGTATAAGAGGTGGGATCAAATACAACATGTATTGCACTTTATATTACCGGCAGCTAATGCTTGCAAGTGTCAGTAAAAAGAACAAAACCACACATTAGTGTGAGTACATTATGTAACTTTGTATGTACAGTATTTAGTATGCTATGTAACATAGAATCTTACACAGAGTGAAACAGTGCAGTTGGCTTTTGGGGCTTGAAAAGTTTCCTGTACTCCCAGGTTTTCAGTACAAGAAGCACAGTAAATATAGGATATCTGATGACAAATGATGTACTGATTGTTAAGAGAAATGGCATGAACCAGAGTAAACAAAATTTGAGATTTGATGTAGCATATTTGACTATAATATTCATTTTACAGAAATAGGAAGGTTTAAAAAAAATAATGGCTGATCATCAAAAAGAATAAAGTATTCTCTTTAATTTTGCCCAATCTACTAAAGTTAATAAAAGAAAGGTACCAGCTCAGAAAGGATAGCTGTACATTTATTATTGTTATAAAATATAATAAAGTTCATCCATTGCACCACCCAGCAAGCCACTCTCCATGGAGATCATTGCTGTAGAGTCACTGGTGCAGTACAGTCTCTTCACAGAAAGTCCCCCACTGGGATAAGTTCAGGGTCAGGTCTACCATGGGTTTGAAGGGAATCCTGCCTATTTCAGATTTGTGGTCCAAGTGAACTAACGCAGGAAGAATTTGGCTGCTCGCATTCTTTATAAGAAGGGCCTGTGAACTTAGGTCAGCTGACTTAGAATGGCCTAGGGCCTTTAATAGGGGCTTTGCTATGTGCCAGCCTCCTTCACTATTAAGTGGGGGGGAGGGGCACAGAGCAACTAATTTTTATTTGATTTAACGTTCAACTTTGGAATTAATGGAGTTTCCTAAACAAAAACCACATTCACTGTTAGAATTTGGTTCCTTCCTGAGTTTTTTCATTACTACGGTCGAAATCAGTTGTCGATTTGACCCCATCAACTAATAGAAAGTCGATTGAACGCTCTTTCGTATGAAATTTCTTTTAAAAATGTAAACCGTGTATGACCAGCTTAAAGGTTTCTGCAAGCACCACTTGTTAGATTCATAGTGCTGTTTTTGGTTTCTCAGTACCTATATGGCTACTCTTAAGGGTCTTAAAGGAAATCTCTACTAAAAGAACTATGGAAGTTACCATTATTGACCCCTTTCTGGAAATACTAGCAGCCTGGCTGACTTTGGCTTCCATACTTTTTAAACCATTGACTTAAAATAAGCATGCAGATCAGGAAAGTTAGAGTAATGTCAGGACAGACATGCATACTCTGGATCTGCATACTTGTTCCAGGTCAGTGATCGAGAAAGTATTGACGCTATTGAATCAACATGTCAGCCAGGTAATATCAGAAGTTTTCTGGTATTACATTTCCTGTTTCATTCATTCCTTCCTACATTCTTTCCTGGAAGTATGTAATATTGTTATCCATATCTATATTAATCACAAGAGTAAACTTTACAAAACACTTGGTCCTTACATTACTTGCTTTAAAGCTTGAAAAACCTATTGCTTTTTAATAAATTAATTTTATTGATCTAAATTTGAAACATTCACCCAAATGCACAAATTAAGTTGTGGAAGATAACAGTAATATTGGCTAAAAGTACTGTTTAAATCTAAACTGACTACACAGCATTTACATTGCTATGTGGAAAAACATTTAGTGCCCATTCAAACCTATCCATTGCAGTTTGCTGCATTAATGAACACATTGTGCAGCCATTGGACCTACACCATTTTTTCTCACGCTGGGGAGCATGACATATGGTAGTGCCTAAGAATGCATTATGGAGAGGTGCCACACAACACCACAAAACACTGCACCACAGGGTGTGCATAACAATGTAAATGGGCTCTTACTGTTTATGGTACACACATGAATCTCATAGTTACACAATAGAATGTAGAACAAAAGATGGAGCCACTCCTCTACCTCAGTCTGTCTTAGAAGTCAATGGTGGGGGCTTCATATGATCATAAAGCAGGGTATGCACAGACAACAAATTATTCTGCCTTTTTGGTTCAACGCGATCTGCGTAAGGTATGGCAGGAGGTACAAGCGGTCTCCACTGAGGTGGCGGCAGTGTCCGCCACATGCACCCAGATTGATGCTAGGGTGCGGGAGCTAGAGAAACAACAGCCCCATATGGCGATGCTCCAGCTACGTATGGAGGACTTAGAAGACCGCAATAGAAGGCAGAATGTAAGGATCCGAGGCCTACCTGAGGCGACTTCCCCCTCCGACCTCAGGCCCACCGTGCAAGCGGTTTTTGGCTCCTTACTCCCGGATGTAGCCCCAGAGGCAATCCTCCTTGACAGAGTTCACCGCACCCTCGGCCCTCCCTGCGCAGACGTGACCCGTCCGCGGAACGTTGTTTGCCGCCTCCAGAGCTACCCCATGAAGGAGGACATACTCCGCCAAGCATGGCTGAAGCGGCCTGTGGAACTGGACGGGGCGGGCCTACACATACTCCCGGACCTGTCTCGCAACACACTGAGGTGACGGGCTATGTTGCGCCCTCTCCTCTCAGCGATCCTGCAAGCTGGAGCCTCCTACAGATGGGGGTACCCCATTCGCCTCCATGTCCGTAAGGAGGGCGCCTCCTTTACAGTTTGCACACTCAATGATGTCCCGGCCCTATGTGACATGCTCCAGATACCAGTAATACACCTCCCGGACTGGCTGGCCTACCTGTCAGACGAACAGCCACTGACCCAGAAGCCTAGACGGATCCGGCGGGCCTACCTGATTCTTCTGCTGCCTCACCCAACCCACGCCCCGCGGTACCGTGCAGCCCCATCGAGCCTTGTCTCCCCCGCGATTAACGAGGGATGGGATATTTACAGGCAAGAGATGTGCCGAGAGGAGACTGGAGCGATGGAGGGACGTGCCTCGGGGGTCGACCCTTAGCTCCCGGTGGGATACAGGGGTACTGCCGGGGACCCTTGGGGCCGCCTCCCCCCATCGCCTGGTCTCGACAATTTAGTAACAAGGCCCATGCGCCTCCCTCTCCCTTCAGGCTGTCCAGCCCCCCTAAGCGATGCCCCTCTCCTCTCTGGTTGGATCCAGGATCCTGATTGCCGGTATATAACTTGGTTTCTTCTTGCTAACAGTTCTTGTTTAAGTTTTCTCTCAATTTATTGACCCACGGAGCTCGGCCCCGCCGTGCTCAGACTAGTTCCCCCATTAGTTTGTCCCTGCAGCACCTGGTTGGCCACAGGGACTGTGAACCCGGTTCACCTATTAGTGACCTCCACTGTGTGCCTTACCCCTAACCCTACCTACCTCTACCTGTCAATACATTCCTGTTCCCCCCTCTTCTGTTTGTATTGCTTTCACCCCTTCTGTGTACCGCAATAAGTAGTCAGGCATGGCTAATCTTAAAATCTTCTCTTTGAATGTTAAGGGCCTCAACGTGCCGAAAAAAGGAGGATGGTGCTCACGGATCTACACAGCCAGAAAATACAGGTGGGTTTCTTCCAGGAGACGCACTTTGCTGAGGGCAGGGCTCCCTCGTTCCGAGACCACCGTTACCCGGTGTCATATCATAGCTTCTCCCCAGACAAAAAATCCTGTGGGGTGAGCATCCTGATTCACCGTTCTGTGCCCTGGCAATTACTGGACGTGTCCGCGGGGGAGGAGGGCCGCCTACTCATGGTCAAGGGCTTATTGGGAGATCAGAAGATCACCCTAGTAAACGTTTATGCCCCGAATCAGGGCCAGGTGGCCTTTCTAGAACGGGTGCTGCTGCGGATGGACGACTTTGGGGAGGGGGTCCTGGTGGTGGAGGTGACTTCAACTGCCATTTCGACCCAGAGGTAGACTCCACGAATCAGGCGTCACACCTGCCGTTTGCTGCACTGCGACGTCTGAAGAATTGCCTGCACACACACCAGCTGGCAGATGTTTGGCGAATTCATCACCCGACCGTCAGAGACTATTCCTTCCACTCCTTAGTCCACGACACCTATACACGTATTGATTTCTTTCTAGTACACCACAGCAATCTACCTCTAGTCGCGATATAGGCAACATTACGTACTCAGACCATGATCCTATCCTCCTCACGCTGAGAGTGACCCCCCAGGGGTCCAGAGGGTGGCACTGGCATCTGAACGAGACGCTGATACAGGATCCGGAACTAGTCCCAGAGATAGAGCAAGATCTCCGTACCTACTTTGAACTCAACTCCACCCCGGACTGCTCGCCATACAATATATGGGAGGCCCACAAGACATACATAAGAGGCACACTGATTAAATTAGGAACACGACGTAAGCAACAGGGGTTGAGGCCTCAATCCAATCTCCTTTCCCAGATCCACGAGCTCGAACTCCTACACAAACGACGCCAAGACCCGATCCTACTGTCCCAGCTACGAACTCTGCGGGATTCCCTACGTAATACATATCTAGACAGGGCCAAAGCTCTCCAAATGTCGCAGACACTTCTATGAATATGGCAACCAATGCAGCCGCTCCTTGGCGCAGGTACTCCGCCAACAGCGCTCCCGGACCTATGTACCGGTGGTCAAATCCCCCAGCGGCAAGGTGTGTCACCTGACGGATGATATTTCCACCGCATTTAGGGATTACTACTCTGCCCTCTATAACCTCCCAAGACCCCAGGCAGCACACTCCCTGACTAACCGACAATGCCGCATCCGAGCATATCTGGAGGCTTCTGCCATGCCGAGGTTGGCCCCAGAGACCCGGGCCTCTCTGGAGGAACCGATATCGGCTGTAGAGCTCGAGACCGCCATAAAACAATCAAACAATGGCAAAGCTCTGGGCCCGGACGGATTTACACTCCAGTACTACAAAACATTTCCTGCTCTGCTGTCCTCCCATATGCTTGCGGCTTGGAACTCAGTGCGAGAGGGCAACCCCCTCCCGAGGGATGCCTTATCGGCCCACGTAGTGGTTATTCTCAAACCCGACAAGGACCCAACACTGTGCCCCAGCTACCGCCCGATTTCCCTCCTGAACGTGGATACTAAATTACTGGCAAATGTCCTATCCATGAGATTATTACCCCATGTCCCGGAACTGATCCACCCGGACCAAGAGGCCCGTCCAGAGAGGCCCGCGACAATACCACCCGCGCCCTCAACATCATTCACTCGGCCATGTCGAAATCCATCCTGAGCCTTATTCTGTCCACGGACGCCGAGAAGGCGTTCGACAGGGTCGACTGGTCTTTTCTACGTCTCACTCTAGAACACATTGAGCTGGGCCAAGGCATGCTATCATGGATACTGGCATTGTACTCCCACCCGACAGCCAGGGTATGCGTCAACGGGATGCTCTCCTCAGCGTTCACCATATCTAATGCACCAGACAGGGCTGTCCACTCTCACCTCTCATATTTATCATGACTCTTGAACCCCTGCTCCACACCATTAGAGCACACCCTGATATCCATGGTATCACGGTGGGAGGCCAAACCCATAAGATAGCTGCATACACAGATGACCTCCTGTTTTTCATTTAGAATCCGGACATATGCATACCTCATCTACTCCGGGCCCTGCAGCATTACGGCGAGCTATCGAACTACCACATTAACACCCAGAAGTCGGAAGCCTTAAATTTGACTATCCCCCCCACTTATTGACACGCCTACAACAGGACTTTCCCTACCAGTGGTCCTCCACAGCACTCAAATACCTGGGTATTATGCTTCCCCGCAACCTATCGGACACTTTCAACCTCAACTTTCCCCCACTACTACATAAAGTTCAGGCAGACATTCAAGGATGGGCACGCTCCACCTTCTCATGGACAGGTCGTTGTAATGTCGTCAAACAAAACATCCTCCCGTGGTTCCTATATCCTATCCAGGCCCTCCCGATTATGGTTCCGCGCTCCTTTTTTCGATCCTTGCAGGCGATGGTGACCAAATTTATCTGGGCCGGCAAGGCTCCACGAATCAAACTAACGATGCTCCGATGCCCCAAAGCAAAGGGGGGGCTTGCCCTCCCCGACTTCCATTTACATTACATTGCCTCACACTTAGCCAGGGTCCTGGATTGGTGCCATCATAGCACCACCAAGCCCTGGATACAAGTGGAACAATCTGTAACCAAGATCTTCCTACCTGGTCTACCTTGGCATGAGGGACACTTACCCCACACACTCAAGACACACCCGACTATAGGTCCCACGTGGAGGGCGGCCCGATGGGCTTTCGTGCACAAACAACTATCCCCTGACCCGTCTCCCTTACGACCGATCCTGGGGGCTCTGGATTTTCCCCCTGGACTGGAGGTCGGCCTGTTTCGCCGCCTCTTAGTGGGGGGCAAATTTCGAGCGCTCCACTTCCTCCATGGGCCTAGTTGGCGGGTTCGTAGGGATTCCTCTGCAGACCCCGACTTGGACAGTCTTGACACCTGGCGTCTGCACCAACTGTCACACTTTCTATCCTCTCTCCCACCGCCTACTTCCTATACGAAACCGCTTTCGCCCTTTGAACAAACCTGCTCCGACACGGGTCCCATTGCTAAAACACTATCGTTATGTTACCAGATGGTACTATCTGCAGACTTGGAGGCCCCGCTCCGCTTCCTGGAGCGATGGGAGGGGGAGCTGGGGATCCAGTTCTCACAGGAGGAAAGCTCCCAGATGTTACGCCACTCTCTGAAGTCGTCCATCTGCAATAGCTACCAGGAACTGGGATACAAAATTCTAACAAGGTGGTACCGGACCCCTCATAGACTTCATCAGATATCCCGAGACAATCCGGACATTTGTTGGCGCTGCGGCTCCTCCCCCGCGGATATGCTTCACATCTTTTGGTCCTGCCCGTCACTGACACCTTTTTGGACACAGGTCCGCCTCATTTCACAAACATTTACTGACCACGCCATTCCGGAAGATCCAGCATTCTTCCTTCTCCACCATAACCATTTCCCAGCGAAAAGTTACTCCCGTTCAGTCCTAGTGCATATTCTGAACGCAGCCCGGGCATGTATACCCCTTCTATGGAGACAAGTCACCCCGCCCACGGTCAAACTATGGTTCTCCAAGATAAACGATATGCGATTCATGGAAGATCTCACCAGTTCCATAAAGGGCACCTCCTCCAGGTTCACATCTACCTGGTTTTACTGGTTAGAATATACCACCACTGTGGAATACCGCATGATAATGGAATCCTGAAGCTTGAGATTTAGGCGCCCAGCAAGTCACCTGACCCCCTCCCCTTCCTCCCTCTTCTCATCCCCCTTGTGTTGTGTCTTATCCCTCTCCTTCACCTCATATTATGTCAGTCTCCCCTCCCCCCCTGGCCTCCGAGGTATCCAGATGTTTTTCCCACCGATGGACATGCAGCTGCACCATCACTAGACCATGTGGTGAAAGAGGTGTCCCGCTCTATATGCCTCGTTAGGAAGGGGGGAAGGCCGGTTCACTACATTGGTAGTCCAGCGGAGCGGACAAGCTCCTCGAGGAGATTCTATCTCCGGTTGTTTTTTAGCTATATGGCTCCACAGTGTGGCTCCGATATGGACGGGCTCAGATACCTACACGGTTGTTTTCTTATGTTTCCATTGAACCTGTTGGAGTTGTATTTGTATGTGTTTATGACCTGTACATGCTACCTGTGTGACAATAAAGAATTTATAAAAAAAAAAAAAGTTGACATCGCTATAAGACACTGTAGAAACCATTAAGGGAAGTATAATTTTTAAAAGTACACTGTCTTGTTGTCTTTTATGGTCAGTAACAGTTTTGATGAGACTAAATAACTAATATAATGAAAACAATATTCATAAGATACATAATACACAAATATAACATGAAGACATGTAAAAAGATAACTTGAGTGTATGGATGTGTGCAGTGAAGTATACCTGGTTGTCCTTTAATATCCTGTAGTATCCAAACACCTTCACTTGCTTAAAAACAAGTGATATGTTTTTTGGACTAAATACCGGCCACATGAGGTTAAGCAGTCTGGAAGAGATTAACTACAGTCCTGCTACTTTTTGATTGTCCAGATTGTTTGTTTATAGAAACTGTCTGTCAAATAAATCTTAAATAAATACAGCCCTTTTAAACCTCATTGGTCTGTCTTGCAAATGGTCTCACAAAATATCTTCACAATGAGAACTTTTAAACCTTAATTGATTTTTTTTTAAATCTCATCAAATAAATAGAGTAGCAGGAAATAAATGGTAACAAGACATTAAAGCTTACAACATATTGCTAAATAGGGATGAACAAATCAGCATGGGTTTGGATTGCGAGCCATTCGTCAAACCCATCAAAACCCATCTGAAAATTGCAAACTTTAATTCGAACCCTACTGAAGTCTATTGGGATGAATCTTGAAAATACATTTTGGCCAATTTCAAGCCTAATAGTCAAATTAATCTCAAAGGGCATATAGAGCCGGGCACCCCCACAGGAGACATGTGCCAATGCAAGAGAGGAGAGGGTTTTTCTTTTAATGTGAGTTCAAGGCAGATCAAAGCAGATCAAATCAAGAGATTGTTTTATTATTTATTATTATTATTGTTTTATTATTGAAGCCTTCAAATAAAAAAAATGTCACAGAAAATAGCCAGAAATATTGCACAGTCAATGAACAGTATGCTATCAGCTTTATTTAGAAGGTTGCAGTTTAGGAGGGACAGACGAGGCAGGTTTTATCATAAAAAAGTTAGAGTATTTTATTTCATATGCAACAGCCAGATTTATTGTACAGATTCGCTGCTTAGTATATAAGCATTTAACAAGACCATAATTTAAAAAGAGAGACACCAGGCAGGCTTATAATTAGGAATCAAAATTAGAGTATATTATGTCAGAAAAAAGCCACAAATTGTACAGACTAAATGCACACTATGTAAGTGGCTTCAGTAGGCCACAATTTCAGAGGAAGAAACTGGGCAGGTTTTAATGTGATTTGGTGCACTAAACTGTACCGTGCAAGTGTGTGATGATGTGCAGCACACAAAGGGAAGCTTTTCCTGTGTCAGGAACAAGTTGACACTGTTGGCCTCAAAATAATAAAGAGATACCCTAGCAAAATTATAATAAAAGAAAATATATCTCCCCAACACTAAACCACAACTCTAAAACCCTAAGCCCCAACCCTGTTTTTTTGCAACTGAAATAAAAAAATAGATGTAAAACATAATAAAAGCCCAACACAAAACAATTGGTCCAAACAGCAGCTGCCACACACAGAAAGGTAGTCCTGGAAAGACTGTTGGGCCTATCCACTGTGAACACAGAGGTGGTACACAAACAATAATATGTAGCCCATTACTCTGCATATCACTGTAATGTAGCTCAATCCACCACGGGGTATATCTCTATACAACACTGAGAAAAGGCTAATAGAAACATTTACTTTTATAGGGAGGGTGCTGAAACATAAGAAAAGCCATATTATTGTTCCTTCTAAGCCACCTGACTATAGTTCAGATTCAAGGAAGTGCAGTACTGGTAATCGGTTGCTACGTTGGTGAATGGCTGCAATTGGCTCCATTTTTCCGAACTGCAAACCACTTGTGTTCAGGTCTAACATTAGTTTGACCCGAACCGAAGTCATTACCAGTTCAGCAAAAGCTCATCCCTATTGCTAAATGAGACAACAAGGATGGTAAACCAAAACGGACATGCTGAATAGTTCTACAGAGGTTTGTAAGAATCCTAAAAGACCAGGACAGTAAACTAATATCCAATATTGGCATGTTTGGAATTCCATAGCAAACTGTGTTTGTGTCATGTTAAATACCAAAAGGACTGCCTATGGCCCTTGGGCCGTAGGTTGGGACACAGGGATATAAGCAATGTGCTCATAAGGTTGTTACTCCATTGGCACCTCACAGGTTCCTGGTGATGTAAAAAAAAAAAAAAGACTTGCTTTATAACTAGACAAAATAGGCTGCGGTGAAGTAATTCCAGAAAAAGAGACCTCTTTAACCAGGTCAGTTATAGGAGTACCTGCCCATAGGATACAGTCTATCCTAACATATTACTCAACATTTTTAAGAGTTGTAATTTCATATTAGACTGATACTTATATTTTACTTTAAAATTAGGAAAGAATAATAATTACCAATGCAACTTTTATGAAATTAGCACAACCCCAAGTACTTATCCTCCTATATAATCAACAAAGCGTTCTGATTACTAGGATACCACATAATGGCAAAAGATACAATTTTCCCCAATGGAGGATCCCACCATTCTTTCAAAGTATAAGGCAAATATTTATAAAAGTATATTTATTTTAAATATATTAAAAAACATACATATCACAAAATCCATATCAAAACACGAACAAACATATATATGACTGCATTCGGCTAATGGTTGAAACAATGCATGTGGAAACAAAAAGTAAAGGGCACACCCTGGAAAACCTCAATATTTTCATGTATAGTTGTTATACTCGGTATTAAGAGAATTTCCTTGTATCTACAATTTCCACAAAGTAGGAAAATAATGTCTGGCACTAAAGAGTTAACATACACGTGTATGAAGAAAAAAAAGGAAGAAAAAGAATAGTCAACATCAAAAATACTTCATGTAATTAGTAGAGATATTTGGGTACAACTCACAGTGGTATGTTTCCTCGTTCATGGGTCAGGATCTGAAGATCAAAATAATATTGCTACTGCTATAAGTAAATCTGGTTGTGAATACAGGTGGTTCAGGAGATATTTAGCTTTATCTCGGCTTTTTCTTCTCTACCATAGAAAAGTGCCTTTACTGAACTACTATCTTTATTCCAGTGGTAACTGTCTCCACAAAGTGACAGAACAGAGGAGAGGGTATCCTTTTGGCTGGATCAATATGGCGTGGCTTTGTATCCTGCTTGATGGTGTGTCTTTTTTCTCCTGCATGGAGATCAAGAGATCGAGATAATTTTGCCGCCAAGTGTAACGAAACTTGGTGGTAGATGCAGTGAGTTCAGGAGATGAAATTAGCACAACCCCAAGTACTTATCCTCCTATATAATCAACAAAGTGTTCTGTTTACTAGGATACCACATAATGGTGATGCTTATGTATTTTTCATCCTTTTTATTGAACGTTCTTTTCCTTTATGGTGGCAAGATTAGGTAAGGTCAATGGGAACCAAAGTCCCCCTCCCCCCATGCACCCCTACAGCACCTTTTTTTTTTTTCATCATATGATGTTTATTGATGCACAAAAGTACAAATATACAAATACAACGGTGTAAAACCCGTCACAATACAGCACCTTTTACAGTGATCTTATGCCCGCTGTTATCTGAAAACTTTTGATCACTATTGCACCATTCAGCTCCAGCAGGGGATGGCAGGGCAGACATAATCAGATTAATCCAAGATGGGCAGCAGAGCTCTCAGGAAATCCCAGTGACTGCCAGTTATGTGAAAGGTATATACAATTGAATTTGAAAGGTACTGAAAAAATTCAGCAGGTGCGAGAACAGAAACTCCCAACCTGTGTGGAACAATCTTTGTTTGCTTCCCTCTGTTGTAGGTAAGCTAAGTGACCTAATGCACCAGGCATGTGAATGAAGCTCTGCTAGCAGAGTATCTTTTTCTTAGCAAAGTAAGGGCTTGTTCACACGATTTTCCGGTCCTGATCTGGTCCGGATCTGCAGACGCTGAGTTATATAGTTTGTTTTTTTTGTCAACATATGTGTAATCACTCACCACATTCATTCTTCTGGACACTATTGTGCAATGTGAATTCAGCATACAGCTCTAAGGCTATTTCTCTCCATTTTTCATTTTTTTATGCACATTTTTGAAATGTGGATGACGAGGGTCGTATAGCATTGGCGCATTCTCCAACAATCAGACAAATCTTTCTATGTCCAGGACCATGCTTTTCGTGCCTACTGGTTCTCCCTATGCTGCTCCACCACAACCAGGAAGTCCAACGATGATGAGATCTTGAAAAGTGTAGCAAGAATACAATTTATTTCATTTTTTTTTTGCTTATCTGCGTTTTTGACACGTTTGTGCGTTTCAGGACCTTTTCCGGACCGGACAAAATGTGACATGCAGTATTTTTTCAGTGCTGACCTGAACGGACTGGGCACGTGAGAACTGTAGCCCATAAAACACATAGGGATGCAATGCGATGCATTTTTTGTGCAGGAGCACACGGATCAGGTCAGGACTTATTCCGGACATCGTGTGAACAAGCCCTAATGCTTAATGCTCATTACATCCTGTCCTTCTTTATCCCAGGGAGTCTGCTTGTTTCATTCAGGTAATACCATATTTAAATTTGCTGCCACTGTGAAGCTGCTTTTGCCTTTTGTGTATATATGTCATACACATGCAAATTATGTTTCCCTTACATTGTTTGTTTGCTTTTCTATTTATAATGCTAATATATAATATATCTAAAGTAAGTTAATTCCACAGTATTTTTTTATGTTGGACATTACACTGTTAAATCCATTTTTTCCAATAGAAGGAAAAGGTGAGAACCTTTAACAGGTCTTTAAAACCTCTGGCGGCTTATTGCTCACTGTGCCTTCCTGTACCAATTATTCCTATTCCTTCATATATTGTAACAGGGAAAAGAAGTGAAGGGTAATCTTCCTGACTGTCACAGAGAGCAGTTCCAAACTAAACAAAATTACTTGGCTGGAGTTAAAATTTTAAAAGTTGCTTACAGCATGTAAAGAGCTGTCATAAATAGTAAGAAGTGTGTGCAATACTGTTTTTATCTTATCCCAAACATGAAACTAGGGGTCAACACCAAAAAATAGAATCTCACACAAGCCACAAATAATTTAAATTAATGCACTTTTCCAAGATTAAACTTTATTAAATCAAAGCTGAACAACAATAATTCAAATAGAAAAAAATACAATTAAAATACTAACATGTTTCACATCATATCAGACGCTGTTGTTGATAGAATAAGCCTATATGCCCCCGATCATTCCCAAAGTATTAAAACAATGCACAAATCCTTGTAATGAATAAAAGCAATGGTTGTGTTACATACCTTACAGGAGACCGGATGTGGAGGCTTCCCTTGCACCTTGTGTCCTTGGAGACTCTGATGATGGGAACAGAGCCCAAAGGGACAACAAGTGGCAGGAGCGCCAGTGGTGTTGAGCACCGTGCAAGCCGTAATCCGATGAGACGAGCCGAGGTCAAATCCAAGCGGGCAATCCAGGTACAAAAAGGGTTAGGCAAGAGAATGGTCAAATAACAGTTCCGAGGTCAAGGCAGGCAGAAATCAAGGTTAGTCAAGGGTCATGAGAATCAGGCAAGTTTTCACAAATCACAGGAACAAGGAATAGCTGACGATAATCCAGCAACATGGTGGTGCTGTTGCTGAGCTTATATAAGGGAAGTGATGTCACATCCTATGCGCCGCTATGGTGCGTTTTTGTGCTTGTAATCTACCGCTTATGCGCATGCGTGGCATGGCACGTTCCCGAATAGTGCCGGAACGCGCGCCTTGCGCATGAGCAGTTGGTGGGGATCCATTACAGGTTGTTTATCAAAACTAGACATACCACTGCTACCTATTAGTTCAGGGTGTATTTTGCTCTGACCATTGAGAAAAACCCAGCAGAAATCATTATTATCCTTTCATTAAGGAAACTAGTTTGATGGGCAAGTACATCTTTACAAATTCTATTGCATTTAATATTAAAGTAAGTAAGAATCATTTACAGACATATGGTATTTGTATCCATCAAAAGAACATCCATGTGTGTGTGAATGTGAATAGCAAATACTGTAAATACAGTACACAAGGCTAGACTATTTCACACTGTATTTACATTTATTTACCCTTGATTCTATAAATAACAAAAAGCACACATTTTCACATATAATGATATTGCCAGAAAACTCTTTTGTGGCAAGAGCAGCAAAAGGAGGAGACTGACAAAGTAAACTTCATGACTTTAAATACCAAAATTAAAATGTTAATTCCATGTATGTGGATATACAGTATACTGTATATATAATGTGTGTGTGTGTGTGTGTGTGTGTGTATATATAAAAGTGGAAGCAACTGGGAACAACCGCAACTCAGCCACGAAATGGTAGGCCACGTAAAATGACAGGGTGGGGTCAGCGCATGCTGAAGCGCACAGTGCGCAGAAGTCGCCAACTGTCTGCAGAGTCAATAGCTACAGACCTCCAAACTTCGTGTGGCCTTCAGATTGACACAACAACAGTGCGTAGAGAGCTTCATGGGATGGGTTTCCATGGCCATGCAGCTGCATCCAAGCCTTACATCACCATGTGCAGTTCAAAGCGTTGGATGCAGTGGTGTAAAGCACACCGACACTGGACTCTAGATAAGTGGAGACGTGTTCCTCTGAAGTGACGAATCACACTTCAATTGGATTGCCAGACAGAGATGTGTCTGCCAGGAGAACGGTACTTGCCTGACTGCATTGTGCCAAGTGTAAAGTTTGGTGGAGGGGGGGATTATGGTGCGGGGTTGTTTTTCAGGGGTTGGACTTGGCCCCTTAGTTCCAGTGAAGAGAACTCCTAAGGCATATGCATGTCAAGACATTTTGGCCAATGTCATGCTCCCAACTTTGTGGGAACAGTTTGGGGATGGCCCCTTCCTGTTCCAACATGACTGTGCACCACTGCACAAAGTAAGGTCCATAAAGACACGGATTAGTGAGTTTGGGGTGGAGGAACTTGACTGGCCTGCACAGAGTCCTGACCTCAACCCGATGGAACACCTTTGGGATGAATTACAGCGGAGACTGCAAGACAGGCCTTCTCATCCAACATCAGTACCTGACCTCACAAATGCGCTTCTGGAAGAATGGTCAAACACTCCCATAGAAACACTCCTAAACCTTGTGGACAGCCTTCCCAGAAAAGTTGAAGCTGTTATAGCTGCAAAGGGTGGGCCAACTCAATATTGAGTATATTGTTGTATATATTCACTGTAATACAGTATATACTGTGTAGGACTCTTGTCCTACGCTGGCTATAACCTATCTAGCCAGGACAGCTCACTATCTGAAACCTGATACAGTGATAATAGTCAAATGGGGTATTTTATAGACGTTGCTTTGGGTGAGTTTTCTCTATGGTGATGGTGCAAGTAGTACTTCTTACATATGTTAAAGGGGGTTCTCCATAGAAAAAACACAGTAACACACAGCAGCTCCCTTCCACCAGTCTCCTTTTAAGCAACAGTTCACCAGAGTAAGGTCCATTTCTCTGGAGTTAAAAATACTCCTTTTTATCTGCCACTTTATTATTATTGTGAAAATCTATACTTGGAGACTTCTTAATAGCGCTCACAAAAAGCTCCTCATGACAGAACTGGCCTAGGAAGCTGCTAATGACCAGTGCTTAGAGGCCTCTCCTTGTTTACCTCCATGTATAGCTCGTGCTTGGTTATGTGACATAGATCACAAATATTCAATTTTTGTTAGATCACCTCTCTTGCTTTATCAAGAGCATTACTATGGGAGAGCAAAGGTTGAGGAACAACGGAGTTAAGTTTCATAAAATGCAAACTGGGGGATATCAAGCTGCTGATGATTAGCACATATGCAGTTTTCTACATATCTTGTGTTTAGTCATGTGACATTACAAATCAGATCACATGCTCAAACTCTGCGGACACCTCCATGTGCCGTGAACTGGTCATCTGCTGTTCTGGGTTTTTTTTTGTTAGCACATCTATCTGCCTGGTATGCTTTGCTTTATTGTGAGTATTACCAAGGGAAAGTATAGATGAAGGAACAAGGAAATTGCTGTTGTCATCAGCAATGTTGGAGAGGTGCAGATGGGAAGCTGGCAAAGGTATACACTCAAACCAAAAGCTACACTGCTGATTTCAAACACTGAGAATTAAATATATACATATAGTAGGATTATATTTGTTTTTTATTATAAAAAGATACATAGAGTTTACTCTGTAAAAATAATCCAGGTATGGCCTGGGTCACCCAAAGAGTAGTAACCTTCCTCGGATACAACCATTATTTTGGTTGTTACGGCAGGTGAAATGTAGGTCACTCTTGTTTTTTAATTAGAAGGTTTGCAGCAAATCCTAGGACCCTTTTAAGAACAGAAACTTTAAAATTTAGGTTTGATCAGTTGCTCTAAACATACAAAGTAATTGAGAACTCTGCTCTACCTTGAAAGAAAAAGATTATTTGTACATACTCATTGCAGGCTTATGCGCACAGCTGTATTCTTGTTTAGAAATCTTGCATGTTTTTTTGGCAATATATTGTTGGAATGTCAAAGTACATTTGTAGCCTATTAAAATAGTAGAAATAACAAACCCTAAAATGTCCCCATCTTCCAGGGAGGAGGGCTATCTGCACAGATGGTTAAAATTCAAAGCAGAAGGATCACCTCCCTCCACAGGAATCTGCTACATGTTCTTTTCAAAGGAAGACAAGCGGCCCATCCTCGATTTCATGCCAAGTAATTTAAACTTTGATAACCGTTCCTTGGGTCAGTGGATCAAACTTCCAAAAAGAAGAGTTTTTAATACTTATAGCAGCAAGTTTACAGATATTCACATTGGCAAAATTTTAAGTTTTATTTAATTATGCTCACGAGCGCACTCATTAAATCATAGTCACTTTTAGCAAACTGTGTTGCAAAATCAGGAGATTACAGTAATTAATGCTTAACTCTTAACGCTCAAAAGTTGTTTTTTTTGGGAAGAAGTAGAAGAGACTTGGAAGCTCTGTCAGGTTTTACCAATGTGTGTCCCCCATCATTACCACATGGCAGGGTGTCTGAGAGACAGGAAATTATGGGAAATATCTCCTGTGGCACACAGAAGCAACAAAAACACTTATATTTTGTAGGGAAAAGTGTGGGTGTGGGGGGGGGGGGGGGTGTTCAAGGAAATAATGAGTTCCCCTGTTTCTAAATTACACAGGCATCCAGTGAGTTTTCTGCCTAATGAAAAAACCACAAGAGCTTAAAAAAGTTATTTAAAGTATAATTAAAACCACAACATTTGATTTAATTTTGGATGGAGTAGTGAAAGGTGACAAACCCTGTAATTGTTTTGTCATTTGTACATAATTGGGGATATTTTCCTTCATTTCTTGTGTTGTAGATCCAACAACAATCACTGTAATAAGTGTCCTCACTGGAAGCTTTCCCCTCTATTGCTTTTCTTGTGGCAACTTAAAATGTTGGCTCTCCTTTTTTTTTTTTTTTTTGAGAGTAGTTGGCTTGTGTTTATTGAGTTATCTGTGACTGGCTGATTTTCTTGTACGTCGCCTTGATCTTCTTCGCTTTAACTTTCTTTTGTTGCGGCTGCCCAGTGTCTTTCTTCCTTTAGATCCGCCATTTATGAACAAGGATTTTCTCAGCAGGGAGAGAGCTGCTATCTTCATATAATTCAGCATCCTTTTGTGGTTTCGTGCTCCTGTTCTAGGTGCCGCTTTTACTCTACACAAGCTTTGGATGAGGGAGGTAACATTCAGTCCTGGTAACAGTGGTCACTCGGACAAATTGACAGCGTGAATCTCACTAACAGGGACACATGCAGCTATTAAAACCTGACAGGTGTTCTAACCTCCCACCACTCCATCCAAAACTAAAATAAAAGTTTTGACTTTAGATAAAGTTTGAAAAGAATGTGCAGTTATGAGGACAGGAAGGTGGCCTAGCTGTATTGTTTAGCTTCAGTAAAGAAAAGTCAGGTCATCAACACTGTCTGGGAGGGCAGCATCAATTCTTGGACTGGTTAGATAGAATTACAAGTACTTTGATGGAAAAAACAACTCCCATATAGGTATGTCAAATGTGTATTTAGTTGTGTGCCTGGAGTTCAGCTTTAACAACCATTGAAGGGATATCTGTGACAAAGCTACAAAACCTGACTTATGTCTGGAAGTGATGTGTGGTCACTTCCTGCTCCCAAAGCATTCTGCCTTTGTATGTGTCTACTAGTTTTTTACCACCAAACATTTTTGACACAAATCAGTGTGACCCTGCATAATTTAGAGAATGAAAGTAGATGTAATACCCTAAATTTAAGGACAAGGGGGTTATTCACTAAGCTACCGAAGGATATAACCGAACATTCGGCTAATCTTTCGGCTCACTTCGGCTGCGGGAACCATTCAGTTCAGCTGAACCAAAGTGCTGCTGTGTGCGCTATTGAGAATAGGCGAAGGCAACCAAAACACACAGCCAACCCAAATGCACATGCTTCGGCTTGGCAAAGCCGAACACACAGCCTGGAGCAGGGAGAACGGTCCACCTAAGCGGCCGAAATCCCCACTGGTTGTTAAAAAATAGCATTAAAAAAAACAGTGTGCAGTTCCCCTCCTAAATTCATATCAGACCCTTCAGGTCAGGTAGGAATGTTAGCAGTGACCCCCGATGTAAAAAAAATAAATGCACATGGTTTTCCTACAAATTCAAACCAGACCCTTAATCCGAGCAGTGGCACCCCCCTACCTTGCACCATACCAGGCCACTTGCCCATGACATTGGGAGGTTCCTCCCTGGAAAAGAACCTTGCCCCTATGTCAATGAGGACAAGGGCCTCTTCCTCACAACCCTGGCCTGGTGGTTGGGGGGGTCTGCGTGCAGGGGGGCTCATCTGCATCTGGGTGCCCCCTTTCATAAATGGGGCACCCAGATGCTGCCCCCCATTGTGAATGAGTAAGGGGTAGTTGGTACCCCTACTCATTTACCAAAAGGTCCATGAAAAGTAAATAAAAACACAACCCCGTGAAAAAGTCCTTTAAACAAAAAAGAAAAGTAATTTTTGACAAGTCTTTAAAAAAAAAAAAAGACTCCAACGATGCAATCCAAAGATCAATCACATCGTCCAGTGATGTAGATTGTGTGCCGTCAAGCGACTTGATCTGCACATTTGTTTACATGTCATTTGAGCTGTCATGGAATGAAAACTAATGGACGGAGTGAGCCGTGACATCACAACTCGCTCCGCCCATTTGTTTACATTCAGCCCAGACCTGTCATTTTGAGGCGGGAGTTTGGCGGTAGCAGAAAGGTCGGCGGGCGGTGGGACTTTCAGGGAGCCAGTTGTCACAGACCCCCAGAACCACCAGGCCAGGGTTGTGGGGAAGAGGCCCTTGTCATTATCGGCATTGGAACAAAGTGCTTTTTCAGGGGGCCCCCCCTGGAAAAGCACCCTCCCAATGTCGAGGGCATGTGGCCTGGTATGGCGCAGGGAGGGGGCACTTGCCCCCCCCCCCCATTTCCTGCTCTGCCAGGCCACTGCTCGGATTAAGGGTCTGGTTTGGAATTTCAGAGGGGATCCCACTTTTTTTGGGTGGGGATTGGGGTCCCCCTTAAAATTCTTACCAGACCTAAAGCATCTGGTATGAATTGGGAAGGGGACCCCACAGTGTTTTTTTTTCTACAGTAACAATTTCCATTCTGTGTGCTACCTCTGAGAGAAGCGAACAGAATTACCAAGACGAATGCTGAGCTGACAGTTCAGCAATTCACTCTCTGAATTGCCGAACGTTCGCCTCAGATGTTGCATTGGCTGAGGCAAAAACGTGCTGAGGGGAGGTGAAGCGTGCCAAATGCAAAATAGCCGTATAGAGCTGCAGTGAATAGCTGAAGAGGCTTCACTTCGGCTCAGTTATTTATTCGGCTGCCTTCAGCAGCTTAGTGTCTAGCCCCCTTAGTTTTGCTAAAGCACTGTGTATCATAAACAGCTGCTACTTTTTTATTATTTTTGTATATTTGCTTTCACCATTTAATATAATCTCCAGTAGCTGATCCCCTACAGCCACTTCCTGTCTACATGTAGGCATTCCAGTGATGGTGTATGTAATTTCTCAGGGTGGGTCCCCCTAATGGTGACAACAGTGGACCAAATTACATAATATCAGTTTAAATGGTACTCTCCATCACAAGCCTGTGTGATAGGGTGACAATTGGCAGACAAGGACAAAATATTGTCACCCCTTAACTGAAAGTGCCTTAAAAAAAGGTCCTTCATGGCAGGATCACCAAGCATTCTTTAAAAAGAAAGCTGAAGATTAAAACATATTGAAAATTACTTTTAAATATTTAAATGTTAAAGCTTATATAAGACTTTAGTGATTGGATTTGCACATATTTAATATGACTGATCTTTAGGTAAAAGGATCACAAAGCTAGGGTTCCTCCTTCACCTTCCTCCATGTTATAGATTAGTATGTAATGTTCCTGAGCACTGTTCAGTACCTTGTGCTGTAAATCTGTATTATAAGGATAACAGCACACAGAAACATTTTTGATGCATTCACTCAATTCACATCTACAGAACATCTTCACCAGGCAATCCCCACCCAACAGTCATAAAACAGATGTAGATGTCTTGCGAATTTGGAAGCTTTTATTGACAGAGCATATGTAGACTACTTATCAGTGACAAAAAACTTTGATGTATTTAGTTCACAGACATGCTTAGTCATGACTAAGTATAAGAAAAAAAATCATGTCTGGATGGAATCAACGTAAGAAGTTAAACAAATCCAGTTTCCACCATCATTGATGAAAAGGTTCAGGAGGTTAAACAACACGCATGCCATTTTCTAATGTTCTTAAAGCCCAGCTCCAAGGAAAAAAATAATAATAATTATAATAATCATAATAATAATAATAATAGTGCAGTAAAAGTAAAAAGAAACAGCTTTGCTTTCCAATACTAACCTTAGGGCTTGTCCACCCCAGCCAGTCGCACTGAATGTTACAGGTGCTGGAGAAGAACAGTGCTGAGGCACCAATCCGTTTTTTTGTTAAAACTTTATCCATTCAGTTCTATTCACTGCAGCAGTGTTGCAATACAATGGGTTATGTTGCAACATGCTACTCTCAAAAAAAATACTGTGTTGAAACATTGTGGTGTTAACTGACATCTAAAAAAGGCTTTTTGCCTAATCTATATGTTTGGACTGTGCTGGGCAAGGCTGCCAGTGAAGCCCCAACCTATCAGTACAGGGCTGCCCTTCTCAGAAACTCCTGTCAGCCACTAGATTGAGCTCTGCTTTGGTGTTGAATAATGACCAGTGCCATTCATCCTTTGGGGCACTGCTTTGGGGAAAAGGTATCTATATGCCTTTTTAAACAAATTAAATAAAATACATCAAACAACCTTGCACCTTGAGTTTATATGTAAATAATCCATCTCGTTTCAGTACTAGAACTCTGTTGTTCTCCTGGACATTTTATAGGGTTAAATAGAATAAAATAAAATTATGCAGAGAGAATTGCAAGACCCAAATATGTTTTATGCATGGGGTGTTTAGAGTAAGCACCTTTTTAGTTTAAAATACTGTAGACTTTTTGATTTTAATTGATATAAGGTTATTGTTATCTGTATTACATTAGTAAAAAAACTTACAATAAAAGCAAAACTATAGTATGCTGAATGATTTCCTGAACAATTATTGTGTGAATTAGTTAAAAAGGAAAAAATAAAGGTGCTAATTCAATACATAGAAGTCTGCTAAGTGCAGCAGTGGGTTACAGTAATTTAAGGATATAATCCACTCAAATTAATAATGAATCAATGAAATGCACACAAGGAGCACAACCTACCTGTTTAACACTTTAGTTTTTGGATCCAGGCATTGATACAGTGCACCAATCCACCTCATTTTATTTTGTCATTAATATAGTGATCTGAGAACCGCTGTTAGTGATGGAGGAGAGGTATTCCTGAATAAAATAAAATCTGGCTTCTTGCTGATTCTTATATACAGAAAACCTGCAGTAAAAAGTAATATAGTACTAAGACACCTCCATTCAAATTTCAGCTATTTACCAATGTGACCAATAATACAGAAAACACAGCAGAGGTTTCAACTAAACGATTCCAGTGACACATTGAAGTGCTTTCTTCAGAGCTTGTAGTGACTGCTTACATTCAGTGTAATTTATAAAATGAATACACTGTTACCTTCCATGCTAAAGGCTTTGATTTGTGGTAGCAAGCCCCCATCTAAGATGGCTGCCTCCAGACAGAGATACAGTGCAGAACAAGAACATTTTGGTAAGTAATAGGGGAAAGATCAGCTGCAGGAGACCACAGGTAATATTGGTGACTAGTCCTTTGTCTCTACCTGCCTTTTTAGGGCATAGCTTCCAGAGTTCAGTTCCTCTTTAAGTTGAAGGAGAATTTAGTTTCAGTCTTAAGTCTGTCATTGACAAGTGGATAAAAATGGTTTAGTAGTATATTATAGTGCTTATTTAAACTTTGGACACTTTTTAAATGATATTTAATAATGGATTATGGATAGAAGTTCAAGACATGTGATAATTGTATGGCATTCATGCATATTTGAAAAGTGGATGCTGGAGAGATATTATAATGAATTGTTTCTTATATCTCTTGAATCATTCTGCACATCAGTTCCTAAGTCTGCACAATCTTCCTCATTTTATCTCTCTCTCCTTTTATTGGTTGTTATATAGTTTTCATTCAGTGGAATAAAGCATATCTGAAACAATAAATTACTTTGTGAGCAGATGTGCAAATGATGCTATTAGACTAGATTATAATTCTTTCCATTCTCCATCCTCCTTGGATCTTATGATGCTTGGAGATACAAATCTACTCTTATTGAGCAATCTAATTATACAAGTCATTATGCATTGGCTAGAAAACTGGATCTGAACTTCAGGAAAAAACACTTTAATCCAGTTATGTTTTTATCAAATAAATGGAGTTTAAATATTGCTCCAAAGTACCTAAAATCTGTGTTTCTATTAGCATGCCTGATCTTTATTATACTACACCCTGCATACTAGAATAAGACAGCAATTTGGGTTGTATTGCATTGAAAAACACTGTCAGTCTAACATGCTTTCAGGTACTGGGAGCTCACCTAGTAGTTGTTGGGTTCTTAGTATAGATAGTCCTGGAACATCAGAAAGGTACACACAAGTAATATTTAGTAATGTTCAACAAGACTTATGTTGGCCATAACCAGCTTGATCTTCAAGCAATGGATGGCTTTATGGACACCACCTGGTTCAACAAAATTCAATTACAAAATTGAAGGAGCTCAGTGGAAATATTCCAGCCAAACAGTGACTGCAGCCTATCAGATGTAGCCACTGTTTGGGTAAATAGGCAGTCATAGGTGTCAGTGGCTGCCTGAATACAATAGACGGCACGGAAGTAATTTCTTCCATCCATACAGTTTAGCATGCTTATGGGAATTGAGTGATTTTTTTTTCAGTTAGCCCATTAAGGATGAATGAGAGAAATCTGCACTTGTATGAGTAGCCATGTGCAATATGCCCCTTAGAAATCTATAGCTGGTAGATGGATAGCTCCTGAGCTTCAAACTCCATAAAAGTCTGTAAGGGCTGAACTGAGCATGTGTGGACATCATGATAGTGTGACAACAACCTGTTGCTGCCTCTAAACTATCTTTAAGTTGTTATCCTGTCACACAGGCTTCAAATGCAGACTACAACGGGCTGTTTTAACATATAGGCATTACCTCAGGCATGATTTCCTTATCAGGAAACCCACCATAAAAAAATGCCATGTAGCCATCCCTGGAGTATATGCATTTACACAAAAAGTGGCTGCAAAAGATCAGTAGCACCAAGATGCAGCAAAGGATGTAAAAAAAGGTAAAAACAAGTATTTTATTTGAAAAAAATGGCAGTTGTCTATAAACACAGTGCTGTAGCAAACTAAAAATAATTCAGTTGAGATCTACTTTAAATATATTCAAAGAGGAACTTTACCCATATCTTTAAAATAACAACAAAGGCACCTTTTAGAAATGTTTTTATTAATGACAATCTACAAACACATACTTCTAGATAATTGCAGGCTTTGCATTCTTTGCATACCTTATTTCTCTTTTCTTTGCCATTCTTCTGACAGTGACCATGTTAACTAAGGGCAGGTTATTAGCTCTCCCTTTACTTTCTGGAACTCTGGCAAATGTGACTAGGACATGTGACCATGCACATCATCTCAGGGGAGGAACATGCCTTTCCCTGAGATCTCGTGAGATTACAGATGAGATTTCCCAGCAATGCTGCTGATGTATCCTTCCCAGAATGGAATACTTTGGCACATTACATCATTTGTTCCAGAACTGGACCAGGAAGTAGATGAACTCTATGTGTAAGTAAATTAAATGCAAGTTTGTTTAACTAATGAATGAGATGATTTTAAATCAGCATGCAGAACTGCATGCTGCTGGGATTTTTAGTAAAAGGGGGAAAAGGTCAATTTTAAGGAAATGAAAAATGAACTGTAAATATTTACAGGTAAATATTTAGCTAAAAGTGAGCTAAAATTGTTAAAAAGAAACAGCTAGATAAATATGAAAATGTTTTATTAGTTTTACAGAATCATTACATATACAGTAACGAAACCTTTGTGCAGTGCCCACATTAAACAAAAGGTACAAATAAAATTGTAAAATGATGACAGTCTTGTGGGGCCATTTTGCACATATACACAAGCAAAGCTGGTCACAATATTAAAGGGATTACATATAGAGAAATAGCTAAGTTATAGTTAGCCATACTTTAGAATGCAAAAAGAGTATACAATCAAAGTATATTCTTTTAGATTATTGGTGAATGTAGATTTGCAACATCTATCCCAGATTTTCTGACAACTAAGAGGGCTGTTTCATAAATGGCCTCCTCATAGGGAAGAATTTGATAAGTTAATGCTAGCTGTTGGGCCATAATTGGAGGGAATAGAGTCATCCACATAATTGCAATTATCTTGTGAAGCATAAATAAGGTTTCCCTGAAGAATTTGTAGTATGATGTAGTTTTCCCACTATGCCAAATCCCAGGAGTGCACAGTATAGGGATTTGCAGTATGGAGGTCAATATGTCAACCAGTTGAGACGAAGTGCAGATATTGTGATCAGATGTGAACTAGTATGTTGCGCTTGGTTGAAATCTCTTACGTGCGATTTTGTTTCAATATTTCATTGTGATAACATTGAAACAAAATCGCACGTAAGAGATTTCAACCAAGCGCAACATACTAGTTCACATCTGATCACACTGATACACATTGTTGCAGCTGGTACTCTAATTCAATTTAATTTCATTTCATTCACCTTCCTAGCGCAGTCAATTTTGGATGAAGTGCAGATATTATTGGGCAGGACCAAAGTAGGTGTACAAATTCCGCCTGTGGGTGAGTACATATCAGTCCAAACTCACTGTACGTCAATCACACGTGACTATATGCTGTTCTGAACTGAGTGAGCCATCTCAAGGACATGGAAGCACCACTCTTAGCCTCACCCTGCACAGAGATTTCCCAGCTCACAGGACAACAATATCAGGCTGACTGAGAGCGATCATTACTAGGGTTGGTTAACTACGCAGTTAACCCTTTACACACCAAACGATTGCTGCCGTCCCATGTGTTAATGGACACACAAACCGATCCCAGCCAATGCTGTGACAATGCAACAACTTAAACAACGCCTATGATACCACTGTCCTTTCAGACAGGTATATGACAGGTTTCACTATAGAGTAGCACTCTTCACAGAGGCAAGGATACTTTAAATTCTTATTTAGAGCATAGAGATCTAGCTTGTTCTTTAACAAAAGAAATGGTGCAGAAAAATATACAAAAAAATATTAATAAAGAGAGACAAAATATATAACAGTAAAATAAAAAGGAATAAAAAGAGAGTACAGTCCTGGGTTTATAAGCTCTGACAGTCCAGCTCAATAAACAAAAGATGGGACTGAATGGCTCTTCAAGCAAGGCTTGCCACAGATTATTTCCTGATGTTAAAGGGCAACTCTTCTGGGATGTTACAAACTTTTTGATGTTGCAGGAGCCCTTCTTCTTGATTTTAAAACAAGAGCCTCCTTAGCTGCCTCTGCAGCATCTTTTTGTCAGCTCTCTAGGGGGTGTTACGGAGCCGGGCACATAAGACAGGGCTGGGGAGGGGGAGCAGGAGGGCTAAGCCTTTGCAATGTCCTCCTCTGCTCCTCGCAAACTGTTTAAAATCATGACTAGGAATATAATTGAATATGCATATACAATACTGCCCAACAAGCCCTAAATTATCATGTGTCATGAAATGAGCTTTACATTAAAACCAAACTTGGCGTCTATATGAATTATAGTTGGTCCAGGAAGATTAATGTAATTTGTTAGGCCTCTGACTATCATAACCTGTCCTTTTATGGTATGTATGTTTTTGTCTTGATGACACACAGCTAATTATGCAGTTAGTTTTACAATATCACTATCCAATTCCAAGGTATAAAATTGGGTTAATAATGTAACTTGTAAGATTGTGTGACTCCGAGGTCAACTGGGTAGTTAAAGTTACCAGGTGCTCTGGTGTTTATCTAAATTTGATAACTGCTAATGTGGGGGTGCTCTGCCAATATGCTTGGTTTACTTTCATTAGGGGCAGCCATAAAAAGGCCCAAATGGATAGCTCACTTAGGTAATTAGTGCTAAGGACATAAAGATCACAGGCCAGATTAGCAGATATCTGTTTCTTGGAATTTGAAGAGCATGGTAAACTGAGGGCAGCCTGTGGCCGCTTAAACTGGATGGAAGGCTGCATTTGTTCTAACCTGGGGGACAAGAGAATTTCATATTTAATATTAATAGGCTCAAACCTTTTTATCATTACATATATTGTGTTATTTGCTGGTGAGACTAAATTTATGAAAGGAACAGATATCTCCCCACTCTTGCTGTGACATACTGGGAATAAGGGTTAGACATTTAGATTTTACCACCAAGGGTGCCTTCCCTAGTTTGGTATGAAAACTATGAACACAGAATAGAAATCATCATACCTTTAGCCTCCTGTGATTTTTATTTTCTACCAATGTACCACTAGAAATACTGTATGTCTCTGTGACTTCTAAACTGCACATGCATTGAGTACCTAACCTCCAAATTTCCATAATCAAATTTTGCGATAGATTATATTTATTTTTGAGTTGCATAAATGAGAATACATTACCTTTCTGATAAATGTCTTAGAGAGCGTTTTTTTAACATGACTGATGTGTCCTAGCTAGCTCTAAGTTGCTCTACAATTGGGTTGCCCCATATGGATAGGTTATCCAGCAGACCCATAAAGGAAGTCGGTCACCTCACTTCTTTTATTTCTACATTTAAAAGTTTATCTATAAATAAGGATTTTTCACAGTATAACATAGTCTAAAAATAAAGATTCTGCATTTAGACACTAGTGCATTTTGGACATGAGCTGCAAGCATCAGTGAATAAAAAGTATTGTTCCCTTGGATGTAGTTACGTTGATTTATGTGTGGAAGGAAGAAGTAAAATAGAACATGTTTTTAGAACATAGTAAATTCTTTAGTGTGGAAACACAGATCCAGTTAGCACTCCTTCCCTTCGTCTTATTAAATGTGACATGATTAAGTGCTTTATTACTTGGTTGTCAGCTTTGTGTCTCCCAGGATCTGTCGTTTCTTGTTGATCCACTGCAAAGGCCTTGTTCTTAGCAAATGTTGAACAGAATGTCAATAAACATGAACACGTAGAAGGCTGATTTGCCTGCCAATCCAAACAAATAGTATCTCTTTCAATAAGGTTCATGTATCTTTCTATTTTTTTTCTTAAGCACATTGTATGTCAAATTTTGCCACCTTGTCTTCTTGTCAACCATTTTTCTAACATTTGCTGAAAGGTTAATGGCATTTTGTATGTATAAGTAGAATGTGTGTATACTGTAAATTTTGGGAACCAAGAAATTGATGTTGCAAGCTGTATCTTGACATCACACATGTGGTTTTTATTAAATTGGTTAACCATTTTAATACAATTAAGCCAAATAAGAGCATAGTAATATCATTATATACATAACAATGAAAAATTAAAGCTGCACTCCAGGCAGATAACAAATGAACACCATTTAATTTAGATGTATATTAATAAACAAAATTACAACTGTTTTAAATATAAATTATTTTCATTGGCTCTGTAAACCCCTACATAGAAGGATGTGAAAATACTGTAAGTCAATCTGGCCCTACTGTGTTGCACAGCACTCTTAGTTCAACACTTTTAACCTTTTTTTTGTTGTTTATCTTGTTTGTTTTTTGAGCTGTACTTTTGTGGTTCACTTGAGCTAGGCCCAACCGATTTGAGAGTCAAAAGTTAGCCCAAGAGTTTGTTCGGGAAAGTGCCTTTTTGAGCCAAAATGCATAATAACCAGCCACTTTATTAGGTACACCTGTTCAATTGCTTGGTAACACAAATTGCTAATCAGCCAATCACATGGCAGCAACTCAATGCATATAGGCATCTAGACATGGTGAAGAAGACTTTCTGAAGTTCAAACCGAGCATCAGAATGGGGAACAAAGGGGATTTAAGTGTCTCTGAATGTGCCATGGTTGTTGGTCCCAGACGGGCTGGCCTGAGTATTTAAAAAACTGCTGATCTACTGGGATTTTCACACAGAACCATCTCTAGGGTTTACAGAGAATGGTCCGAAAAAGAGAAAATATCCAGTGAGTGGCAGTTGTGTGGACGAAAATGCCTTGTTGATGTCAGAGGAGAATGGCCAGACTGGTTCGAGATGATAGAAAGGCAACAGTAACTCAAATAACCACTCGTTACAATCAAGGTGTGCAGAATAGCATCTCTGAATGCACAACACGTCGAACCTTGAATCATATGGGCTACAGCAGCAGAAGACCACCCCAGGTGCCACTCCTATCAGCTAAGAACAGGAAACGGAGGCTACAATTTGCACAGGCTCACCATAATTGGACAATAGAAGATTGGATAAATGTTGCCTGGTCTGATGAGTCTCGACTTCAGCTGGGACATTCAGATGGTAGGGTCAGAATTGGGGGTAAACAACATGAAAGTATAGATGGAGGCTGGCGGTGGTGTAATGGTGTGGGGATATTTTCTTGGCACACTTTGGCCCTGTGATGCTACCATGTCAATATGGACCAAAATCTTTGAGGAATGTTTCCAACACCTTGTTGAATCTATGCCGCAAAGAATTAAGACAGTTCTGAAGGCACAAGAGGGTCCAACCCAGTACTAGCAAGCAGTACCTAATAAAGTGGCCGGTGAATGTGTGTGTGTGTGTGTGTGTGTGTGTGTATATATCTATATATATAGATATCTATATACTGGATGTATTCTATCACTCAAAAAAACTATCCAGGAAAGGATCCATAGATTTTGCAAGATCTAGTTGCTGGCTAGTATTGGAAGTAGCAGAGACTGCCCTTGGAATTAAGTAAAAAAAGAAGTAACCGGGAAGGTAGTGGTTAATATAATTATAGGCCCTGTGGATATGCCTAGTTGCTGCCTAGTACTGGTAGTAGCAGTAACTGCACTTGGAATGAGGTGTGGGGTGATAACCGACTTAGTCCCTAGCTCTCCTCCTTTTAGAAGTTCATTGTCTTAAATTAAGCTAGTATCAGCACAGAATGGAAATTACATTGGCCTTAAATACCTAAGTTAGTGAAGGAAAAAATGAAACCCTATAAAGCCAGAACCATGAATAGACATTCCATTGATGCTACAAATAAACACATTTTTCCAAACAAAAAGGCAAAAAAGTTTTAATGTACAATAGTTTATGTTCAGGATATGCAGTGCATAGAATACAGCTACTGTCTTTAAAAAAAAAAAAAAAAACAGGAAAATAAGCTCTTGCTGAAAAGCCTAATGTGGCTAACCTGCGGTCTGCCAAACTTTTACCAGCTTCCACACATGAGACAAGTGCTGAACAAGATCCAATAAAAGCTTTATCAGAGAAAAGAGTCAGATACATTACACACAGTGCATAACAGGGCTTTGAAAATGACTCACCTGAGTAAATCATGTATAATGGACGACTGCTTACAGGATTTTTAAATAGCCCTTTGCTATTTGCTACATTAGTCATTTTACTTCTTTAAAGGAGAATTATGAGGTGAGTGCTTTTCACTCAGCCTCATAATCTGAGCCGACCGGTGACAATGAAACTGTCACAGGTCGGCTCAGTAGATCAGGAAGTGAGCGAACACATAACGGCGCTCGCTCACTTCTCGATCCTGTCACTGCAGAGAGCCGTGACAGGGGAGTGACTGGATTCTCCCCTCCCGTCCAATCCTCCAGCGCTGGCTGGCGGAACGGACTGGGGCGGGTACAGCTGGCTCTGCCTCTAGATAGGCAGAGACAGCTGTCACTCACGCAGCTGGGCGGATCCAGACACAATTGTCGGGATCCGTTTCAGCTGCGGCATCTCATTATACCGCGAGCTGCAGCTCGCGGTATACTAAGCTTTGGGTAACGGGAGGATGCTAGTTTGTGTCCTCCCGTTACCCTTCAGAGAACTATGGGGAAAAGCCCTAACCCCATAGTTCTCCTTTAAGACAATCCAAACATATTCCTGGATTAGATTTTTTCAGCAGTCTTATACAAAGTTCTCCGCATTACTACTTCTAATGGGTTATCTTATATAATTCTTATAATTTAACCTCTTCTACAAATTATTAACCCAAAGATAAATGCAACACAGATCAAAGAAGTACAGACATTCTTTCTTATAGACACTTCCCCGCTTTTTTTTTCTGCCCTCTTTTTGTCCCCCCACACCTCCATTAATCTAACATATTCCCCTGTCATGTGTAGCAGGCCTGGGGCAGAGCAGCAGCTGCAATGGGGCCTAGAAGTGGAAGGGACCTCATTTGTGGGGCTGTTGAGTCAATATAAACATAGAAAAATTGTGTGCATGTGAAGATAACACTTATTCGTTACAATATTTTTAAGAAGTGGAGAACTTTCTTTTGACACTAACTCTGTACCCCTGTGACACTAGCAAACCAAAAAGAGATGACATCTGATGTACAGGCGACAGATTTCCCTTTGCAAACAGTAGATATAATTTGTTTAGCAGTCTTAGCAGTGTGGATTTGTTTCCCTTAGAGCATCCTGGTCAACAGTGGAATTAACCCTGTATGTCTCAGACTATAAAAACCCTATATTGTGTAGAATATATATCTGTTTAGTTAAAAACTGCTAGCTGTTTGTAGTTCTGCAAAAATATAACCAAAAATGTTTATTTTTAACTTTTAACCCTTTAGTGAATGAGTAGGGGTAAAAGTACCTCTTACTCATTCACAAGAGGGAGGGGGCAGCATCTGGGTGCCTCATTTATGAACGGGGGTACCCCGATGTAAATAAGCCCCTTTGCTCACAGACACCCACAACCAACGGGGCTTGTGGGGAAGAGGCCATTGTCCCCATTGGCATGGGGAAAGGTGCTTTTGCAGGAGAGACCCTGGAAAATCACCCTCCCAATGCCGAGGGCATGTGGTATGGTGCAGGGGTGGGTAGCGCTAGCTCGTTTCCCCCCCCCCTTTCCTGCCCTGCCAGGCCTGTGCTCGGATTATGGGTCTGATTGGGAATTTTAGGGGGACCCCACGTTTCCCCCCATTTTTGGGGGGTGAAGTCCCCCCCCCTTAAAATTCCTACCAGACCTAAAGAGCCTGGTATGACTTTTAGGGGGAACCCCATACACTTTTATTTTTATCACGGATGACCCCCTATACTTTCGGTCCTTTTGGTCTGGTACGGATCGGGAGGGGGACCCCACACCAATTTTTTTGTTTACATGCTTTGGCAGACTGCTCTCTCCCTTCAACTGTGACTTTGGCTCAGCTGGGCTGAAGCATATGCGTTTAGCTCAACTGTGCTGTTTGGCTGCCTATGGCTGCTGTACAGGCTTTTGTGAATAGCCCGTACAGCAGCCCTTCAATTCAGCTGAGCCAAAGGGCTCTGGAGGCCGAAGTGAGCCGAAGAATTAGCCGAAGCTTCGGCTTAATCCTTCCACTCTTTAGTGAATAAACCTCTATACCTATTAGGGTTTGTATTCTATCCTAATTTATTATATGTTTTTGTTTGTTTGTTTTTTGTCTGGAAAGAAATATCTCCAATTTGCTAGCAAATTTGTATACACATTTGTTTTTCCTTGGTCTTTATTGGGAATAAATAGTAAAAAAAATAAAAAATGTCATCTTCCTGTAATTTTCCCAATGCAACATTTGCACTTATATACTGTATGTATATGTATATGTGTGTGTGTGCGCATATCTATCGATCGGTCGATCGATAGATAGATATATATTAATATTAGAGGTGCACCGAAATGAAAATGTCAAAAAAATGTCAGTCCAAAAATGTTTTTCCCCCCTAACTTTTCCAAAAAAATTCAAATTTTTGTAAACTTTTTAATTTTTTTATATTTTATATGTATTTATTCATTTTGTATTATATATTATTTTTTACAGTACTGTTAGGGGCTTGTGGGAAATATTAGGGGTCTAAACAGACCCCGGATATTTCCCTTTTAACACAGAGAACACAGTCCTCAATCTCTTTTTCTACAGCCCCTGTTATAAATGAACAGGAATACTCTATACTGAGGGGGGAATCTATCAAAGCAATTGTGACAGTTTTAGCCTCTTAGATAATTTTTTTAAATGTCCAAATCTGTCTTTTAACATGTGCCCCTGTTTCCACCTGAGCTTGCACTACTTTCCAACTGCACGTGTTTTGCACCTGTCTTGACCAGAGCTTGCACTACTTTTTCAATTGCATGTTTTTTGCACCCGTTTTGCCCCTGTTTTGACCAAAGCTTGCACTACTTTTTTCATCTGCACGTTTTTTGCACTTGTTTTCATCTGCACTTGTTCTGGGGCTTTATGAAACTGGAGCATCACCTAAGAAAACAATCACAACTTAAGAAGTCCCCATGACCACTTATTCAAGAAGCGACAGTTAAGCTTTTTGCCTGAAGTTACAAGTCTTCTTTCCTGGAGTCTATTAAACCTCATTTATGAACAACATTACACTATCAACATAAATCTGTCGCAAAGTGCATGAAATATATGCCGTGCACATTCAAAGACTTGTAATTGCTATGATAAATTCCCCCCATAGTGTTTACTTTCTCTTCTACAATGTGCTCCTATGGAATGATCTGTAGAAGCTTAGGAAACCAAGGAACTGATGAGCTCCTAGGCTTCGTGCTGGTTTCCTACAGGCACCCACAGAAGCCGTAGATTCCCACCATTTAAAATGGTACTTGGCCAAGTAGTCGCTATCCCAGCACCACTTTAAAATGGCAACGAGGACTCAAGTTGTTAGGGTATAGTGGTTCAGCTTGATATGACAAATACATATGCTGATAGATAACTATGTGAGCAGTTAAGTGGAATACAATGCATGTTTTGTTGGATGCATTCAGAGCAAAAGAAAGGAAGGGATTGGAGACAATTATGACATTTCACATATCACATGTGACATATCACATTTCTTGAATAGGTATATCTATCACACCTAGAAGACTCTGACCCAGTTATGATGAAATAATAATTCAAGAGGTGAAAGAAGGTATCAGATTGGAATTCCTCTTGACTGGTTGGCTTCTATGTGTTTAAAAAAGCTAAACTGGAAAAAAAAGTTAAAAAGTGCTATAACTGTGATATTTAAAAAAGTCTAGTTTTCCGTTGGGTGTGTCGACTACTAGCTTAGGGTAGATATGCTGCCATGGGTTGATATGTTCCTCTGTACACCCCTGAATTTTGTAACAGTTTAGGTTTGCCCTTACCATGATCAAGTGTTAGCCTATTTAATATATAGCTTCATTCTTCTAGAAGGAAGGCTAAGAAAAAAATAGCTTTTGACTTCCTTTTATGTGCCTTAGAACTTAAATTCAACTACATTTGATTCTGCTTCTGTAGAATTCTATAGAATTCAGCATAATTTTGACCTTCTCAACTAATTAAGACACCATTTTCTGCTTGCAGACTGGGTCTCTGGAGGCATGTCACTTACACGAAGGCACATTTAAAACACAATAGTGTATGAATGGAGGGGATTTTGTTGCCTTCTGTTTTTCATTATTTGAGGAAATCTAAATGTAACTGTGTCTGTAAATGAGCTATGTGGCTGAGCAGGGGGTGTGGCAAGTCATTCTTCCTCCTGTTTTTGTAAAATATTTTGTCTTGTTGGACAATGCTTGTTCTTTTGTTGTGTTTTGTGTCTTGGTCCTCCTGTTGACTGTGGGCATAATTACATTTCTTATTAAGTTATACAGTTTTGTTACATAGTTTTATGTTCTATTTTTCCAGTTTGTGGACCAAGTGTTCTATTTAACACAACATTTTGCTGTGGAAAATACAGCTTTTCATTTCTTATATCTCTTGGGAAATATGTTGTCTCTTGGTTCACTCTCCCCATCACCCCTCTCACACAAGTGTCTTGATTGTTATATCAAACTCAAGTGAAAACAATATTATCTGAATTTCTTTCAGATAGTTTATTTCCAATATACTGTATATCTCATGTCAAAAGAGGTTTACTTTTTTTTGAGTAACACATTTTATTTTAACATGTCTACATATGATAAGGATGAAACCAATCATGAGTCTTTATGAATTTTGAATTATGTCATCAATTTCAGATACTGGCAGTTTATTATTGGATAGCAGCAGACAAAGTCCAATTCTACACTGTGGATGACAGTCTTGATAGCTGCTTAAACATTAACAGGAGGGTGTCATTCCTTAAAACTGCTTGGCACACTTATCTCTTGTAGATGATGTTTTTGATTGGTACATTGTTGTAGGGAAAGGTCTGGCGTCACAATTAAATAATCTACTAGAATCAACTGAATGTTAATAGAATAATGATGCTTCCTAAACCAAAACATAGCTGCATACCGGCCAACAGTTTGTCATCCCGATATGCTAGCCTCTCCTACAACTGCACATGAATGCCATCAGCAGGTATCTCAGAGGTAATTTTACATTATCCATGTCAGACAGTCTCATCTATCTAGAAACAGTTCTTTTCCTTTCGATTTGCTATATGATGAGGAGGCATTGTAAAATTATTGGCTCTCTAATCTTGCGACCGAGTAACCTTTTGATCTCAGGGATTATATGCTGGTATAAACTGCTTGCAGTTTTGCAAGTTGTGGGGAATTAAATTATTTCAACCGCTCCCTGCACATTTTATAAGAAATAATTAACTCTGCTTCACCAGGATTGATGGTCTTATACATTTTTCCAGATGGTGCATCAGCAAATGTTGAAAGAAGATTTTTACCTGCTGGGGAGATGTTTAGTTGCTTAAGTACCAAAAATGCCACTTACGTTGCTCTCACTTCACCTTACCAAATGGAGGAAATGTACCAGAACTGGAAGCATTTTCTACTCCAGTTGACTTACAGATGATGTGCAATTCTGATTAGCATAAACTCAACAATTAGCAGAATGCCTTCCTTGTTGATTTTCTTATGAATGTGTTGGTTTTTAAAAGCTAAACTCCAACCACAACTTTGCTGTTCTTTTTTAACAGTTAACACGCTACAAATAATGGATAGTTCCTTTGCCAAGTTTTTCTTGCCACCATTGACATTGGCATAGAAAAAAAACTACCCCTGCACTGCAATTTAAAGGACTTTTAATTTCACTGGAGATAGGCTTTAAATAAGGAGAATGTTTTTGCTGCCTATCTAACCTAGCTGCCATATTCAAAGGATGTGGTTAATCTTCTAATCTTTAGCCGTTTCTGAACAATAGAATTGTATTAGATGAATGATAACAAAATAAAAAACATATTTATTAGGCATAATAATGTATAAGGCATGTTATGGAAACATTTGCAAATCTTTGGATGCAGTTTTCAGCTACAGAGCTCATATCTACAAATTGCTAGAGGGATGTGATGTCCAGCATGATATCAGTGGAATCTTATAAATGTAACAGTGTACATACGTTACAAAAGCATTATCTTTCTTTAATTCCCAAATTGATTGTAATATTTATTTTGCCAACTATTTTTACAAATTTGAAACTTTTTCTGATACAACTCTTTCTTGTTTCTTTCCAGAAAAAGTGCATTGAAGTCATGCCAACACTATGTTTGTTCCCCATATGGTCTGTTTACCAGTTCAGTCCTTCTATAGTAAAAGGAAATATGACTGGCTTGAAATAGATAACCACACGTTGCAGATAAAATTGCTGTTTTGTGCAAAGCTTAGCTATGTTTGGGGTGGGTGGATGGGCGGGGGGAATTTCTGATGCCCCAAGTACATACACATGTACATGCACAGTGGGGCTGATTTACTACAGAAGTATAGCATTATTACTTTGCAAAGTAATTGTTCTCTTAGTTTAGTGAATAAGATGGTACAGTGAAGCGGCATTCCCTTCAATTATACAATCATATCTAAGCAAAGTATTTCTTCATTTCCCTTCCAAGTGATATGGCTTCATATTCTAAGGTCCTGGTGCCCAACCTGCAGCCTTTTGGTATTTGTTGTGCAATCCTCGGAACCCATCAGGAGTACGAATGAGAATATGTAAATGAGGTGCTGCAATGGCATAATCTCTAGCAATTTCATGTAACATATCCCTAATCTGACTATACTATGTCATGATCTGGGGACTTGGGCACTGGCACACGTAAGCTCCGGGTTTTGTGGAGTGGCCTGAAGCAGGGAATGGGACTAGGAAACTGAAGTAATGCCTGGGATATAGATCACAGGGAACCCAGGGACTAAGGTGATTGTGCGATGCAGGAGAGTCCAGACACAGGGGACTAAGACCGGGCGATTGCATAGTAACTGGGGTTGTGCAAGAGGTGCAGAATCTAAGGAGGGCCTGGTCCTCCCCAGAGCCTCCAATGGTGAGGATGATTGTGTGGCAGGACACCTCAAAGGTTGCAGTCCTCTGACACACCCGTGCAGACACGACTATCCTGCTACAGTGGGGACAGTACTGGGGAATTGGAATCAGTGGCAGGTAGGGAGGACTGATACCACACACAGGTACAGGTTACACCAGGGGAAGTGCACAGGGAATGGGAACAGCAGGAAGGCTGAGGATGGATTGGAAGACGCACGCAGGGGAACATGCGTTACACTGGATGTTACACTCAGGGGAAGGTGCGCTGCAAAGGGGCTCTGAATACAGTGGGGGCAGTGCACAGGGGAACATGCATAGCCAAGGGGCTATGGACACACTGGGAGATGTGCACAGGGGAATGTGCGTAGCACAGGAAGATACACACAGGGGAAAGAGCGAAGCACAGGCACGAAAGGAGACAGATAACAAAACACAGAGAAAGGGGTGCAAGATATACAGGAACAGTAACACTGGGAATAGAGTCACAAACTACACAGCTGAGCAAAATCACGCTGCAGACAGGTAAATACAAGGAAGGGATACAAACAGTACTCACTGGGACTCACTGGGAACTACAGCAAACAGGGACACAAGGAACAGCAGAGAGGGAATTAGCCAACTGGGAGATCACAGGGAACACACAAGGAGACCAGAAAGCACAAGGAAGCTGGGAATAGCAGAAATCCAGGAAAGCACAAGAACACAGGGAATCACAGAGGGTCCAGCACAAGGGAACAAACTTGTTGCTCGAACCCAGAGCAACAACTGAGGAAATCCTAAATAGGTGAGGAAGTGTGATGATTGGCTGCAGCCCTGTGAAACACCATAGACTGACAGCCAAGCACCTGGGACCAAGGGGAAAGTCAGGAATGGAGGCAGGACACTAGGGAAAATCTGGCATGGATTCCATGATATTGTGACAGTATATCCAGTCTTTGATCATCTCCTGTAGTATGCCTGCAGTCTCTGATCACCTCTTGCAATAAGTCTGTGACAGTCTTTTGAAGCATTACATATTTTGCACAAGTAAATTTAAGTGAACACATTGGATAGGGTAATATGGCACACATCGCTTTACTGTTATACACAGGTGAACTTTGGTTCATTAAGCCACCAGCAGGTTTTTTGCTTTTTTTTAAGGGTCACAAAATTTGTACAGTATATCACAATTGTCCATTTGTTGTCCACATATTGTCACGATTGCCTATGTGAAGCACATATAATGCTGCCATGAATCAATAGAATGTACTGGTGCATCTAATACTGATAATACAGTCTGCAATGTTGGTGTGATAGAAAGGGAAACAAGGGGGGGAAATCAAAACTGTCTTGCAGATTCAATAATGGTAGAGGATACCTTGATCTAAATAAGACTAAAAGAACACAACCAAATGCACTAACCAAGTTCGGTACTTTAAGCAAAATCAAGAGAAATGGAGGGTATAACACATTCATAGGCTAGCTTATGCGACTTGGCAGTTTGAATAAGGAAATCCCTACAAGAGTGACTTCGGTATTGGTGGGATTCTGTTATTCAAACTGCCGATTCGCAAAAGCTATCTTGTGAGTGCATTTTTTAAGCCATCTAAATTTTGGATTTTGTACTGCACTTCGTTAATGTGCTCTGTTGTGTTCTTTTTGTCACATACGTTATGATTGCCCATTTGCTGTCTGCATTTTGTCACAGTTGCCTATTTGTCTATAATAGTAAACAAATGCATGCCATACTACAGTATGTTCTATAATGTGCTCACTCAAAATAACATGCACATTTATATGCAACAGCTGACCTAAAAACAAAACTATGCATTATACTGTATTAGGATAAAATGCCATGATTGCCCATATGATGCTCACACGGGCTGATTTATACATTTTCTGCCACGCTATACACACGGCTATGTTTTTTGGGGGAATTCCTATGCTCCTCAGCCCCATCTAGGGCAGCTAGTGAAGTGCAAATGAAATCTACCCAGCTATATGCTGAACAGAACATTTATAAATCAGCCCCACAATGTCACAATATCTTGCCTACATATTGTCACCATTGCACATTTGTTGCCCACATTTCTGTACAGGTTCCATATATATTGCAGGATTTTGTGCTTTTCCTGGGGCACGGTGGAATCAAAATGCTCATTTTGGGCAATGCATTAGGCAATGCTGTTTGTCCTCTGTTATATAATTCTCCATATTGGCACTCTAATCACTTCCAAGTAAAGTTGAGCAAACTCTTCTTTCTATGTAAAGGCTAAAGAAAAAGTTTTCTGCTTCATTTCGGATCAATTTGGGGTTTTTGGGGAGGATTTTGGATCCAAATTAAATTTGGTTTGTTATTTGGAATGTGGATCGATTCAAATGTTTCATTTTCGGTTCAGATTGATCCGAATTTTTTGTTTTTTTGGATCAGATCCATATGAATTTTTCATTTTCGGTTTAGAACAATTAGAAACTATTTAGATAGAATGTATTCATTTTTTAAATGTGAAAATCAAAAACAAAAATACTGTGCGGTCCCCCCAAAGTCCTACCAGTCCCTTTAGGTCTTTTAGGAAGCATGCAAAAAGAAGCATGCAGCCACTCCCCCCCCATGCCAAAAGAAAAAATGTGTGGGGTCCCTCCAAAATCCCTTACCAGACCTTTGATCCAAGCAGTAGCCTGACAGAGCAGGACAGGGAGTGGACGATCATGCGGCCCCCATCCGCACATACCAGGCCACATGCCCTCAATATAGGGAGGAAATGTTTAAACACATAACCATTGCTCTTACATTTTGTCATGTGACCATCATTAGCGTAGAGCATTTTTTCCAGAATCCCCCTCTTTCACACCAGGGCCCCCCCTTCGCCTCAGAGTCCCCCCTTCACATCAGGAGCCCTCTTAACATCTGTAATAGATCCTCCTTGTCTGTCTGCACATTCTTTTGTTTCTGTATACAGAGTCACATTTGTGCAGCCCAGTGCACAGTCTCAGCAGGATTCTTGCTGAGATAAAGTAACTCCTGTGCACATGTGCAGGAGTTACCTCACCTAATCCTGGCCTATCAAGCAGCTGAACACTCTGAACTCACAAAAATATCAGGACGAGGATGGAAAAGCAAGCGAGGAAGGAGAGCGTTGACATTGCAGTGCTGGAAGTGATGGCTTTGGCAAGTACGTCTGCCATAATGTGCTAACAGGGCCGGCCTTAGGTCTTTAGGCGCCCTGTGCGAGAAAGCTTTACAGCGCCCCTCAGTGACCACACCCCTCAGTGGCCACACCCTTTAGTGACCACACCCCAAATATGCTGTGCATACTCACACATTATGGCTAAAAGCTTCTTGGGGGGATAGGGGTTAATATCATTATCAGTTGTAAACTAGATTTGAACACTGTCTGTCCTAACAAATGGTTAAAGATCTAGAAGCATTGTACATTAATGAGAGAAAGCTCAGAATGTCCCTAATTTTTCTATGGGGCATCCAGAGTTTCCTGTTGCTCTGAAATTGTAGAGAGAAGCTCCAAAAGCCAACTACACATATAATAGGTAAGAAACATTATGTGAAATATTATTTTTCAGTATGCTGTTTAAATAGGAAAACATAAGAAAAATATAGAGGGGTTTTCTCAAATTTGGCTACAAAAGTGTTAATACATTTTTCCCTTTCTGTGTATTTTTAAAATTCACCTTGAGAACCAAAGCAATTATGTGTTCCATAGAATGGTCTGGTTGTGAAAAATGATGCCCCACATCAAATGCAGGTCAGCAAAATCCCATGACAATTTAAAGGCTTTGTTTGACCTGCTTTGTGTTATGCTGCATATTTGTATATGTAGCATGTCCTGTTAAGGTGTGTTTGAACTTCAGGAAAAGCAGGTGAAACACAGTCTGTTTATATTAAATGCTGCATTTTTATTTGAGCACAGCTGCATGCTTTTAAATATAAAACACAGCATTTGACTAGAATTCCCAGTCAACATGAACCTAAAAATATGGTTTTCTTAAGATATATACAGTACATGATATATGATATATATAAAATTGTGTATGTATATGTGTATGTATGTATATATATATATATATATAAAGTAAAAGCAATGAAGCGCTGCAAAAAGACAATCCCTCCTCAATGGGAAATCCTTGGAAGCACACTGCAGGATGCTGCCCCCCAAAGAAGCCGGGAAAGCTGTGGAATCTGTTTTCTTTCCCCATATATA